>NC_060149.1:739453393-739771310 GCF_021461385.2 Schistocerca piceifrons
AGAGTGAATGACTCGATTTTCTATCCAGCTGTGCTGTTTAAACAACGGGGTATTAATGCATCACTGCCTCTTGCTCCTGTACCTCTTATACTCTCTCTCTCTCTCTCTCTCTCGATCCGAACAGGCCTCGGAAGGTCGAACGGTACCGACAGACCGCCATGTCATCCTTAACCAACACGTGTCACTGGATGCGGATATGGAGGGGAATGTGGCCACCACACTGCTCTCCTGGCCGTTATCAGTTTTCGTCACCGGAGTCGCTACTTTTCAATGCAGCTCCTCAGGGGCTGAGTGTACCCAGCTTGACAACAGCGCTCGGCAGCCCCTGGTGGTCATTCACCCAAGTGCTAGTCAAGCCCGACAGCTCCTAACTTTGGTGATCTGACGGGAACCGGTGTTGCCACTGCGTCAAGACCGTTAGTAACTCATACAGAGGGTAGGAAAAATAAAAGTGGCCTGGAAAATATTTCATGCACCTTCAGATAGGAGACCCAACTTACATCATCCACTTGCCTAACTTGGGTTGCCTACCTTTAGAAGCATGAAATATTTTCTGGGTCAGTTTTATTTCGTCCATTCTGTTTTCCGGAAATGATTAAAGCATCTCTTTTCTCTGATGTTTCTCGCCACCACAGCGTCGTCCATCTATCTGGTGAAGAAGGAAATGTGACTTATTGGAGAAGGACTCCTATTCCCAGTCAGAAGAACTCTAGTACCGATACTTTAGAAAAAATTGGCATCGTCGTAACCGTGGGGTGACTTTCGTTCATGTGGTCTATGAGCTGCGCAGTGTAACGAACACACTATGTCGATTGTACGGAAGGTAAATGGTCAAATTTGGTTTAGAGGAAGAATTCTAGGAATATGTAGCTTATTTCTAAAGAAGAACACATTTGCAACTAATTCCAAAACGATTCCCCAGCCACTAAGGTACATCTCACGTAAGTCCCGTGAAGATAAGAGCACTTAGGGTTCGTGGAGAGACATACAACTGCTTTTCCGTCGCTCGATTTGCGAATAGAACAGAAGAAGTACTAGGTACCCTACGTCATTCATTGTATAGTGGGTTGCGGAGTGTGTATCTAGATGTACAAGGTCCGTCTGAAAAGTTCGGTAGATGTTCTGAGAAAATAAAGGAACCAAGAGCTACAAACGAAACACCTTTACTGGCCTACAAAGTAATCACCATCAGCTGCAACACATTTCTGACATTGGCTGTCCAAGCTGTTGGAAATTGCCAGCAAAAGCTTCTTGTGGAATCGCTCTAAGCACCGTGGTCACGCGTTGTTGGATATCCGCATCATTACAGGTCATGATACCTGGTGCCACGAACACGATCTGGAGACCAGGTGACAGTTAATGGCGCGATGTTCATGGCTTTGCCCGCCTCCAAAACAGTCATATGACAAAATTCAAGATTAAAATTACGTTGTTAGCCTTTTCCACAGGAAGGACTTGGGCCATCATGACCCTAGGGAGGTGGGGAAGACGATGAAGAACATACTACTGACCGCCACGTGGTGTGCGGATCGTATTCGTGATCGCACCTCCAGTAATGATGCGGGTATTCAACAACGTTTGAGCACGGTGCTTAGAGTGATTCCATAAGAAGTGTCTGGTGACAGTTTATATCTGGTTTACAACCGAAGTCAGGACGGAGTTGTAGCTAATGGTGATTACAAGAATTTGTTTGTAACTCTTATTTCTTTTATTTCTGTGACCATACACCGAGATTTTATGTGCCGCCTGGAAGATGCAGACAGAGATATTGGTCGCACTTCTCTTTATGCTCCGTTATAGTTGTCGGACATCAGTTGTGCACGAAGGGCCGCCTTTAACACTATGGTCGTGCCTAAAGGTGCCACTGGTTAACACATCATCCATTTCAATCAGAGAAATGAAAACAAGAAGAAAGGTACAGAAACAGTTCTGTTCTTACGCTGAAGTCATATGGTATTCTTTCGTTTTATTCGAAGTAATCGCTTCCCTTTCCTATGACAATGGCTCTGAGCACTAAGGGACTAAACTTTGAGGTCATCAGTCCCCTAGAACTTAGAACTACTTAAACCTAACTAAGGACAGCACACACATCCATGCCCGAGGCAGGATTCGAACCTGCGACCGTAGCGGTCGCGCGGTTCCAGACTGAAGCGCCTAGATCCGCTCGGCTACACTGGCCGGCTTTCCTATGACAACAATGAGTGAATCGCACACAAGGTTCCCAGTAGGTATCAGAAATTATCTCTCTATACTCGTTTTAAACTCCCCAGCGAGTCATGTGACGAATTTCCCTCTCCGTGTGCCCGTAGATTCGACTCGTGGGTTCAAAATGGCTCTGAGCACTATGGGACTTAACATCTGAGGTCATCAGTCCCCTAGAACTTAGAACTACTTAAACCTAACTAACCTAAGGACATCACACACATCCATCCCCGAGGCAGGATTCGAACCTGCTACCGTAGCGGTCGCGCGGCGACTCGTGGGTTTCCGCCACTGCTCACTTGTCGCCTGAGTGTGTTGTCGGGTACAAGTAGACTCGAGTCGCTCAGGAAGGAGAGCGAGTACACGAGTTTCCACGTATAACCGCTGACTTGCGGTATTCCTGCTGCAAGTGTAACCGTTTCGAAAAACATCCGACATTGAACTGTAAATTACTACTCATTTATTTCACACAATCAAGATTACGGCTTTATAGCCATTCTCGAGTGCAAATTGAAGTGTCACAAAATATCCGACCTGACTAAATGACAGTAACAAGTTGTATACCAGCAGAGAAACTGATCGGTTAGCAATGGGTTTTGCTCTGCTTATACATACATTTATATAGATAAAACTTTTTCGAAGAATGCTCTAAATTAATTTTGATATTTTTTGTTTTGTGTTTTTTATGGCCTTCATTGGACCACTCTAGTCAGCTATATAAAGATGTATACAAGTTTCTGTTATTCAATAGTACAATTGAATACTACAGTGGTTATACAAGGATTATAATAATTTATTATTATATGAAGGTTGTTTTGTTCTTCTGTCGACACGCTACTTCTTCATTCTTTAAGATATTTTCTTTCTTTCTTCATCTGAGATCACTTTACCTGTAGTCCTTTTAATGTTTAATATCTATTCGGAGAATGTCTAACAACTTCGTTGACATATTCACACTTTCGAGGCGTTACAGAGTCCCTAACGACAGTCCCAGAAATCATGACATGGGGGTGAAGTGCGATCACTAATGGCGATTATTTATTAAAATAAATTACAGAAATGAATGATAAGCCACACAACTTGCTATCAGCCCGTAAACACAGACTGTAATCAACAAATGATTAGCGCGCTGATAACTTCGTCGTTGTGAGCCCGTGAATCCCAAAAACACACACCCCAAATTAAACGGAAATAACGCACTTCTTTGTCGTAGGGATATAACAATGATGCTGCTCTGTGTCTAGTTTTCGTCGGATGCAGGTTCATGGTGTGAGTTCCTGTAGTCATGCCCTAGTTCATGAACCACGGGCAACGTATGAGTGTCCAAGTAAGTGGTCCCGACAGTCGGGATACCAGTTACTTTGGAATAAGGCTGGGCATCTCGGACATATTCTGAGTCGTGGTCACCTTTGTGCTCATACGGCAAAGACTACCAAATCCACCGGTTAGTCCCTCAACCGTTAGGGGTAAAACACAATGGGACTCGTTAGGGGTAAAACACAATGGGACTTGGGGCAAGTAAGGCTAGCAACCTGCTTCCCTGGCACTTTAAATATGATGCTGGCAACAATCAGAGCAAAATGCCTCGGACCTTTGGAGGTGACGGAGTCCCACCTCTAACTGACAAACCAGGGACTCCTAAGTACGACTTGGCAAACAAATGGTAATGAGATGGGGAGCTATTAATATCAATGGGGGCAACTCTGGGAAGAAGGTAGAGCTGGCAGAGGCTGCAAGTAAGATGGGGCTGGACGTTTTAGCTGTTAGTGACATTCGGGTAAGTGATGAGAAAGAAGAGGAAGTGGGAGAATACAAGGTCTACCTGTCAGGAGTCAAAGCTGGAATAGCACAATGGGCTTTACATCAGGAAAGAAATGGAACCCAGCGTAGTTGCAATAAGGTATGTAAACGAACGACTGATGTGGATAGGTTTGACAGTGTCTAGCAAGAAAATTAGGATTGTGTCAGTATATTCGCATTCTGAAGGGACTGATCAAGATAAGATGGATAGTTTTTATGACGCACTCAGTGATGTAGTTGTTAGAATAAAGGACAAGGACAGTGTTCTGCTCATGGGTGATTTTAACGCCAGAATTAGAAATCGAACAGAAAGGTATGAAAAGGTTATGGGTAAATTTGGAGAGGATATGGAGGCCAACAGGAACGGGAAACAACTCTTGGATTTCTGTGCCAGTATGGGCTTAGTAATCACAAACTCCTTTTTTAAACATAAGAACATTCACCGGTATACTTGGGAAGGCAGGGGAACCAGATCTGTCATTGACTATATAATAACAGATCAGGAATTCAGGAAGGCTGTGAGGGACACACGTGTATTCAGGGGATTCTTTGATGACACTGATCATTATTTAATCTGCAGTGAAATTGGGACTGTGAGGCCGAAAGTGCAGGAGGTCAGGTCCATATGTAGGAGGATAAGACTGGAGAAACTTCAGGATAAGGAAATCAGGCACAAGTACATAACAGCGATCTCAGAAAGGTACCAGTTAGTTGAATGTAGTCAATTACAGTCATTGGAAAAGGAATGGACAAGGTACAGGGACACAGTACTAGAAGTGGCTAAAGAATGTCTTGGAACAGTAGTGTGTAAAAGTAGGATGAAGCAAACAGCTCGGTGGAATGACACAGTCAAGGCAGCCTGTAAAAGGAAAAAGAAGGCGTATCAAACATGGCTACATACTAGAACTCAGGTAGACAGAGAAAGTTATGTTGAAGAAAGAAACAAAGCCAAACAGATAATTCCAGCATCCAAGAAGAAATCTTGGGAAGATTTTGGAAACAGGTTCGAGACTGTGGGTCAAGCCGCTGGAAAACCATTCTGGAGTGTAATTAGCAGTCTTCGAAAGGGAGGTAAGAAGGAAATGACAAGTATTTTGGACAGGTCAGGAAAACTGCTGGTGAATCCTGTGGATGCCTTGGGCAGATGGAGGGAATATTTTGAAGAGTTGCCCAATGTAGGTGAAAATAAGATCAGTAATGTTTCAGATTTCGAGGTAGACTGGGATAGGAATGATGATGGAAATAGGATCACATTTGAGGAAGTGGAGAAAATGGTCAATAGATTGCAGTGCAATAAAACAGCTGGGGTGGATGAAATTAAGTCGGAACTCATCAAATACAGTGGAATGTCAGGTCTTAAATGGCTACACAGGATAATTGAAATGGCCTGGGAGTCGGGACAGGTTCCATCAGACTGGACAAAAGCAGTAATCACCCAATCTCTAAACATGGAAACAGAAAAGATTGTAACAACTACAGAGGTATCTCTTTAATCAGCGTTGTGGGTAAAATCTTCACAGGTATAGTTGAAAGGAAAGTGCGAGTATTAGTTGAGGACCAATTGGATGAAAATCAGTGTGGGTTTAGGCCTCTTAGACGTTGTCAGGACCAGATCTTTAGCTTACGGCAAATAATGGAGAAGTGTTATGAGTGGAACAGGGAATTGTATCTATGCTTATTGATCTAGAAAAGGCATATGACCGGGTTCCTACGAGGAAGTTATTGTCTGTTCTACAAGATTATGGAATAGGAGACAAACTTTTGCAAGCAATTAAAGGTCTTTACATGGATAGTCAGGCAGCAGTTAGAGTTGACGGTAAAATGAGTTCATGGTTCAGAGTAGTTTCAGGGGTAAGACAAGGCTGCAACCTGTCTCCACTGTTGTTCATATTATTTATGGATCATATGTTGAAAACAATAGACTGGCTGGGTGAGATTAAGATATGTGAACACAAAATAAGCAGTCTTGCATATGCGGATGACTTAGTTGTGATGGCAGATTCGATTGAAAGTTTGCAAAAGTAATATTTCAGAGCTAGATCAGAAATGTAAGGACTATGGTATGAAGATTACCATCTCCAAAACGAAAGTAATGTCAGTGGGAAAGAAATATAAACGGATTGAGTGCCAAATAGGAGGAACAAAGTTAAAACAGGTGGACGGTTTCAAGTACTTAGGATGCATATTCTCACAGGATGGCAACATAGTGAAAGAACTGGAAGCGAGGTGTAGCAAAGCTAATGCAGTGAGTGCTCAGCTACGATCTACTCTCTTCTGCAAGAAGGAAGTCAGTACCAAGACTAAGTTATCTGTGCACCGTTCAATCTTTCGACCAACTTTGTTGTATGGGAGCGAAAGCTGGGTGGATTCAGGTTACCTTATCAACAAGGTTGAGGTTACGGATATGAAAGTAGCTAGGATGATTGCAGGTACTAGTAGATGGGAACAATGGCAGGAGGGTGTCCACAATGAGGAAATGAAAGAAAACCTGGGAATGAACTCTATAGATTTAGCAGTCAGGGCGAACAGGCTTAGATGGTGGGGTCATGTTACACGCATGGGAGAAGCAAGGTTACCCAAGAGACTCATGGGTTCAGCAGTAGAGGGTAGGAGGAGTCGGAGCAGACCAAGGAGAAGAAGGTACCTGGATTCGGTTAAGAATGATGTTGAAGTAATAGGTTTAACATTAGAAGAGGCACCAATGTTAGCACTGAATAAGGGATCATGGAGGAATTTTATAAGGAGGCTATGCTCCAGACTGAACGCTGAAAGGCATAATCAGTCTTGAATGATGATGATGATGATGATGAGCAAATTTTTTGTCTCAAGGTGGAGGTGGATTAAAGAAGAAAACAACGATTTTGTTTGCATTGGACGAAAGTTCTATGTTTTTCGTCTGAAGCGTTGACTACAGCGCAAAACTTACTGCAGATATCACGTGTACTGTTGCGTACATTGCATCAATTAATTTTCGTCTTATATCACCCACGGTCACACAAAACACGGCTTCGTTGAAGGCCATCTGTTCACAACAATCGGTCATTCCGCTTTGTCAGTGCTACTTTACAGACAGTTAAAAAAAAATGACGATCATTCCGCTTGGGACCTATGAAAGGTACATTAGCTTATTTGTTTTAATTGTAAATATTTCTCATGTAGTATTGTTTTTCGCACATGTTCCACATCCTGGAGGACTTCGTCACTACGGATTAATTGTAATGAAAGTAAATGTAATCTAATCGAAAGATATCGTACTCGTCTCATGTGCTTAAAATAAGTCACGACTATCCTCACATTCCTGCATGCTTCAGTAAGATACACCAGGTCGACGAGTATGAAGCAACCGCAGCGCCACAATTCGCAGACTTGTGATACTCGGGGAACTGCAGCGGGAAGGAAGGAAGCCCGTTAGCACCGATGTAGCAGCAGCGCCTCGATTTATGAAGAATTCAACCCGAACATTAGATTCATACTCTAATCTCTGTTTCCCATTCCCTTGTACAGGTTTGTCAGAAACAGTCTGAAAAGCTAGTAAGGGTGTGGCACGGTAGGTTATGCTGAGAAACAATTGTTACGAAAAAATTCGTTACATTGCGCTGATTCCGACTCAATTAGCGGTGGAGTTCGCCAATCAGGTCGCTGCGTGCCCGCCAGATACAGTTAGTGTCCCGTGTTCTCATAGCGTAGATGATATCGCACGAGACTATTCAGGCTTCGATCCACACTACCGGCCCAAGTCCAATTTTTGTATCGCTCTCTTGTTTTGTTTTAGGAAAGTAAATAAACAATTTGTTTGACGACACGGTCTCTGGCCGGCCGCTTGAATTTTCGCGCGCAACAGCTTGATTGGCGAATTAACCTGGAACCGGCGCAACGTATCGAATTTCTTTCTTAACGATTATTTCTCAGTACAATCTATCCGGCAACACCCTTGCAAGCTTCTTAGACTGTTCCTGACCAACCCGTACCACTGCTCCGTTATTCACATCACGAATGACGTTGAGAGACACCACTGAACTCACATTTTAGAAGAGTCGAATCGCTATCCCGCTCTCCAGTTTTATGTTTTCCGTGGTCTCTCTAAATCGATCAAAGGGAATACCAGAATATTTCCTTGGATATTGAAGTAGATGTTACTTTTCCTATCCTTCTTCTATAGCGCTTAAGCTACGTCACAAATCACCTCGCCATCGATGCTACGTTAAACCTACATCTTCTTTTCCTCCTTCTTGTAAATCACGTCATATTTTACATGCTACCTGTTATGAGGTAAATTTGATCATTACTTCGTTGTTTTCTCTTCGATACTCCTTTCATATTTTCTTCATTTCTTTCTCGTTTCTCAACTATTTTAATTTTAGTAAATTTTCGTCGACCACAGCTATAGAAGCGTAAGTAACTGTGAATTGCCTTTACATATTTTAATGATGTGAAATAAATTCTAAAATTTGCTCCGTATGACTAGTTTCAGATTATCGAGCGATGGTTAGAAAGAATTAAAACAATAAAATGTAATAAATAAAAATTATAGTTCTGATTAACTACTGTAGGACACTTGTAGGATGGCTACATTGTTTGATACACATACCCTAGTGACAGAAGAGTGATAAAAGGAGAAATCGCAACAAAAATAACTGTATAACACAAAGCCATCGATAAAGGAAAATAAAAAATACTGACCACGAAAATAGTTTCGATCAGCGAAGACGCGCCAAATGCCAAACAGAGTTGTTTACCTGGTTAAGTTCAAAAATGGTTCAAATGGCTCTGAGCACTATGGGACTCAACTGCTGTGGTCATCAGTCCTCTAGAACTTAGAACTACTTAAACCTAACTAACCTAAGGACATCACACACATCCATGCCCGAGGCAGGATTCGAACCTGCGAGATTAGCAGTCGCACGGTTCCGAACTGCACGTCTAGAACCGCGAGACCACCGCGGCCGGCCTGGTTAAGTGATTCTGAATTTCAGTGCTTAGTGCACGTCATTCTCTAGGCACAACTTGTTCGACATATAAATATATGGAATAAAATTCTAATGGTATCGAAACTGTAAACGCGCCTGAGGGTTGCACTTCCAAATAATCTGGGCAAACAACTGCCCCCCCCCCCCCCCCCCGGTAATTTCCTTTCCTCCTCAAAAGAAACATATTCGTTAACCGTGCGTAGTAAAATCTTTTCCGAGAATGGTCAGTCATTTGCACAGGAATGTATGACAGCAGTATTTCATCTGCTGCTGACATAGGAAAGCGTCTCGGCATCGTAAATGAGGGAAACAATAGCTCATGCAACATGTAATTTCCTGAGGGGAATCTAGTTTCCAGTACTCAGACCTCAGCACATAGACTCGTGCCTTGCGGTAGAATAAAGGTAATGTGCAGTCCAATCCGGGTGTGGTTTCTACGTGAATTTTCTTATAAAATATATACATCGGAGTTTGGCATTCTGGTCTCAAACACAATTTCCACAATGAAGAACGACATTACAGGCCAGTCTACCGTAATAATCATAACTTCTCAATAGGATATCACCCAATTATTCCAATTACATAACAACGATTAAGATCACTATGTGTACAGACATCACGCTAAAGTTTATAGGGAAATCGAAATAAAACTGCCTGAAACCCTAACTTGTAATGAACTTCCAGACTGAAAGTACATAAACTTTATTATAATGTGTTGCCCCCAAAGTGGGTGAAACTCTTAAACATAACTTATTATTCGATACTTTAAATAAAATGAAACCATGATGATTTGAAACAAGTTCACTCCATGAGGAGATCTTGGAGGTAGCTCTATTCATCAAATCAAAAGATTTAACCTCCCTGCTCCTCCTCCCCCCCCCTCCCCTCTCGCTAGTGGGGTGTCGCCTCGGTTGTGGCACCCGAAGAATATTGGGGTGTAAGGGGTACAAATTCCTGCACGACAATCCAGATCAAATTTTTCTTTAATTTCCCCGCACCACACAATTCACATACCTCCGATATAATTTTTCGTCAGTTTCCCCAAATCACCTAATATGAATAGCTTCATATTTCCTTTAATATGCCACATCCTTACTTAATTCGAGCTTTTACCGTCCCCAGTTAACGAGTCGTTAAACTCTAGCGTTCTTTGCTTCTATCCTTCTCTGGAAACGATATCAAATCAGCTAGTACTGAATACTAGTCTCGCGCTTTCATTCCATGACATGGAGGAAGTGAGAGTACTCGTTAACTTGACAGCATAAATCGTGATAATACATTGAGGATAGTAATTTCAGTCAACAGGTTCCAGCTGTTGGACCACTGCCATCTAATTTATCTGGCCTGTGTTAATGAAGTGCAATACTGCACGGCAGAGGTGTTGCATCAAAGTTAATTTGGGTAACTTTTGGGGGCCCTCGTACAAACATTAAATGGCGTTTAGTTGATACATGAAGCATAACATAGTTACCACTGCGTCCACAAGACTGATTGCTGCAAGTAGGCGTTACGGACATGTGACGCGGCGGGCAAAGTATACAGGGTGAGTCACCTAACGTTACCGCTGGATATATTTCGCAAACCACATCAAATACTGACGAACCGATCCCACAGACCCGTACGTGAGGAGAGGGGCTAGTGTAATTGTTTAATACAAACCATACAAAAATGCACGGAAGTATGTTTTTTAACACAAACCTACGTTTTTTTTAATGGAACCACGTTAGTTTTGTTAGCACATCTGAACATATAAACAAATACGTAATCAGTACCGTTTGTTGCATTGTAAAATGTTAATTACATCCGGAGATATTGTAACCTAAAGTTGACGCTTGAAACCTCCGACGTTCAGTTGCGTGTTGTAACAAACACGGGCCACGGTCGGCGAGCAGCATCTGTAGGGACATGTTTACGATGACGACCGTGTTTACGAGTGTGGCTGTAGTGCACTGTTGTGGTTTGGTGTAGCTGTCGCAGTGTCCGCATGTAGCGCTTGCTACTATTGTTATTCTGCATTCGTCTCCGCACGCAGACCAACTGTAGTACACCGTGTTACCAGACGTCTGTGATAGTGTAGTGTTGTAGGAACTGTGGCCATGGTGTATTCGAACTCTGAAAAAGCGGAGAGGATACTCATCTATGGCGAGTGTCGACGAAATGCAGCTGAAGCCTGCAGGGTGTATGCAGAACGGTACCCGGACAGAGAGCATCCAGCGTGCCGCACATTGCAAAACATCTACCGTCAACTGTATGCAACAGGTATGGTCGTAGCACGCAAACGGGTCCGTAACAGGCCCATCACAGGAGAAGCGGGTGCAGTTGGTGTGTTAGCTGCTGTTGCCATGAACCCACACATGAGTACACGGGACATTGCGAGAGCCGGTGGACTGAGTCAAAGTAGTGTCATGCGCATACTGCATCGTCACCGCTTTCACCCGTTTCATGTGTTGCTACAACAGCAATTACATGGTGATGACTTTAATCATCGAGTGCCATTCTTTCAATGGGCATTAACAGAGCATGCGTTGCAGTTCTACCTGTTTACCGATGAAGCGGGTTTCACAAGTCACGGGGCAGTGAATCTACGGAACATGCATTACTGGTCCGTGGACAATCCTCGCTGGCTCAGACAGGTAGAGCGACAGCGACCGTAGACTGTAAATGTATGGTGCGGAATCATTGGCGACCACCTCATTGGTCCTCACTTCATTGCAGGGGCACAAACAGCTGCAACATACATCGCGTTTCTACAGAATGATCTGCCAACGTTGCTCGAAAATGACCCACTGGAAACGCGTCGACGTATGTGGTATCAGCATGATGGTGCACCTGCACATTCCGCAATTAACACTAGGCTGACCCTTGACAGGATGTTCGACGGGCGTTTCATAGGACGTGGAGGACGCATAAATTGGCCAGCCCGTTCTCCTGATCTTACACCTCTGGACTTCTTTCTGTGGGGAACGTTAAAGGAGAATGTGTACCGTGATGTGCCTACAACCACAGAGGATATGAAACAACGTATTGTGGCAGCCTGCGGTGACATTACACCAGATGTACTGCGGCGTGTACGACATTCATTACGCCAGAGATTGCAATTGTGTGCAGCAAATGATGGCCACCACATTGAACATCTATTGGCCTGACATGTCGGGACACACTCTATTCCACTCCGTAATTGAAAACGGAAACCACGTGTGTACGTGTACCTCACCCCTCATGGTAATGTACATGTGCGTCCGTGAAAATGACCAATAAAAAGGTGTTAGCATGTGGACGTAATGTGCTGTTCCAGTCTCTTCTGTACCTAAGGTCCATCACCGTTCCCTTTGGATCCCTACGTAATTCGGTGCTCTCCGATACACACGATCGAACAGCGGAGGAGTGGTACTCAAGCGTCAACTTTAGGTTACAATATCTCCGGATGTAATTAACATTTTACAATGCAACAAACGGCACTGATTACGTATTTGTTTATATGTTCAGATGTGCTAACAAAACTAACGGGGTTCCATTTAAAAAACCGTAGGTTTGTGTTAAAAAACATACTTCCGTGCATTTTTGTATGGTTTGTATTAACCAGTTACACTAGCCCCTCTCCTCACGTTCGGTCTGTGGAATCGATTCGTCAGTATTTGATGTGGTTTACGAAATACATCCAGTGGTAATGTTAGGTGACTACCCTGTATAAGTGCAGCCGGCCTGTGTGGCCGTGCGGTTCTAGGCGCTTCAGTCTGGAGCCACGCGACCACTACGGTCGCAGGTTCGAATCCTGCCTCGGGCATGGATGTGTGTGATGTCCTTAGGTTAGTTAGGTTTAAGTAGTTCTGAGTTCTAGGGGACTGATGACCTCAGATGTTAAGTCCCATAGTGCTCAGAGCCATTTTGAACCATTATATAAGTGCAGCAATGAGGAGTGGGGCATCATTATAGCAACGATATAGCTCGCAAATGGAGCTCTGGATCGATGTTAACGCGTCACCTAGTCGGATGAATCATGCTTCTCGTTACACTAGGTCGTTGGTCATATCTAGAGACACTGACGTCCAGTGCATCGACCCTTGCGTCATACACTGTACCACGGACGCAGTAGTTGTTGTTGTTTGTTTGGGGGAAGAGACCAAACAGCGAGGTCATCGGTCTCATCGGATTAGGGAAGGACGGGGAAGGAAGTCAGCCGTGCCCTTTCAAGGGAACCATCCCGGCATTTGCTTGGAACGATTTAGGGAAATCACGGAAAACCCAAATCAGGATGGCCGGACGCGGGATTGAACCGTCGTCCTTCCGAATGCGAGTCCAGTGTGCTAACCACTACGGACGCAGTAGTTGGGGCATTATTCTGCTGTGGAGGCAACCATCTGAGCTTCTATGGGACTTGTGATAGTAATCGATGGCATCATGCTAGCTGTGGACTACGTCAATGTGTGACGTTACAAGCACTAGGTCATACACCAGAGCTCGCTATACAGTAATGCCCGCGGATCTTTTATTCTGTTTCAAATACCAGTTGAGGTATTACATGTCATGCACATCCCCGCTTCGCTGACCCAAGCTGCCGCTAGAGGGCTCAGAATTGTAACGCCTAACATGGTGGTGTGTAACGTAACTATGTCGGTTCATTAGAAACAGGGTG
Organism: Schistocerca piceifrons; assembly: GCF_021461385.2. Taxonomy (NCBI): domain Eukaryota; kingdom Metazoa; phylum Arthropoda; class Insecta; order Orthoptera; family Acrididae; genus Schistocerca; species Schistocerca piceifrons. The sequence continues at coordinate 739,466,996 of NC_060149.1, forward strand.
ACATAATCGAATTTCTAACCGTAGAAAACGTTCCTCCAAATGATATCGATAGAAGAATGAAAGCTGCACACGGTGATGATTTTACGGACGTCAGTAATGTACGACGTTGGGTAGCTCGTGCTCGTAATGAAGAAAACGGTAGTGCTTAGTTTAACGTGTGTGACAGAGCTGGGAGGGGACAACCGTGTACAGCAACCGTCGAGACCGTTCAGAATCGGGCTGACGAACTTATCAGAGAAAATCGTCGGATAACACAGTCACAGCTCTCAAGTAAGAGTGGCATTTCTCGAGAGCCGAACGGGCTAGCCGCTCGGTGTCAGGCGCCTCGTCACGGTTCGCGTGGCTCCCCCGTCAGAGGTTCGAGTCCTCCCTCGGGCATGGGTGTCTGTGTTGTCCTTAGCATAAGTTGGTTTGAGTTAGTGTAAGCCTAGGGACGGGTGACCTCAGCAGTTTGGTCCCATAGGAACTTACCACCACAAAATTTCTCGAGAGCGTGTAGAAGCCATTATAGCAGTATTGGGGTACAGAACCCGGTGTGCACAGTGAGTGCCTCGAATGCTCACTCCTGACATCAGACAGGGAAGATTGGACATCTGTCAACAATCTCTTTTGCATTTCGAGCGTGAGGGCGATGAGTTCCTTAACTACATTGTGGCAGGTGATGAAAGCTATATTCACCATTTAGACTCTGAAAACAAGTGATCATCAGTGAAGTTTTGCCACAAAGGATCACTGACGCGAAAAAAAGTTCACAGCCAAAGTCATGCTCGCAGTGCATTGCGATGTTCAAGATGTGATGTATTTGTAATTCATGCCTAAAGGCACCACTATAAACTCTGCAAGGTACTGTGAGACCCTCAGAAAACTGAAATCACGAATTCTAAGAGTTTTTTCATACATTGGAACCCTTTCCTTCACCATGATTACGCCAGGAAACACACGAGCACTGCGACGTCTCTAACAATCCGACGCCTTGGGTTCACTGTCCTCGACCATTCTCCATATTATCCCGATTTCGTCCCATACGATTTTCATCTGTTCACAAATCTTGAAGAAACCTTTCGAGGACTTCTCTTTGTTAGTGATGAAGCGGTGGTTGGTTGGTTGGTTTTGGGGGAAGAGACCAAACAGCGAGGTCATCGGTCTCATCGGATTAGGGAAGAACAGGGAAGGAAATCGGCCGTGCCCTTTCAGAGGAACCATCCCGGCATGTGCCTGGAGCGATTTAGGGAAATCACGGAAAACCTAAATCAGGATGGCCGGACGCGGGATTGAACCGTCGTCCTCCCGAATGCGAGTCCAGTGTGCTAACCACTGCGCCACCTCGCTCGGTGGATGAAGCGGTGCAAGCTGTGTGAGAATGGGGCTCCGTCAACAAAATCAAACATTCTACAGCGACAGTATCAACAAACCGTCTCTCATTCGGGTAAATGTGTCGTCGCCAGGGCGACTATGTTGAGAAATTAATATGTAGACGCGAAGAATAAAAATGTAGAACGTTAATAATGTTCGTTTTATTTAAAAAGTTATTTGTTTTCACATAAAAAATTCGGAGACATTACTTTTCAACACGCCCTCATACATACATTGGTAATGGTACGGAAGGTTTAATAGGGCGATATCTTGCTGGCGAGTTGCAGCATAGTGGCTGTGTCAAAATGGGAAGTACGAGCTGTTGCACAGTCAGAGGGGACGCAGCGAACAGGACTAGATGGTAGGTAGGTATCTGATCAGCCGGAAGGCGGCTTCTACTTGGACCCACGGGGGAGAGGGGTGCAACAAGGCCAATGCATGATTAAGGATTCTACTAGTATGGGGAAGTTCTGACTGTGTGTAAAACGAAAATATTTTGTAGCTTGACAGCCACAGATTGCTTCTTAATCCTGTATAAATTCACTTGCATTTAATTTCATATACATAGTAGGCAGCGCAGAATCTTAGGTTGCTTAGGATGTCCCTCGAGGAAGCGTTTCTAGGGACTTCTAATCATTACCGCGGAGTTGTGACAGAGATAAATCTTGGCTCGAGTGGAGTGGTAACCTTGGGTGATCCTAACGCCTACTACCAGTATTCTAAAGTTACGGTTCCTAGAAACTCCTAAGTGGTCACTTGACCTGTAGAAAGTATCTATTCAGCGTGGAAATCAACCATAAATATAATAAATTTAACTACTTCTCAACAGTATTTCTCTCCAGCCAATCTTTTGTATTACCTCCTCTTCTATACATGTTATATGTTTCGTCAACCAGTAGTAAAAGACTGTTCTGTTCCGGCGTAACGACAGGCGTCGGTACGAAAATCAAGAACGTAACCGCAGAGGAGGCTGTGATACGACGTCAGCCGATAATACGCTGACTAGGACCGCACCTCCTCTATCCGAAGAGAATATACGAGGGCTGGAACTTTAATAGTGGCAACTATTTATTTACAACTCGTACAAAATAGATACGTGTTTAAAAGTTTTGCTGACCTTCAGAGTAGTCACCAGAATTGTGTACAACCCGTTGCCAGCGATGTGGAAGTCGTAGGATACTCTTAGCAGTGGCAGTTGTGTTGACAATTCGAGCGGCGCGGTCTATTGCCCGACGAAATTGTAGCAGTTCTGAAGCGAATGCCGTGAAGTGTTTCCTTCAGTTTAGAAACAGAGTTGAACTTACGAGGGCTTAAGTCAGGGGAGTGAAGTAGGTGGTATAGCACTTAACAACCTCATCAGTCAAACAAATCAGTAACAGCTTCCACTGTACGTGCTTGAGCATTGTCCTGCAAAATGAATGTCAGGTCCCGCATTCGACTGATCGACGCTAGAGCCCACGTCTTGCGCCATCAGTAATCTCGCCACTGCTTCTTGCAGAGCGCATCCTTCATTGAGCCAGGCAGATGGAAGTCGGAAGGTGCGAGATCCGGGCTTTAGGATGGACGAGGAAGAACAGTCCAGTGAAGATTTGTGAACCGGACTTGTGTGTGGCCTTGTGTTGTCATGGAGGAGGAGAAGTTCATTTTCATTTTTGTGGCGACGAACAAGCTGAAGTTGTTTCTTCAGTTTCCTGAGGGCCGGCCGTCACGCGGGAGATTGGACAAGTTTGCGCGACCTGGCTGCGATGGTGACAGAAGCCTCTCCCAACCACTCACCTTGATTTTGTTCGTTAACATGTCTCCGTAGACATTTGCAAGCCACTATGAATAGCTGGGATGCTCTGATTTACCGCCATAGAAACTCAATGACAGCTCTCTGCTTGGATCGGAGCTTTGTTACAGGCGCTATTTTGAAGGCTATGTTGAGCGCCGCCACCTATCAGAATTTCATGGAACTATAGAGGGTGAAGTGGGAATATTTTATGATGACTCATAATAACTTTCGCATTTTTTCATCCGAAATTGGCCGAAAAAAGAAAATTTGTTGAGTGTCCCTCGTAAATTAAGAGTCTTAGGATTCTAGCCCTACCATTCCGGTAGATATATTACTCATAGGATCTGTAATATACCATCGCAAATATCTTGTTATAAAGTTTCATTTTTTAACCAGCGTTCCGAGATTTACTTAGGCCGTTACTCATTCGTCGACTGGGTAGCTTAGTTCGTCATTGTGCAAAGGAACCTCATTACAAGAAAAAAGTGTAATCGTAGGGTAAGGCATTGTCAGCCTCTAGAAATTTCTCAAGTCCATCAGCTTTTGTCAAGACCGTTCTCATATTCGAAAGAGATTTTATAGTAGAGGTAGGGGTGTAAATGTGGAAGCGTGTGGGTCATGTGCAAACGTCTAGTATCTGGCCTGTAGAGTGCTGCACTGTAGTGGGGCAGCCGGAAATTGTCACGGTAGAGGGTTAGAAGTCAGTTGAGCAACAGACGCCGTGACAGTGATGCAATTTACGTTCGCGCATTTTCTAAACCTTTTTCGAGGTAAGTTGTGCTATTATATTTATCTATATACTTTGTAGTTATCATTCTTTACGTCTGATAGCTTATAAAGGGAGGTGCATAGAAGGTTTTAGCAGTCCTTTGTCAATCTTAAATGGATAGTTGCTTAATGCAATCTACCGAAATTTAAAATGTCCATTGTGTAGGTAATGTGGAAGCATACATACGATGGCATTGTGGAAACGTTTCCACAATACCAACGTCAAATACATTACTTTAATACGTTTTGCGTCTGTTTCTAGATGCCACGAAAGCTAACTGATCGGAAACCAAGAGCTATTGTGAAGAAGTGGAATGCTGAAAATATGATTAAGGCTATAATAGCCTCAAGGGAAAGCAGGTGGGGTTAAGAAGAGCAGTAAAAGCTTTCAGTGTACCTCAGACGACACTTCAAAGGTTTGTGCATAGTGATATGCACCTGAAGAATGTGTTTCTTGGACACTTGGACGTAAGCTTGTACTACCTGATGCTATTGAGAAACAGTTGGTGCAGTATCGCATTGAAATGGATAAAACAGAAGGTCAACATCGTTGTCAAATACCTCATCAAATACGTGTGTGTCTCCACAATATATCATGCCAGTCCCTTCTCTAAAGAGGACGGTTTCCAACAGAGATCGTAAGCCAGAGTCATCAGCTGTTTTGACATCTTCGCCTTATAAAACACGCCTTGAAGACTCCTTACTGAAGGGTAAACAGAAGCTTCCTAAGGCACCTGCCAAAAGCAAGAAAAAACGTGAAGCTCCTCCTAGAAAACCGGGCAAAAATCGGCTTAAGTTATCTGAGGATTCAGATGAAGAGCCCAATGCACCAACTGTCTCTTCAGACGAGTAACATTTCGATCTCGCAGTTGGAGAAGAAAAACCTACTGAAGAAAATGCATTTTGTATTTTTTGTGAAGGCGCATTTTCCAAAGGCATTTGGGGAGAATTGTGGATTAAGTGTGTAGTGTGTGAGGAGTGGAGTCACTCTTTGTGTGCCGGAAATGAAGGAGATATTTACATACGCGATTTTTGTGAGTGAACTTCGCTTATGAAGCATTTTTCTAATACACTTGCGTTTAAAAATATTTATGTATAATTTAAATTTGATATAAAATAAAATAGTTTCCAACGTTTTCAATAGTTTTCGTTTGAAGTAGTCAGTTTCCCACAATTTTAAGGCGTTTCCACAATACCCGCACTTCTTGAAAAATTAGTAAGTTGTTGTGCAAGCAGAAAATGTTTTTTAATTTTTAATAAATTTAGTTTTTGTTTTCATAGTATTACATTCATTGTTAAAACATTATGAATTAGCTTTGGCTAATTTTTGCAGCTGAAAGAGAAGTAAACATTTCTTTTATACAGCAAAAACAAACTGGGTTTCCAAATTTACACCCCTACCTCTACTATTACAGTTTTCATTCACGTAATCAGAAAATTTCTATACACCCAGTGTTTCACTATATTTTTGTTTTCATTTAATAAAGGGCCAGATGGTTATCACATTCTCCGTAATTATAGGATTAATACTTAACCCTAATAAATTAAACGTGTTGATCCTGCTCGTATTTCAATTTTATTTCCGTTTTCTGCAATTAATTGTTCAGTTCTTGTGGTTCACTCCTTTAGAGAATTTTAATGTATTTGCTGTTCCGTGTTATTCTATTTTATTTATGTTTCATAACATGTGAAAATACTTTTCAAATTCTACCTTTAACAGATTTTCTAATCCAATGGATTTTGCTCGCCTTCAGTCCTCTTTTCTATACTGAGCAAATAGTAAGCCGATTGCATCTTTTATTTCACTCCTCAATGCCCAGCTAAAAATTAATGTTCATAGAACTCATATTGATCGAGTTCATATCGCTGTGAATTGTGACTCAGTGATATCCCTGCTAGACATCTTACTAGCCCATATCATTGGCCTAGGAAAGAGATGTTGGTCTCTATTCAAATATATGAAATACTTAGCGAGAAACAGCCAAATGATATAATGACATAATTTCACACAAACTATTCTTCTAACTTCCACTAAGCATTATATTTATGATAACTATCGCCCTTGCTTTAATTAAACGAGTTTCGCTTATTACGTTGCTAGTGTTCACTGGAGCTTAGGCTTCCGGACACATATCGTAACGCAGGAATGCAAATGAAGGGTGCAGAGCACACTTCCCTTTCAAAGCCACCTGAAGTACTCGTTATGACGCAAACTGGAGATATTGTCGGTGCACTGGCTACAAGATTTCTCATGCTACATTATTAATATGCATAAGCAGCCTTAACTAGTCCGCAAATTGCGCTAGCGGTGTTATGTGAGAGAGCTTGAATGTGTGCGTGCTTGTCTGCCATGTTGAATTCGTCACCATGCTCGTAGCGCGTGTTTTAACAGCGCATAAAAAAAAGACCTCTCACAAACGTACAGTCGGCGCTTACAGCAATGCGCTTCATTCGCTTATAATAAGAAGAGGTTCGAGAAAATGGTTCCTTCCAATTTTTTTGTGTTCTTTAAGAAAAGAAGAGCGAATTACAAAACTGCTATTACAGCGAGGGGGAAAAAGTCGTTCGAGATGACTCTTGTAAGGACGTCCTTAAGACTGGAATTTGAAATAAGGGTGGACTTAGAATCGCTAATTACGAAAAACAGAGAAGCGTCCGGCAGGGCACTTTGGTACGATAAAGCATAAGAACGCGGTCCCAGCGGCGTAGCCACACTGCCGTACCTGCCTTCCCTTTATAGGAGGTTCTCTTTACAGAAATCAAATGTTCATTTCATTACTTACAGTGAGTACAAGTCGTGCCGTGTCATTATGTGGCTCGGTAGGAAGGTACTCATTACGCTGTGGCCAATCACAGCGTCGAAACTGCCCGGCCAATCCCCGCGCGAGGACAGAAAACGTGACCTTTTTTTATTTTGCTTTAAAATTTTTAAAAATCTTTACATTAAAGGTAGCAATTTTGAAAATTCCACGTTTGCACGGCGCGCATGTCCCACAAGTAGTTATTTGGTTGTTAGTGTTGTTTTAGAGCGGCGAGCCACCCTGACAATCACGGGCCAACGCCATTTTAGCTCTGTGCCACTGCAGCACGTATAATTTTCATTACGTGAATGGGACGAAATGAAACCCTTTACCCACAATGTGCAGACGTGCATACATGCCCGCGCGGCTGTAATTTCACACATTGCAGGCATCCAGCTCGGATTATTTAAATAATCTCGGGATCGAGGACCGCGCGCGCCTAAAAGAAGACGGCCATTTAAAGTCTGTGGCCGGTGCGTTGCTCCTTATTTATGCATAAACGTGCGTTTCCGACCACCGGCACCGACCGTCATACACTCGCGCCCTGTGGACTTCGTCCGTTCGGAATTCCTGCGGACTGACGAAGACCGGCAGAAAATGCCGAATCGCGGCTCAAATCCTGACTGGTTTGGGCAAACGGAGCTAAACATTGTTACACGCTTCAGAAAGGGTCTGAGTGGAACACTAAACAGAGGTTTGTACATCAAAGAAATCTAGAGAGCTGAAGGAGTTATTCGAAATAATCTGTTAGCGGCTGTGAGGTGGTCTGAGTAGATGGCAGTCTATATGAAGGGGCCTTCACACCTTCAATAACTTTGTCAAATCGTTATTATATTGACCGTCTGATGGCACATATTGACGTATTGTCAATACTTGAAATACTGACGAGCAGTATTGATTATAAAATATTCTCAACATCGGCAATACGCACTGAATGTGTAGGGTCAAGTCTACATTGAGATGTTGATTGAGCTTCATGAACCAGTCACACAGCGTTAGTGTGCACTGATTATGTCTTGAGTTCGTCTTTCTGCATATCATGCTTCAGATTCAATTTATCACGTCTTTTAATACGAGACAGGTTTAATAGGCCCATGAAGGGCTACTAATTGTATTTACCACTTTGGTGTGATCAATGGAGCATTTACTATGGCCTTACTTTATTTATTAATTCGGAAACAAACGATTTCACTTCGGAAAGTACATGATATATATGCAATGACTAGTAAGCGGTCTGCAGAATTCCCGTACTCACCAAATTATCACAAAAAGTAAAAAAAAAGGTCTTACGTTCATTACAGGAATATATTCTTGTAGGGCAGATGAAAGTGCTTCTCGAGTTACCATAACAATTTTGCTATTTACGTTAGCTGATATTACAGCACTAAACTCAAAGCATTCTAATGACCTGCCTGTCGCCAGAATCCTCAGAATTATTCCTAATCTCTCGTCGTTTGTGGCTGCCCCTCATTAATGTATTTAGCTTCTCTATTTTACGTTGTATGAATATTAACAATTTGTCGCACTGTACAGGACGCATCAGTAAATAGACTATGAATTCATTTGGTTCAGTTGTTTTGACTTAAGTCAAAAAATAAATATGCGACAAGTCCAATTTTTTCTGTCATTCTCGGGGCCATTTCCTGTTTTTTTTATGTTTGTTGCTAGCTATAGCTTATATAATTCCGGCACACGCTTTCTTTTGGACATTGGACATCTTAAACTTGTAAAACGCTCTGTCAGTTCACAATATTACAATATTATTGATGGTGTGAGGGTTGTTTCAATATATTGCAGGTTTGATATGTTAGTACCGTCAATAGGTATTGCACGTGTGCAGGCTTCGTCAGGGAGATGGACCATTTTCCTCAGCTAAGTATACGCCCTTGTGAACGATGCATCATTTTTGGGTTGCTTTTACGAAGTGGGCTCCATGCAATAGATCACCTATTGGTATGATATAGTTACCAGTCTGGAATTTTGACTCTGCTTGACTTTAATCTAGTATTGCTAAGGGAAATTCATCACTGTGGTGAGGGTCGCTAACGCTCGGTAACGTCGCAGTATTTAACCTGTAGACAGCTCCTAAGCATCCTGGTTCTGCGAGAAACTTCTATCAACTGTATTTGGCTGGCAATGCAGGAGACGTAGCGAAAAATTGTTTTTGACCATCAGGTTGAGAAAAATTCCAAAGCCTTCAGCTATCTTATTTAATTTGTTGACGTGTGTTACTACTCATGGTCAACTGTCAGCTAGGAACATTAAACTCTTCCGCCCACTAATCAAATTAATGTAAATTAAACATTTCTGTTTAAAACACAATTCAATGGCTGAAGGGGCTTTCTTCTACTCCTAGACAACAACGCTGTTCGAATTTCTTATTTTCTGGAATATCTTTGTTCTCATAACTGATGCCGTATTCTATAACATAGTTTTAAATAGAGATTCGAATTACTTTCCACCTGCAGAACATCAATAATTCTATATAACAATTACAACTGTTTTTCGATATTCGTTCCTAAGTTTTCCATATGCATTGCTTTTTTATTAACACTGAAATGATAATTTTGTATGTAGACATCTATAAACTTACGAAGCATAACTTTGCCGCCGCCTATTGTCCAAACCATGATATAAAAGCCAAGTTTAAGCAGAAATAACTTTAGGAAGCGATACTAGTTGTATTATTATGTCAGTTACATATCCAAGTTTGCAAATACGTCAAGCCGTTTCAAAGTTATACACGTAAGTCGGCGAAATACCCACGACTGAGGAAAATGGCACTTGAAACGATTATTCTTCGATTTAATTGCTCGCAAATTGAAATAATAATAGTGTGCTCTGCGGTACAACATTGTTTTCTAAGGATAGAGCAGTGCAGAAATGAACGCAAGACAGTATCTTCCGTAGAATGACGTGTACCGTGATTTTTGTTATTACGTTTTCACAATAATAACATATACTAGAAGACAAAAACATGAACAAAGTATATGTCGGCGATTAAGCCATAACGAATAAATGTTCTACGACAAAATTAAACGAGGACATGAAATAGTATGAAGACCCATTGATGATGACTCTGCAACCCCGAAACATCTTCCGGTAAAGATAAATGATATTAGAGTTTCTGTAAAATCAAGCAGATCTCTTCTGCACCGTTAGGAGACCTAAAGCTACTTAATCAATGTTTCATTAAAACTTCTGACACTAATGCATCATTATGTTCCATTAGTGTTTCAGTTTGTGGCGTTTTGGTTGACGAAAGACAAACTTATGAGGATACAGCCGGGAAAGAAGATCTCACGAACAGTGAATTCATTTCAGCTCAGTACAGATTACGCAACGGACATAGCTAGAACAGTCGTCGCAAAATTATGCCTTTAGCCATGCTACCACAGATATGTCCAAGATTAAAAGAATGACAGTTAAAACTACACCAGTCAGTCAATTGTGTTAACTATTATTTTCTTGATGCGTTATCTTCTTCTCCCCTAAAATGTTGCTTAGTCAATTCGATTTTAAGCATAGCGCCATTTAAGCCGAGGATGAAATTTTAGCTGCCAACTTATTTTAGTTACGTCTTTTATGTATTTTTGACATATATTTTCGCCCACGCGTTTGGTGTGTGTGTGTGTGTGTGTGTGTGTGTGTGTGTGTGTGTGTGTGTGTGAGTGAGAGAGAGAGAGAGAGAGAGAGAGAGTGAGTGTGAGAGAGAGAGAGAGAAAGAGAAAGAGAGCTTAGATATTTTTAATAAATAACATAGACAAGTTCCATGTGGAAATATGTAATTTGGGGCTCCATTGTGCATCACACCAACTGTGGTACGGAGTTCGAAGTTAGATCACTAGTGCCAAGTCTAACCAGTATCGTCAATCAATTTCTGTATTTTTGTTAAATAATCGAATACTTTGGAACGTGGTTGAAATTCAATCCAAATTCAGGTGACGATTACATATTTTTGATAAAGAATACAGGTGTGGAAATACGGGAGTACTGTCAGTAGATGTACATATTTTTGATAGACAGTTCAGGTCATGTGGATAGTTTTGCACGCGGCGCCATCTTGGGTAGTAATGTCAATGAGGCTACAAGGCACAACGACTAGGTTCACCACATTCGATTTTTTTTTTAAATTTCCCGCCACTTTAAACTTGGGACTACTGGTCTACTTCCTCCATCTGGGATTTCTTTAATTTCCCATCAGCATGATCTTGAATGTTTTTCAATTTCCCACCACCGCCATCTTGGATTTCAGCGACTGTAGTGCGATCGCTATCTTGGATTTCAACTCCTGCAGTACTGAGTAATGGCGGCCGCTTGAACCGTGTGCCGAAGTCGCTATAGTCATTTTACTTGGTACAAACGTAGTACTTTCGCCTGCAAGTCGAAACGTAGTACTGTCGCCTGCAAGTGGCTGGTAAAACGAGGTTTGATATCGAAAACTAACTTTACCTCGATACCTCATTAGAAAAAATATTACGTGTCGTCATCTCTTCAGCGAATTACGGCGGGAGGCGTATGAAATCTGTCATCGATGCTTGTGTTGCACCATGACGTAAGTCGCCGCTACTCCGTCATTTTGCGGGTGCAAGGGAACTTCAAAGAGCGATACACCATGCACCTAATAAACATACAGAACCACCGTCTCAATGTGGCACAATACCTGACAAGAAAGTCTCGCACAGGATACCTGTCAAGAAAGTCTCGCACAGGATACATGACAAGAATGTCTCGCACAGGAAACGGGGTTTAGATTGCCTAGAGCTCCATTTTGATAAACGGTATGCTCATTTTACGATAAAACTTATTTATTTAGAAGTTAAAGTATACCAGCAGTGGGTTGTCTGTTCTGCTGAAATGTTGTGTTTCCAGGAGACAAACAGGAACAATAACTATAAAAATGGGAAGAGTAAATGGCATAAACATTAAAATCAGAGAGTAATTGCTTTGTACCTTACAGAATGAGGAACCTTAAAAAATCGCAAAGAACGGCACCGATAAAGAAACGCAGGAGAATATTGTTTTTCAGCTGAACTGCTTCAAGATTTCCATCGCCTCCCTCTTTTTTTTTTTTTTTTTTTTTTTTAAAAAACCTTCAATCAAATCACAGAACGATGCATTATGTAGGTCATTACCTGTTTGGTTCTATCCATCTTCATCTGAATTAGTGTTCCATCCCTAATGAGTTGTGTCGATGTGACGTAACATCATCCTTCCTACTTCCAAATTTAAAACAGAACCAATGTGTTTACATTATGGCACAAAATGAATAACAGGTACGAATGTATAATGAATTCGAGAAGAGCACGTGGAACATGATTCCGCTATATACCATGTTAAAACATGAATGATAGTAAATTGTGGATCCTTAGTGAATAACTTCATCCCAGAATATGAAATAGTTTCGCATATTATTAGTGTTTTACGTATAAGAAGGTATTTAGCCGTCACATGTCGAACGCCAAACGGAAGTCTCTTTAAGGGTGGAGATTCTGGGCAAATCGAAGGGGTTGTTTAATTCCTCATCACACACCCGTCTGATCTTGTCTCACACCTTCATTTCTCTCTCGCTTTCCAGCGACGGTTACCGATTCCAATCTCATCGTGATGCCAAGCATGAGATGTAGAAATGGCAGAGGATACGCGATCGCACCTTTCCATTTCGGAGCTTATGACTTTCCGACTAGATATGTGTCACAAACAGAATAAGTCAACATTAAGAAGTAGTTTAATTGCATTTTACAGTAGTCGACTCATTCTGGGAAATGAATATCAAAAACCACACATAAAGTACGCCCAAGTCTGGAAACATGTCCACACTAATTTCTTGACTACTGACGTTGAAACTGCATGGTACAAAATAGTCACCGAAACAATTCTGACTCCAGATAAAAAATATAAGCTGCATTTGACACCCAACCCGTCATGTTACCTTTTCAATTTGGATGCTACTATTGCAAATATATTTCAATGGAAGAACGTATTTTAAAAACATTGTTCAAATGGCTCTGAGCACTATGGGACTTAACTGCTGAGGCCATCAGTCCCTTAGGACTTAGAACTACTTAAACCTAACTAACCTAAGGACATCACATACATCCATGCCCGAGGCAGGATACGAACCTGCGACCGTAGAGGTCGCGCGGTTCCAAACTGTAGCGCCTAGAACCGCTCGGCCACTCCGGCTGGCGTATTTTACATTTTCACCTATACAAGAAGGGAAGTTCACGAGAACAACACCTAAAGACATACCTATCTCTCTACCGAGCGAGGTGGCGCAGTGGTTAGCACACTGGACTCGCATTCGGGAGGACGACGGTTCAATCCCGTCTCCGGCCATCCTGATTTAGGTTTTCCGTGATTTTCCTAAATCGTTTCAGGCAAATGCCGGGATGGTTCCTTTGAAAGGGCACGGCCGATTTCCTTCCCAATCCTTCCCTAACCCGAGCTTGCGCTCCGTCTCTAATGACCTCGTTGTCGACGGGACGTTAAACACTAACCACCACCACCACCACCACCTATCTCTAACATTCAGCGACCTGACTGAAACTTCTTTTCACAACCCGATAAAAAGGGTTATAATTGTTTAATGGGTCACTTCGATCGTTATGTAGAAACAAAGTAATTCAACAGATAGTGAATTACTAGATTATTAAATGCAGCCGCGTGCGGTAGCCGCACTGTCTTGGGTGCGTTGCCACGGTTCGCGCAGCTCCCCCCGTCGGAGGTTCGAGTTCTCCCTCGGGCATGGGTTTGTGTATCGCCCTTAGCGTTAAATTTGTTTAAGTTAGATTAAGTAGTGTGTAAGCATAGGGACCGATGACCTCAGCAGTTTGGTCCCATAGGAACTTACCACAAATTTCCAAATTAAATGCAGTAACATTAACTACTTGAGCGAAATAGAAATGAAAAATATACTAGCAAATTTCAGCGTGCATACAGCTCTCATTCAGGCAGATGAGAAGCTTTGTGTACAGGGTGTCCCAGAAATGTAGCGACAAAGTGAGACACATCATAAGGATTGAGAATTGCATAGCAACCCCATGGTCGCAAATTTGTCACACGCAGCTGGGTGGTGAAGTACGTGACACCACTGGAGGGAAACGCCGCTAGGTAGTGCTGTACAAGAATGTAATGGAGGGGAACGTGAGGATCTCCTCATTCGAGTAGTAGCCGCCAAACGAGGAACATGGGACGGTAGAGGAACGGTGAGCTTGCAGACATGCACTTAATGTATGGAATAACCGAGTGCCAGACAGAAATCAACTGCACTACAGTTTGTTTGCACGTCTGCATCGAAATTTGTGGGAGTGCGGGTCACTAACAAGTGACAGGGCTAGCAAGAGCAGGCCACAATTGGCACGTTCGCTTGTTAGGGAAGAAAGTGTGTTGGAGACTAATCCAAGCACCAGCATGCATGCCGTTGCCTCGGACGTAAGAATGTCTCGTAGCAATGTCCAGCGCATTTTGAACGAGTCCTTACACGCCTTTCATCTCCAAAGCATTCAGTTATTGCACCCCGATGACGAAACTGCTCGTGTGCGTTTCGCACAGTGGTTTCTGCAACAAAGTCTCCGCGATGTACACTTCCCAGTTTATGCGTTGATCATTGGTAAGGTCACATTCACTAGGGATGGCGTATTCAATCAACATGATGAGCATTTGTGGGCAACAGAAAACCCCAACGGTGTGCTGCACAAGACGGCACAACATCCATTCACAGCTAGTGTGTGGCCAGGTTTGTTCGGCGACTGCTTAGTCGAGCCGTACCTTTTATCATCCTGCTTGACCGTCGCGAATTATCAGACGTTTCCCGAACAGGTTCTTCTTGGATTGCTTGAAGATGTCCCAGAAAATGTGTGACTCCAACATGATGGGGAACCTGCTCATTTTGGACTGGCTGTTCGTAGGCATTTTAACAGGACATTACCGCATCGGTAAATTAGGCGTGGTGGACAGGTTCCCTGGAACCCACGCTCACCGGTTTTATCGTGCCTCGATTTTTTTCTGTAGGGAGTCATGAAATCTTTCACGTATCACGATCCTGTGAGATTCGAAATCGTCTCGCAGCTGCTACAATCAAGGAAATGTCCGGTGGGTTCGAGCGTGTTCCGAAGTCAGTACTCCGTCCGTATCCGGCATGCACAGCGTCTGATGGTGCAAAATTCGAGCAGCGTTGTAACATTAGAGCTGTATTCCTGTCATACATCATGTTTACTCACTATGTCCAATAAATCTTTCATATGAATCACTCTCTGTTACGACTTACCCGTTACGTCTGCGGCCATGAGTTGCTATGCAATCCTCAATCCTTAAGATGTGCCCCATCTTCCAACAGAAGTTTGTCGTAACGTTTCTGGGACACCCTCTGCGTAGGAATGTTGGAGGACTCTGAAACGTCCCCTTTGAAAAATTATAAATGACTGTGCTTAAACTGACACACAGTACTTTTAGCGCAACGCAATCTGACTTTCAATAATCCCTACAAAAGAATGACCCCGACTAACATTAAACTATACCTTTCAAAAATCACTTACCTCACAAAAATCTTCGTTACTCGAACTACTGCAATACAGCGAGCGCCACTACTGCCAGCTAAAGAAAAGATTCAAACTACTGAAGGCACTAACTACTGATAGGCATAGTTAGCAAATGAAAGATTTTGATAGAGAAAAACAATGTATTTACCTTAATAGTGTTGAAAAGTCAAAATATATATAGCAGTTCATGGCATCCAGTCTTATAAATTTGCTGTCTCTGATGGACACACGTCCAGATCATCCGCTATAAAAACTCCCCCATTTCTCTCCCCACATCCACCACTGCTGGCGGCTCACCTCCAACTGCGCAACGCTACGCGCTGTTAACAGCCAACTGCCCAACACTACAATAGCAGTATTGCAACAATGCAGACCAGCCACAGACTTCACACAGCACAGCCAGTGATTTTCATACAGAGCGCTACGTGGCGTTACCAACATAAAAACCTAAACAGCCTACTTACAACTCTACCTCAGCAAACGAGTGTACGGTTTATTATTGTTCAATTGTTTTAATTATTTTAGATTATATGTTACCATTATTACCCTATAATGCAGGTTGAATCAGCAAGTCCAGGTTTGTGCAGTAACTTTTCCTTAGCTTTACGTTTCTTTCCATCTATAGTTGGTTGATTTGGGGGAGGAGACCAAACAGCGAGGTCATCGGTCTCATCTGATTAGGGAAGGATGGGGAAGGAAGTCGGCCGTGCCCTTTCAAAGTCACCATCCCACCATTTACCTGCAGCGATTTAGGGAAATTCGGAAAAACTAGATAATTATGACTGGGCGCAGGTTTGAACCGTCGTCCTCCCGAATGAGAGTCCATTGTGCTAACCACTGCGCCACCTCGCTCGGTTTTTCACCTATGCATATGATATGTTAACGAGAACTCATCTTAAGGAAAAATTTTCCGATATACACCTTAAAAACAAAAATAATAAAAAAAGAAAGAAACGTATTGAATATACAGGGTGACAATTACTGAACTATATGAAATAAAATCGTCAGAACTTCTGAACGGTTTGCGTTAGGACATTCAAACTACACGGTTGGCAGCGGAGCATGATGAGAATTAGTATGCGCATGATGGTTTAGTTTAGCGATGAAGCCCACTTTCATTTGGCTGGGTTCTTCAAGAAGCAAAATTGGCTCTTTTGGACTGAGAATCCGATTTCGCGATCGAGAAGTCGCTTCACCCTCAACGGGAGACTGTGTGGTATGCAATGTCCAGTCATGGAATAATCGGTTCGATATTCCTTGATGGCACGGTAGCTACCGGATGATACGTGAAGGTTTTGGAAGATGATTTCATCCTCATTATCGAAAGTGACTCTGATTTCGTTGACATGTATTTCATGCAAGACAGAGCTCGACCACATCGAAGCAGAAAAGTGTCTGATGTCCTGGAGCAGCACTCTAGGGTACCCAGAGGCCACCGGCATGGGCATCGATTGGCAGCCATATTCTCCGGATATGTTACATGCGACTCCTTTTCGTGAGGTTATAGTAAAGACAAGATGTACAGCAATAGCCCTAAAACCCTAGCTGAGCTGAAAACTGCCATTCAGGTGGTCATCGACAGCAATGAAGTTCCGACACTTCAGCGGGTCATCCAGAATTTCCCTATTCGTCTGCGCCACATCGTTGCCAATGATGACAGGAATATCGAACATGTCATAACCTAATTCTGAATATCCGTAGTGACTTTTACATGCCGAATAAAGCGTGTGCAGGCAGTAGTTTCTAACTAATTTACGTTTTCTTCATATAGATCAATAATTGTCACCCTGTAAAACACTCATCTGATCAGTTTGTCCGTATGCATGAGCTACCTGGATTGCCACAAAACAAGACCTGAACAGGCTGTTGACGTTTGAAAAAATGTTCTTTCGTAAAACGTATGGTACTATTGTTAATGTAGAAAGAGGAGAATAGATGACCCACCGTATGATTGAACTTACACCACGTACAATTAGTCGAAGATAGTGACTGCAATGTAAAAAAGCGACATTTGCAATGAGCACATCACATTGTTCGTATTCTAGAAATCCGATGAGTGTTCTAGAAATTCGGTGACCAAAAATAATGTTAAATTTCCAAGAAAGGCAGCAGAGCTGTGAGAAAACCTAAACTCGTTGAGACCGGTGTAGTCAACGAGGTATGACCGTTGGCATTCGATGAGAGGATTCTTACTCGAAAGGTCTGCAGCAAGTAGAACTGCTGCCTGGATGGCAGCAGAGAGCACTGGACAGAGTTGGAGGCCATCTCTCAAGAACGCGGCTAGTCCATTGGATCTGATAGCAGCAACGGTTAAGGCAGTTATTCGCGAAAACTCGCCAATTCAGGTTCGAGTCCCAAACAAGCAAAAATTTTCATTACTGACTACGTATTTATAAAATGGTGAGCACGGTGTACGAGAAAGACAAAAGACTTCAAGAAGAATGTAATAATTCCAATTCCAAAAAAAGCGGGTGTCGACAGGTGTAAAAATTACCGAATTATCAGTTTAATAAGTCACGGCTGCAAAATACTAACACGAATTCTTTACAGACGAATGGAAACACTGGTAGAAGCCGACCTCAGGTAAGATCAGTTTGGATTCCGTAGAAATGTTGAAACACGAGAAGCAATACTGACCCTACGACTTATCTTAGAAGATAGATTAAGGAACGGCAAACCAACGTTTCTAACATTTGTAGACTTAGTAAAGCTTTTGACAATGTTGACTGGAATACGCTCCTTCAAATTCTGAAGGTGGCAAGGGTCAAATACAGGGAGCGAAAGGCTATTTACAATTTGTACAGAAACCAGATGGCAGTTACAAGAGTCGAGGGGCATGAAAGGGAAACAGTGGTTGGGAAGGGAGTGAGACAGGGTTGTAAACTATTCCCGGTGTTGTCCACTCTATATATTGAGCAAGAAGTAAAGGAAACAAAATAAAAATTTGGAGTAGGAATTAAAGTCCAGGGAGAAGAAGTAAAAACTTTCAGCTTTGCCGATGACATTGTAATTCTGCCAGAGACAGCAAAGGATCTGGAAGATCAGTTGTTCGGAATGGACAGTGTCTTGAAAGGAGGATATGAGATGAACATCAACAAAAGCGAAACAAGGATAATGGAATGTAGTCGAATTAAATCAGGTGTTGCTGAGGGAATTAGATTAAGAAACGAGACACTTAAGGTGGTTTATGAGTCTTGCTATTTGGGAAATAAAATAACTGATGATGGTCGAAGTAGATAGGATATAAATTGTAGACTGGCAATGGCAAGGAAAGTGTTTCTGAACAAGAGAAATTTGTTAATATCGAGCATAGACTTAAGTGTGAGGAAGTCTTTTCTGAAAGTATTTGTATGGAGTGTACCCATGTATGGAAGTGAAACATGGATGAAAAAAGTTTCCGAAATGTGGTGCTACAGAAGAATGCTAAAGATCAGATAGGTAGATCACTAGATCACGTTACTAATGAAGAGGAACTGAATAGAATTGGGAAGTATAGAAATTTGTGTCACAACTTGACTACCAGAAGGGATCGGCTGGTATGACACTTCTGAGGCATCAAGGGATCAGCAATTTAGTATTGGAGGGAAGCGTGGAGGGTAAAAATCGTAGAGGGAGACCGAGGGATGAGTACACTAAGCAGATTCAGAGCGATATAGGTTGCAGTAGTTACTCGGAGATGAAGGAGCTTGCACAGGGTAGAGTAGCGTGGAGAGCTGCATCAAACCAGTCTCTGTACTAAAGACCACAACAACAACAACATTTACAAAATGAGATATATAATTCCAAAAAAAACTGACGTCATTGCAATAGGTCTATAGTTTAGCGCATCTCTTCATCGAGCTTTCTTATACACACATCAAAAAAAAAGTTTTGCATCACCTCGGTTCCGAGAGTTCCGGAACCTGTACAGGAAATTGGAATAGTGGTCAACGTAAACATCATTTCTGCCTTTTTTATTGCTAATGAAAAACCACACATTCCATTTTGTTCCACCATACAGTGGTACCTTCAGATGTGGTGGTGGTCCAGATTGCTGTGCACATCGGTACCTCTAATACCCAGTAGCAAGTCCTCTCGCATTGATGCATGCCTTTATTCGTCGTGGCATACTGCCCACAAGCTCATCAAGGCATTGTTGGTCCAGATTGTCCCACTCCTCAACTGCGATTCGGTATAGATCCATAAACAGCACTTTTCAATCTATCCCAGGCATGTTCGATAGGGTTCATGCCTGGAGAATATGCTGGCCTCTCTAGTCGAGCGATGTCGTTATCCTGAAGGAAGTCATTCACAAGATGTGCACGATGGCGGCGGGAATTGTCGTCCATGAAGACGAATACCTCGCCAATATGCTGTCGATATGGTTGCACTATCGGTCAGAGGATGGCATTCGCGTATCGTATAGCCATTACGGCACCTTCCATGACCACCAGCGGCGTACGTCAGCCCCACATAATGCCACCCCAAAACAGCAGGGAACCTCCACATTGCTGCACTCGCTGGACAGTGTGTCAAAGGCGTTCAGCCTGACCGGGTTGCCTCCAAACACGTCTCCGATGATTGGCTGGTTGAAGGCATAACCGACACTCATTGGTGAAGAGAACGTGTTGCCAATCCTGAGCGGTTCATTCGGCATGTTGTTGGGCCCATCTGTACCGCTCTGCAAGGTGTTGTGATTGCAAAGATGGATCTCGCTATGGACGTCGGGAGTGAAGTTGCGCATCATGCAGCCTATTGTGCACAGTTTGAGTCGTAACAAGAGGTTCTGTGGCTGCACTGAAAGCATTATTCAACATGGTGGCATTGCTGTTAGTGTTCCTCCGAGCCACAATCCGTAGGTAGCGGTCATCCTCTGCAGTAGTAACCCTTGGGCGGCTTGAGCGAGGCATGTCATCGACAGTTCCTGTCTGTCTGTATCTCCTCCATAACACGAGCCGTGTACCTCCTTCCTGGTGGAATGACTGGGACTGATCGGTTTTCAGACCCCCTCCGTCTAATAGGCGCTGCTCGTGCATGGTTGTTTACATCTTTGGGTGGGTTTAGTGGCATCTCTGAACAGGCAAAGGGACTGAGTCTGGGATACAATACGCACAGTAAACGTCTATCTTCAGGAGTTCTGGGAACCGGGGTGACGCAAAACTTTTTTTGATGTGTGTTGCTTGTAAGTAACTGTCCTTTTTCCAGTGACATGGGACAGTTTTTGGTTTCACCGAACTATGATAATCTATTTTTACGAAAAAAAGGACAGTTTCTCCTTGTATTTAATATATCGTCTAATCTGGACCAATTATTAGGTCTATTACTTTGCCCCGCCGTTTGCAGTCGATGGCAATAGCGGCAAGTGATACTGCAAGTGCTAGGTCGCAAGTGTCATACAATAAACTTTGTAAACATGTCATCAAAAGTCGATTTGTGATTTCATCATAAAGTAATTCTCAATTTAATATGTCACCTTACGAACCCAATTCTTGTTATATACGGGAAGTTATAATTTGCTGCTTTAACATGAAGAAATATGCGACTAAGGCTCACAAAATGTAGAGTAAGACTTTTAATGAGGCATCTGTTACTGAGAGAACGCACATATAATTATCTCAACGCTTCAGTAATGGTGATTTTTGACGTCGAAGACCTGAATGACGGTTGAAGAGAGGTTTTCTAAAGTACTGAAACTGACAGAAACGATCATAGGAGATAGGTATCGAAATCAACTGATTCGTTTGAGCCGAACACAGAGGTGGCCAGGATACAGCGATAGGATATGAGAAGGTGATTTTGCAGCATGACAGTGCTCGACCCCGTTTCACAAAACCCGTCAGAAAGTACATGGAAACGTTGAATTGGGAAGCCCTACACCAGCCGCCGTATTCTAAAGATATTGCTCCCTCTGACCACAGCATTTTTCTATCAGTGGCACATGGCCTGGCTGGTTAGCACTTTCGCCCATATGAACAAGTGTAGAATTGGATCGATTCATGAATCTCCTGAAAATACGCCCAGTTCTTCCGCCGTGGGATTCGTATACTCCCCGAACGATGGGAGAAATTATTGGCCAGTTACGGTTTTTCACAACAAAATCTCGAAATTCGAGAGAAAACGAAGACAGCAAAGTTGTAGATCTAAAAGATATAATGGCGTTTCCTCTGAAAGACTTAGCCTTGAAGTCGCGTCGACGACATGTCTATAAGCAACAAGATACAGTCTCGGATTAGGGGGTATACACCGATGAGCCAACTGCTTAATAGCTTGTCTGTCTTTGGAACAAAATACAAAACCGATTCTGCGTATCAGGGACTGACAGTTTGTTGGTAGGTTTGTGAAGGTATGTGGCAATAGATGTCTACGCACGGGTCATGAAATTCGGATAAATAATGGGCTGCTGATATGCGTACGCGATGCTGACGCCCGATGGCGACCCAAGTGAGTTCCATAGGATTTATGTCAGGTGAATTTGGTCGACGTGACATCAAGGTGAGTTCACTATAATGCTCCTTAAACCATTATAGCACGGTTCTGGCCCCGAGACATGGACAATTATACTGTTGAAAGATGACATCGCCGTGGGGCAAGACATCAAGCATGGGGGTTGCAGTCTGCTGCACCCTCCGCAAACTGGTATGGTCGAGTTGATGGACCTTGCATGTTAATTGTTAAATTTGCTGGATTTTTTTACGTGAATGGTAGGATTTTCTCGTACACTATAGTATTAGAGGAAGGGGTGCTCTAAGCCAAAGTACCGTTATCCAAGATGGCAGCGATGACGTCACCCAACCCCAAGGCGGTTTATACGCCAAAGTACCGTTATCCAAGATGGCGGTGATGACATCAACTAACGTCAGCTGATGACATCATCCAAGATGGCGTCCGTAATGGTTGATGATTTCATCCAAGATGGCGGCTGTGACGTCAGCTGATGACACAAGTACAGTTATCCAAGATAGATGGAAACAGTGTGTTCACCATGAAGTCTGGGCCTAGTACACAGTACTGCCACCAGAGAGTGCTATCGTCCATTCCGTGACGTAATGAAAGACTGTGGAGGGAAAGGCAAGAAACAGTGTGGTCGTCATGAGGTATGGACCTAGTACTCACTACTATCACCAGAGGGTGCTGTCATCCATTCTGTGATATACCCCAAGGTGACTGTCTAGAGGGGAAAATGACTCAGCCTGCACTGGGCTGCTGGAGAGAGGAAGGAGTGTACTTTATTTATTTTGAAACAATTTATTTAGGGATGGATTTGAGATAGTATATTTATAACATTGATACAAAACACATGTTCTGACATGCTTGGGGTCATGCCACACAGCCCACGGACTTATAAACTACTCCTAAATAACGTTCTGTAGGCATGCAAACAACTACTAAATTACCGAAATAATTTCAGTACAGGCGTGCAAACTGCTTCTAAATAATGCAGTACACTGATGTGGAGACATGAAATCAACTTGTAAACTGTCCAAGTAATGCATAGCACACAAAATAATGCAACAGACATGCACAGACTCCTGTCCACTGGACCGCACAGAAGGCTAGCAGCAGGCCCCGCGAAGTGCTGCCGCCATCAACTGCCAAGCCACACACAGGTGACTTCGATCCACTGAGAGTGTTCTGATCATGTGTTGGAGGTGGATGCCTGCCTGACCTCATGGAAAATACCTAGTGCCATGAGTATATGTACTGTACTGTCTGTCTTTGTGGTATATGTACGAATGATGCAAAAGGGCTGACTCTGTATGGCGCAGGATACAAACTGCATGTTTACTACATTGACACAGTATGTAGTGATATATTGAGGGGTCAGAGATCAGTTTCACATTCTAATATTCAAGCTCCTGTCCTTGGTGGAAGAGCAGTGTAACTGAGTAAGAGTCTTTCCATATTTGATGATATGTAGGGACACCTTGCATGGTTTAATTGTCGGTGCCATATGGCTATCTGTGTAAAATAGTTTTTTTCCAGCTGAAAGTCTCATCTACAGAAAGAGGAAAAAAGGCCGACAGTGCTTCCACACCAGTGGCATCAGTAATTCGGCGGGTAAATTTGATAAGAGCCAATCATATTGTTAGATTCATTCACATGACATCCTTTGTGCTGGGACATAGGAGCATCTACAAACTGATTCGACAAGATGGAGGCAAGGTATGTATGGAAAGTTCAGAGAAAGCAAGTGTTCAAAGACAAGTTGAAGAATACCATCCATTTCTGGTGGGGTTGCCGTCACTCATTTGCCACTGTGGCATCAGGACATCTCCAGACCAGTAGCTGTAGGACACTGAAAATTCATGACATTTTTTTTCTCTTCTGTATGACAGTGCTTCGAATTCTGTTTGCGTAATAGCTCTGAATCGCCCCCGTCTGTGCTTAGACAGTGATCTATTTCCAAACAAGGAGAATGCTTTTATGATTAAGGGTGTTTTTGCAGGCATGCACAGGCTCTTAGCTGTGTGAACGTTTAACGTTTATGAGTGGTATACTGACAGCAGGACGAACATTCCACTGCAAAGCGTGAGCCACGCTGGGTATGCAGGCATGCCTAGACACAGCTCGCATGTTCCGTTAGGAACATGTGGAACAAAGAACCCTGTGATATTCTGGTAATGATTTCTGCAGTGTCTGCAAGGGTGAGTCACTAGGCAATTAGGTCTTTGCTGGACCATAGGTAGAGAGAGGGTTCACATGCACGTATGGCCCCAAGGATGACTGTGCATATTTAGATAGATGGAGATGTCACGTCAGTATAACACACGCTTCTGCGCTGGCTCACGCTGGCTGGCCCTGATAGCCATGGTTGATGATAGTTTGGAAGCGTTTATTACCTGCATTGAGTGTTTGTACACTGGATTTTATCCTTGCTGGTTAATTGCTGTGAGTGTTAGACATGCAATATGGTTTGAGAATTTAGTAGTTTCTTGGTGTTTGTTGTATTATTTTGTGAACGAGTGCGCAGTGCATGATTTCGAAAGTTGATGATTAGCAAGCATGGGGAGTCTTTCAGATGACGTCAGTGCGCGCGCGCCCTTGGAGCATCTGTGCTCTGCAAAACGGACTTCGTTCACATGAGGTTGGGTCAGCAACGGTGCCTAGGTGATCACGTATTTCGAGAGGAATTTCTCAGGTGTCTAGTTTGAAAGGGATGCTGCCGCCTCATGCTCGAGGGACCTGAACAGGCAGTTGACATTCGCGTCACTTTGCGGGACCTGCCGCTAACCTCCTGTGCGGTCCAGTGGATAAGGGGTGGCTGGCAGCTTCTGCACATGTCTGTTGCATTATTTTGCAAGTTGGTCTGTAGGCTGTGCTATGCGTTATTCGGACAGTTTACGAGTTGATTTCATGTCAGCACATCAGTGTACTGCATTACTTGGGAGCAGTCTGCATGATTGTACTGAAATTATTTCGGTAATTTAGGAGGTGTTTGCATGTCTGCAGCGTGTTATTTAGGAGTAGTTTGCAGGTCTGTGGGTTGTGTGGCGTGACTCCAAGCATGTTTGAGGGTGTAATTTTTTATCAATGTCATACATATACTATATCAAATCCATACCTAAATAAATTGTTCCAAAATAAATAAAGTACACTCCTTCCTCTCTCCAGTAGCCCAGTGCAGGCTCAGTCACTTTCCCCTCCAGATAGTCATCTTGGGTTATGTCACAGACTGGACGACAGCACCCTCTGGTGACAGTAGTATGTGCTAGGTTCATACGCCCTGGCAACCACACTGTTTCCCACCATTTTCCCCCAACTGCCTTGGTTTATGTTACGTATTGGACAATAGCGCTCTCTGGTGGTGTACTGTGTACTACGCCTGGACCTCATGGTGAACACACTGTTTCCATCCATCTTGGATAACTGTACTTGTGTCATCAGCTGATGTCATGACCGCCATCTTGGCTTACATCACAGAACAGAGGATAGCACCCTCTGGTGGCAGTACTGTGTACTAGGTCAGTTGGACTCTGGACTCTGTGGTAAACACACTGGATGGTGGTACTGCCTCTAATTGTTTAAATAAAGACTGGCACATGCAAAATAGAGACTTATGTTCAGCACAGGTCGAGTCCTTTTCCTGCCATTTCCTAGGATGATGGGGTGGTTGGATGACTTAGGTTAGTGGAGGTAGCCCAAGAGCACTTTCTTTCCCAGCATTTTCTTAGGTTAGTAGAGATAGCCCAATTGACCTATCTTCCCACCAAAATTCAAACTTGGCACCAGTTCCTATTCTGAGGCGGTGGTCGGATGACTTAGGTTATTGGAGATAACCCAAGTGACTTCTCTTTCCTATCATTTTATACTCACAATGAAGGTGTTCCCTGATGTTCACATATGTATGGCCCCTTTTTAATGTTAATTTTATGTACTATCCCTCTTAGTTTCTGTCGTATTTTCTAGGACCTGAAGATCCTGAAACCTGATACGTGTGTACGATTTTGTCCAAATAAGGGATTTGTAAAACACAGCTAGATTGGATTTATTCATCATGAACAAAATACAGAGTAATGCAACCATTTTCAGACACATGCAAAAATGGTTGTCATGTGATTGACGTCGCTGTTCAGCATAGTGTCATTAGGACGTTCTTTAATTGCATTCAGTGTACCCACGCAGTAGGTGCGTATCGGCTATGTTCATCAGTAAAGCTGGAAATGCTGTTGTATATGACTGCTAACGTACAACCGACTCTTCCAGAAAAACAAACCCAAGACAGAACCCAGCAGCACTGAATACCAGCTGGACTGCGAAAACTAAAGTGGACATTATTGTTGCTTACAGCAAGTAGCGTGCGTGAAATGAACAAGTTAAGCTTCCAAATGTATCCCTTCAACTTTTCAAATGCTGTGCAGATATTCTCAGTGGAATAGAGATACGCAGATAAAGAGGGATAGGAAATCTAACGAAATGCAATAACTCTACAATAAGCTATCGGATACCACGTGTTCCTTACACCAAAATACTCAGGATATCCCCTGAACAGCCCCCGAAATTTTTTCCACGGAGCTAGAGATTAAAATCAGTATTTGCTAAGGCTATAAAACCGACAATTTGTAAATTTTAATCAGTTGATAGGACACATGTTGAAGAATCAAGGAACCGTCGATTTCTTAATGCAAGAGAGCGTAGGCATAAAAACTGCAGTGACAGACCAAGGCGTGCGTACAGTAATCAGCTTCGAAAATGAGTGTAAGTTGCAGTAGTCATAGAGAGACGAAGAGATTGCACAGGATAGCTGATCAAACCAGTCTTCAAATTGAAGACCAAAACGACAACAACTCTGGCGGAAACGTGTAACACTTCGGGTACGGTCAGCTCTTTTTCTCGAGAGAATCCATCCCTCTAGGGCACTAAACAAATTCGTACATGAAACATTTATAGAAGACTGAATAGAAGAGATGCACATCGCGTCACGTTTTTGCTTATTCAGGCGAGAAATTCGCTGGCTATTACAGAGATCATGCTCTAAAATTTCCGAGAGCCCACGTTCCAAAACGACTTATGGGACATATTAATTGCTTCACCTTTGATGTCATATATTGACCAAAAAGGTAAAATAAGGAAAAATTCTAGAGTACTGAGACTGAGACCTATAATATTACAATCTCTCAGGTTTTCTCTGCGTGACTGATTATTTCTGGTCGAGTTGTTGATCTCATTTACGCGCAATATTTCGATGAACAACCCGCTCGTCTTCGTCGTAAGCCACGACATGTGGTATAGGCTTAAGAAAGTAAAATGAAGGCGTAACTGCCACAAAATACCAATTTGTGAACTTCAAAAGCGGCTTACCATATAATGCCCAACCCGCCACATTTCGCGGACGCCCCGCGAGACCGTTCAACGGAACGTCGTGCGAATCGCAATGAGACGCCTCAGTAGAGTGCATACATACCGTAGAGCGGCCGCACTGAAGCGCCAAAGATACTGGCATAGACTTGCGTATTCAAATATAGGGATATGTAAACAGGCGCTGCGGTCGGCAACGTCTGTATAACACAACGAGTGTCCGGGTCAGTTGTTAAGTCGGTCACTGCTGCTACAATGGCAGGTCATCAAGATTTAAGTGAGTTTGAACTTGCTGTTATAGTCTCCGCAAGAGCGATGGGGCACAGTATCTCTGAGGTAGCGATGGATTGGGGATTTTCCCGTACAACCGTTTCACCAGTGTACCATGAATATCAGGTATCCGGTAAAACATCAAATCTCCTAAATCGCTGCAGCCGGAAAAAGATGCGGCAAGAATGGCACCAACGACTGAAGGTAATAGTTCAACGTGACTGAAGTGCAACTCTTCCGCAAATTGCTTCAGATTTTACGCTGGGCCATCAACAAATGTCAACTTGGGAACCATTCAACGAAACATCTTCGATATGGGCTTCCGGAGCTGAAGGCCCACTCGTGTACCCTTGATGACTGAACGACGCAAAGCTTTACGCCTCGCCTGGGCCCGTCAACACCGAAATTGAACTGTTGATGACTGGAAACATGTCCCTGGTCGGACGAGTATCGTATCAAATTGTATCGAGCGGATGGACGTGTACGGGTATGGAGGCAACCTCATGAATCCATGGACCCTGCTTGTCAGTAGGGGATTCTTGAAGCAGGTGGAGACTCTGTAATTATGTGGGCCGTGTGCAGTTGGAGTGACATGGGATCTCTGATACATCTAGATACAACTCTGATAGGTGACACATACGTATGCATCCTATCTGTTCACCTACATTTATGCAAGTCCATTGTGCATTCCGACGGACTTAGGCAGTTCCAGCAAGACAATGTGACACCAAACACGTCCAGAGTTGCTGCAGAGTGGCTCCAGGAACACTCTTCTGAGTTTAAACGCTGGCCACCAAAACCCCCATAGATGAACGGTATTGAGCATATCTGGGATACCTTGCAACGTGTTGTCCAGAAGAGATCTCCACCCCACTCACTCTTACGGATTTATGGACAGCGTTGCAGGATTCATGGTGTCAATTCTCTTAAGCACTACTTCAGACATAAATCGAGTCCATGCAACGTCGTGTTGCTGCGCTTGAGCGAGCAGGCGGGGACGCTACACAATATTAGGCAGGTGTACCAGTTTCTTTGGCCCTTCAGTGTAATACCGTGGGCAGGAGGGACAACCGAAAAAATCATAGCTAACAAGACTGCCGCACCCCACTGTTTGCTTCTAATAGTACTAAAAACATAATACTGTAGGAATGGCATTATCTGAGATAGGCTTCGTACAGAGCAAACAATAAAAGCGAAACATGCGCCGTACAATGGAATTGTCAAAATGAAAGCAATAAAACCGTAGTATAAAATATAAAAGAGGCCAAAGCGACATACCACAAATTAAAAATAACAGTGGAAGGTATTGTAATATACAGAGAATACAAGGCTATGGGCGCAGGCAGTGCATGTAAAGCAGCCTGCATGATCATGGTGCATAAAATCCCCACTAACGGAAAAGTCAGCGCGACTAGAGAACAACAAAAATACTGGATGTATACGTAGTTTCAGAGCTACACATGAGGTATAAAGCTGAGGAACAATATATTACGTACAAACCATCTAGTTCTGAAAATATTATGCAACATATCCCAGCTAACATGATACGAAACCTCCAAAATCAGGGGACGAAATGTTACAGATACAACTTCCGCGAAGATCACCAAATACAACTTACTTCAGTGGAGACTACTGTGGACATTGAAAATAGTTCGAAAGCATCCCTTTATGTTTTACACTCCTGGAAATTGAAATAAGAACACCGTGAATTCATTGTCCCAGGAAGGGGAAACTTTATTGACACATTCCTGGGGTCAGATACATCACATGATCACACTGACAGAACCACAGGCACATAGACACAGGCAACAGAGCATGCATAATGTCGGCACTAGTACAGTGTATATCCACCTTTCGCAGCAATGCAGGCTGCTATTCTCCCATGGAGACGAACGTAGAAATGCTGGATGTAGTCCTGTGGAACGGCTTGCCATGCCATTTCCACCTGGCGCCTCAGTTGGACCAGCGTTCGTGCTGGACGTGCAGACCGCGTGAGACGACGGTCATCCAGTCCCAAACATGCTCAATGGGGGACAGATCCGGAGATCTTGCTGGCCAGGGTAGTTGACTTACACCTTCTAGAGCACGTTGGGTGGCACGGGATACATGCGGACGTGCATTGTCCTGTTGGAACAGCAAGTTCCCTTGCCGGTCTAGGAATGGTAGAACGATGGGTTCGATGACGATTTGGATGTACCGTGCACTATTCAGTGTCCCCTCGACGATCACCAGTGGTGTACGGCCAGTGTAGGAGATCGCTCCCCACACCATGATGCCGGATGTTGGCCCTGTGTGCCTCGGTCGTATGCAGTCCTGATTGTGGAGCTCACCTGCACGGCGCCAAACACGCATACGACCATCATTGGCACCAAGGCAGAAGCGACTCTCATCGCTGAAGACGACACGTCTCCATTCGTCCCTCCATTCACGCCTGTCGCGACACCACTGGAGGCGGGCTGTACGATGTTGGGGCGTGAGCGGAAGACGGCCTAACGGTGTGCGGGACCGTAGCCCAGCTTCATGGAGACGGTTGCGAATGGTCCTCGCCGATACCCCAGGAGCAACAGTGTCCCTAATTTGCTGGGAAGTGGCGGTGCGGCCTCCTATGGCACTGCGTAGGATCCTACGGTCTTGGCGTGCATCCGTGCGTCGCTGCGGTCCGGTCCCAGGTCGACGGGCACGTGCACCTTCCGCCGACCACTGGCGACAACATCGATGTACTGTGGAGACCTCACGCCCCACGTGTTGAGCAATTCGGCGGTACGTCCACCCGGCCTCCAGCATGCCCACTATACGCCCTCGCTCAAAGTCCGTCAACTGCACATACGGTTAACGTCCACGCTGTCGCGGCATGATACCAGTGTTAAAGACTGCGATGGAGCTCCGTATGCCACGGCAAACTGGCTGACACTGACGGCGGCGGTGCACAAATGCTGCGCAGCTAGCGCCATTCGACGGCCAACACCGCGGTTCCTGGTGTGTCCGCTGTGCCGTGCGTGTGATCATTGCTTGTACAGCCCTCTCGCAGTGTCCGGAGCAAGTATGGTGGGTCTGACACACCGGTGTCAATGTGTTCTTTTTTCCATTTCCAGGAGTGTAGTTTAGTTTACTCTCTGAGGCTACTGTCTGGATGATGCAACTTCCACTTCATGACTTCTAATCCTTCCAAACTGCTAAGGATCGGCCGTTTTGACCGTATATGCAAGATTTCTAAGTCATCTTTAACGTTACGCAAGCTGTGCATATTGCGTGATAAATGCACCGCTAAAGCTCACTGAGGATTACAAGTGGCGACACGTTATCTGAACCCCTTTTGAAAACTTCTCCCTATCTGTCCGATGTATCGACACCTAGACTGTGGGTATTTCATACTGTAAATACCAGCATTATTGTAGGGTCAAACTACGCATTCTTCATAGTGGACCCAAAGTTCCCTGTGAGTTTTAGGTACAAGAAGGGCGGGAGTAATACCCCACAGATCTCAGACATCTCCCTAATATATCGTATATGGCACCGAAGTAAGGGATTTTCCAATAGTTCTCCTTGGCCATCTCGTCAACCCTGAAGAGAGTACCACTCTGCTTTCCCTTAATCCTTTTTTATTTCATTTTTTAAACAAATAGTCGACAACGTTAGCTGCAGAACCGCTTTGCTGTGCCATATACTTAATGGCCTGTAATTCTTTTGCCGCAGCACTAGGACTCAATGGGATTAATCTGTTCAACACTACTATCAAAAAATACAGTGACATCATCCACGTACCGTTTGTACACAAGCACTCTTTCTTTAGACTAAGGGTGGCCATTGAAAAATTTTACTTTCCAGATGGGACGTATAATTGTTTGCAATTGTGGTAGCTATCGGGGAATCCAATGCTAATCCGGTATGTCGCTAATGTACATTATCGACAAATCTATACTTGTGAAGAACACCTAATAGTTTCATAAATTCGCAAACATAATCACTTTCCAGATTACTAAAGGTGCGTAGATTGTCTTCAGTATTAGATAGCACGTTATGTATAGGGATGTCCGAATACACCTTCTTTACGTCGAAGGATGCTACATTAGCATCCGCAGGTATCTTTACCACTTGTAGACATTTAATAACCTCCTCTTTATTTTTGACTGTGTTTAATTCCAACAAAAAGTAATGCTGGTTAAGTACCTTATTAAAATATCTAGTCTACTGCGATATGCACAGCTTGCGTAACGTTAAGGATTAAGTGGAAATCTTGCACATACGATCAAAGTAAGTGGTCTTTAATATTTTGGAAGAGTTGGAAATCATTAAGTGCAACTAGCAATATCCAGACAGTAGCCCCAATGAGCAAACAGAACTTGAACATTAAGATGTGTTCAAGAACTGTTTACAGTGTCTACAGTGGTCTCCAGTACAGTAGATTGTCGTATTTGGCCTTGTTCCCGTAAGTTGTATCTACAGCGTGTTGGAAATTCCCGTCAAAACTTTTAGGACTTGTAGAGGTTAGTGAGTACATAATATTTTCAATAGGAGCCCATGTACAGTAACGTACTGTTTCCGTCCTACGAGGGTTTCAGTTCATTTTTTTAACTCACTCATCCACTTCTCCTTGAAAAAGTGAATTAGGTAACAACTGGAATGAAAACATAACGAAACATCCATTTATCACTTAAGCACATTTGTTTGTATTAACATTTATGAATTCGGTGTTAACATTATTCCAAACCAAAAAGGAACCCAACATACTGTACGTGCAGGACAGTACTGATGCATTACAACAGCGGCTCGATGTGGGGAGCACCATCAATGTTGCAGACATTATACCTACGAAGCCTGTTTTGGTACACACTCTGCATTGCATCTGGTGTCTCTTCAGTTTCTAAGTGCAGCGGCCAGAAATCGTGCTAAGAGATCTTCCTCTCACTCTACAGGAGTCTCCTGATTAAACTTTGCATACGTCCCCATAAGAAGAAGTCCATAGGAGTTAAATATGGCCATCGCGGCGGCGAAGCGGCTGGGCTGCCTTGGCCTATCCATCTTTCACCATACTGTCTGTTGAGATGTCTCCGAACCGCACATGATAATTGAGGAGGTGCACCATCATGCTGAAACCACATTTCCTGACGGACATTCAGTGGCACAGCTTCCAAGATCATCATCCTGTCTACCTTATTGTATACCACGACAAGCAACTATAAGAATAAACAAAAACTGTTTTTTGTCTTGTTTCACAATTTTATTATTAATGTTACTGCACAACCTAGGTTTCGGGTTATAAGCCCATTTTCAAGTACACGTACAACGTGTAACTCTCCAGCAATGTATATATTCAGTATTTTTGGTGTTTACTAGTCACGCTGCACAACCTAGGTTTCGGTTATAAGCCCGTTTTCAAGTACACGTACAACGTGTAACTCTCCAGCAATGTATATATTCAGTATTTCTGGTGTTTACTAGTCACGCTGACTTCGTCACTATTGGAGATTTTATACAACATAATTATGTAGGTTACCTTATATATTGTGTTGCACGTCTGCATCCACAGCCTTGTATTCTTAACATGTCGTACTCTGTGTACTTGACATATCTTCCGCTATTATTTTTAAGTTGTGGTTTGTCGGTTTGGCTTCTTTTAATGGTTTTATTTTTTATTTCTAGACAGATTCATTATACATTTTTTATTATCTTTATTTCTTGACCATACCATAATACATTGCACGTTTTGCTTTTATTGTTTGCTCCTCACTAGGCCTATCTCAGTTAATACCATTCATACAGAGATATGGTTTTAGCGCTGTTAGTAGTGTGTGGCGTTTGGGAGAAAACGTGGCGGTGCGGACGTGTTGTTAGTTATGGTTTCTTCAGTTGTCCCTCCTGCCGTCGGTATTGGGCTGGGCACTTATATGGTAAGACACTTTTGAGATTCAAAAATGGCATTCTACTGCATTTGCGCCTTCATTTTACGTTCTTAAGTCTATGCCACATATCTTGTCGTTCGCAGTTGGTCTATAGGATACATTAGCCTGGCAATGAGTGTTTATTTGTTGATACATTCATGGTTTTTTTCGTTTAGATCCGGTTTATTCGTAGTGGTGCTGGTTGATTCAAAGAACCTTTTTATGCCTGATCCGCACGGGATCTCGCATGTTACACGATGAGCTTGCTGGATTTTTTACGTAACTGGTACGATTTTCTCGTACACAATAAGGGTATGACCTGATGTTCACATTTGTATGGGACCTTTTAATGTTAATTAATTTTATACGGTATCCCCCATAGTTTTCTGTAGTGCCTGAAGATGGGGTTTACCAACGCGCGTCAGAGTGGACTGGGAGGAAGGGGGGGGGGGGGGGGGCTTGACACGGTCCGTGCGGCTCCCCCTGTCGGAGGTTCGAGTCCTCCCTCGGGCATGGGTGTGTGTGTGTGTTGTCCTTAGCGTAAGTAAGTTAGATTAAGTAGTGTGTAAACCTAGGGACCGATGACCTCAGCAGTTTGATCCCATAGGAACTTATCACAAATTTCCAAATTTGAGATTTACATCCTGAAATCCAGGTCGTGTAAACTATTTTATCCAAATAAGTATTTGTAAAGTACAGCTGAAGTGAACTGACTTACCATGAAAAATTTTTTCAATAGTTGTAGATGTCCACCAAAGATTATATTATGACCGTATTTTGTCTTTTACGGCTTGATTGTCCGCAGCTCGTGGTCGTGCGGTAGCGTTCTCGCTTCCCACGCCCGGGTTCCCGGGTTCGATTCCCGGCGGGGTCATGGATTTTCTTCGCCTCGTGATGACTGGGTGTTGTGTGCTGTCCTTAGGTTAGTTAGGTTTAAGTAGTTCTAAGTTCTAGGGGACTGATGACCATAGATGTTAAGTCCCATAGTGCTCAGAGCCATTTGAACCATTTGAACGGCTTGATTATTTAATATTACAGGCTGTTTCACTGTTATGAAATCCGAAGACTGTGGGTCTTTTACACCGAAATATATTTATTTTATTTTCTTTATTTATTCCAGGCCAATTACTTGATGACTACAGTGGACCGTTCAATATAAAACTACATTTATGTGAATTTTTTTTATTTTCTTCCTTTATTTCCTATTCTGAATATTGAGCGTATTTTACAGTGTCTGACATACTATTTTTCATTATCTTTGTTTCTACTACCATAGTTCCAACATTTAGATGCTACCTGTACCTTACTTTACATGCAGTTATCATACGGCATCTTTTTCCGGTCTTAATTTGATGTTCCTGTGCTGTGACAGAAAAAGAGGCATAAGTATTCGTTATTTAAATCTATTTTTGCTAAATTACCGTTATTTTTATCAGCTACTGCATCTATTGTTACTACAATAGTATGTAGGGGAGAAAAGGATAAAGTGGCCAGGTTGTGAAAAGTGGCCGTTGCTTATTCGATGTCTACAACAGCGCTGCTTTCTGCCAGGAAGCCGCCAATCTAGCTGTAATCGACACCATTAGTGTTGTCAGTGACGTTAACAAATGATACTTGCTCCGTTAACTTTCTGTGAAAACGTTTAGGTTTCTCGATCGTTTGATGTAAGGTAAGTTACTCATATTACTTTAGTTTGCTTCACTTTTATGTAGAGCAATAGGTTTTTGCGATATAACCCGTTCACGCGATGACAATTGGCTTACAAATATAAGTCACCGTCATTTCCTTCGTTTGTATTGTTTCGCGAGTGAACGACTGATACAGACATGACGTCAGATCGGGAAAATAGGCCACGCTACACATCCCGACGATGGCCACTATTTCCGACAGTTTATTTTCAATCTGTTTATTCTAAGACTACAAATTCTAGAAACGTAGGTTTGCCTTTCCTTAATCTATCTTCTAAGATAAGCCGTAGGGTCAGTATTGCCTCACGTGTTCCAACATTTCTACGGAATCCAAACTGATCTTCCCCGAGGTCGGCTTCTACCAGGTTTTCCATTCGTCTGTAAAGAATTCGTGTCAGTATTTTGCAACCGTGACTTATTAAACTGATAGTTCGGTAATTTTCATATCTATCAACACCTGCTTTCTTTGGGATTGGAAGTCTGAGGGTATTTCGCCTGTCTCATACATCTTACTCACCAGATGGCAGAGTTTTGTCAGGGATGGCTCTCCTAAGGCTGTCAGTAATTCTAATAGAATGTTGTCTCCTCCAGGGGCCTTGTTTCGACTTAGGCCTTTCAATGCTCTATCAAACTCTTCATGCAGTTTTATATCTCACATTACATCTTCATCTACATCCTCTTCCATTTTCATAGTATTGTCCTCAAGTACATCACCCTTCTATAGACCCTCTATATACTCCTTCCAGCTTCTGCTTTCCCTTCTTTGCTTAGAACTGGGTTTCCATCTGAGGTCTTTATATTCATACAAGTGGTTCACTTTTCTCCAAAGGTCCCTTTAATTTTCCTGTAGGCAGTATGTGTCTTACCCCCTAGTGATATATGCCTCTACATCCTTACATTTGTCCTCTAGCCATCCCTGCTTAGCCGTTTTGCACTTTCTGTCGATCTCATTTTGAAGAAGTTTGTATTACTTTTTCCTTCTTCATTTACTGCATTTTTATATTTTCTCCTTTCATCAATAAAATTCAATATATCTTCTGTTACCCAAGAATTTCTACTAGCCCTCGTCTCCTTACCTACTTGATCCTCTGCTGCCTTCACTATTTCATCCCTCAAAGCTACCCATTGTTCTTTCACTGTATTTGTTTCCCCCATTCCTGTCATTCGTTCCCTAATGCTCTTCCTGAAACACTCTACAATCTCTGGTTCTTTAAGTTTATCCAGGTCCCATCTCCTTAAATTCCCAACGTTTTGCAGTTTCTTCAGTTTTAATCTCCAATTCATAACCAATAGATTGTGGTCAGAATCCACATCTGCCCCTGGAAATGTCTTACAGTTTAAAACTTGATTCCTAAGTCTCTGTCTTACCATTATACAATCTATCTGAAACCTTCCTGTATCTCCAGGCCTCTTCCATGTACACAACCTTCTTTCATGATCCTTGAACCAAGCGTCAGCTATGATTAAATTATGCTCTGTGCAAAATTCTACCAGGTGGCATCCTCTTTCATTTCTTACCCCCATTCCATATTCACCTACAACGTTTTTCCTGCAATCGAATTCCAGTCACTCATGACTATCAAATTTTCGTCTCCGTTCGCTATCTGAATGATTTCTTTTATCTCATCATACATTTCATCAACCTCTTCGTCATCTGTGAAGCTAGTTAGCATACAAACTTGTACCAATGTGGTAGGCGTGGGCTTCGTGCCTATCTTGGCCACAATAATGCGTTCACTATGCTGTTTGTAGTAGCTTACCCGCACTCCAATTTTTTTATTCATTATTAATCCTACTCCTGCATTACCCCTATTTGATTTTGTATTTATATATTTATATTTATATGTTTGTATTCACCTAACCAGAAGTCTTGTTCCTCCTGCCACCGAACTTCACTAATTCCCCCTATATCTAACTTTAACCTATCCACTTCCCTACTTAAATTTTCTAACCTACCTGCCCGATAAAGGGATCTGACATTCCACGCTCCTATCCGTAGAACGCCGGTTCTCTTTCTCCTGATAATGACGTCCTCCTGAGTAGCCCCCGCCCGAAGATCCGAATGGGGGACTATTTTACCTCCGGAATATCTTACCCAAGATAATGCCGTCATCGTTTAACCATACTGTAAAGCTGCATGCCCTCGGGAAAAATTACGGCTATAGTTTCCCCTTGCTTTCAGCCGTTTGCAGTACCAACACAGCAAGGCCGATTTGGTTAGTGTTACAAGGCCAGATCAGTCAATCATCCAGACTGTAGCCCCTGCAACTGCTGAAAAGTCTGCTGCCCCTCTTCAGGAACCACACGTTTGTCTGGCCTCTCAACAAGCACCCCTCCGTTGTGGTTGCACCTACGGTACGGCTATCTGTGTCGCTGAGGCACGCAAGCCTCCCCACCAACGGCAAGTCTATGGTTTATGGGGGGGTCAGTTGTTATAGGGGTCAGTTGTTATACTATGCATAAAATATGGAGTTAACTTTTTATCGTTGGGATTCCGTAGAAATGTTGGAACACGTGAGGTAATGCTGACCCTACGGCTTATCTTAGAAGATAGATTAAGGAAAGGCAAACCTACGTTTCTGGCATTTGTAGACTTAGAGAAAGCTTTTGACAATGTTGACTGGAATACTCTCTTTTAAATTCTGAAGGTGGCAGGAGTAAAATACAGCGAACGAAAGTCTATTTACAATTTGTACAGAAACCAGATGGCAGTTATAAGAGACGACTGGCATAAAAGGGAAGAAGTGGTTGGGAAGGGAATGAGACAGGGTTGTAGCCTATCCCCGATGTTATTCAATCTGTACATTGAGCAAGCAGTAAAGGAAACAAAATAAAAATTCGGAGCAGGAATTCGAATCCATGGACAAGAAATAAAAACTATGAGGTTCGCCGATGACATTGTAATTCTGTAAGAGACAGCAAAGGACCTGGAAGAACAGTTGAACGGAATGGACAGTGTCTTGAAAGGAGGATATAAGGTGAACATCAACGAAAGCAAAACGAGGATAATGGAATGTAGTCGAATTAAGTCGGGTGATGCTGAGGGAATTAGATTAGGTAGTGACACAGTTAAAGTAGTAAATGAGTTTGCTATTTGGGCAGTAAAATAACTGATGATGGTCGAAGTAGAGAGCATATAAAATGTAGACTGGTAATGGCAAGGAAAGAAGAGAATAGAAGCTTTCGAAATGTGGTGCTACAGAAGAATGCTGAAGATTAGATGGGTAGATCACATAACTAATGGGGAGGTACTGAATAGAATTGGGGAGAAGAGAAATCTGTGGCACAATTTGACTAGAAGAAGTGATCGTTTGGTAGGACATATTCTGAGGCATCAAGGGATCACCAATTTAGTATTGGAGGGCAGCGTGGAGGGTAAAAATCGTAGAGGGAGACCAAGAGATGAATACATCTAAACAGATTCAGAAGGATGTGGGTTGCAGTAGGTACTGGGAGATGAAGTAACTTGTACAGGATAGAGCAGCATGGAGAGCTGCATGAAATCAGTCTCTGGACTGAAGACCACAACAGCAACAACAAGGTTCATCTCGCGCTTGCATTAACTTGTGATCTTGCAATGTTAATCACTGAAATATGTCACCTAAACGAACGTATTCTCGAAATTTCTTTACTCTAAATAAACTGTTGTTCGGTATTGCGATTTTTTGTATGTCGGATCCCTGATCGCTCAGGCCGTTCTGGATGCGAAAGTGTTCAGCCCGCCCGGAGAAGTGCGGTGTCAGAGAGCAGAGTGATGTGGCCAGACTGTACGGAAGCCGGCGGACGCAGTGCAGTTCCGGCGCGCGTATCCTTTCACGGCGCATTACCATATCACAGACAATCTCCAGGAGTCGGGGACGCAGCCGACAACACGGCCCGCCGGCGCTTATCTCCTTGTCAATGTTTAATTCCCTAAATTAAGAGCCCGCTCTTTCCGCATAAAACTAAAGCAGACTGCCGTAAGAATTTCACACTTCCTGGCTCCGGCGCGAAACAAAACACGGGAAAGTGAAATTATTAACCATTAAACGCCGCGCTGCACACGCTGCGTACTTTGTGCCGGCCGCGACTGCAGGCGTGCGCAGCGCTACAAAGGGAAAGCGGACAACTTTTATAATCTTTGTTAAAACGCGCTTTTGCGCAGACTAATTACGGCGAGACGAAATTGGACGCTTCATAAACGCGAGGTACTCATTTCCGGTCGAGACGGAGGCGGCGGCGTCTCGGCGCGTTGCGCGCGCCCCTGTGGAAAGTGACTCGCTCCTAATGGCCAGCTGCCGCCTGCCGCCTGCCGCCTGCCGCCGCAGATAATACGCGAATTTGCCACTTCCTGGGCGCTCCTCAGCAATTCCTGCCATTGTGAAACGCCATCGCGACCGCTGGGAAATCCGTTCTAATGTGGACAACTCGGAACCGTGATGAATGTGAGAACTTCCGGCCGAAAGAAGCCTGTGTTTTTTAGGAAATGTAAAACTTGTCATGTGATGAAGAATACACTTGCTAAGACGATGTGAACAGCGTGCGAATCTACACGCGATAAATTAGTTTGTAGCTGGTAGAACCCTTGCACCCCCTAGTGGACGAGTTTTGAAATTGTGTTCTCCCGAACAGTGACTGAAGTACAATGCCAGAAAAAAATTAGTACATCCTTTTAGAGGTTTCCAATTTATTCAAGATTTATTATTGCAACAGTGCATATGAAGCACATGAAATGATTACATTTCCAGATGAATAACACAAGCTGTTCTCAGGTAACAGGTATCGACCCATACTG
The DNA here is from genome assembly GCF_021461385.2 of Schistocerca piceifrons. Classification (NCBI taxonomy): domain Eukaryota; kingdom Metazoa; phylum Arthropoda; class Insecta; order Orthoptera; family Acrididae; genus Schistocerca; species Schistocerca piceifrons. The sequence goes on from NC_060149.1 coordinate 739,506,618, forward strand.
AAACATCCACATTTTATTGTATGTTACCTGGGGACCTAGAAACGACGGAGAGGCTCCGTCTTCGCCGCAGCCGCAATGGTCCACAACCCCACGACGACCACCGCAGTCCACTTCACCCCTCCGCCGCCCCACACCGAACCACTCTTTCCGGGTTATTGTGCGGTTCGGCCCCCGTTGGACCCCCCCCCCCCCCCCCCCCAGGGAACGTGTCACACCAGACGAGTTTGCGTGGTAGAGTAATGGTGGTGTACGCGTACGTGGAGAACTTGTTTGCGCAGCAATCGCCGACATAGTGTAACTGAGGGGGAATAAGGGGAACCAGCCCGCTTTCGCCGAGGCAGATGGAAAACCGCCTAAAAACCATCCACAGACTGGCCGGTTCGCCGGACCTCGACACAAATCCGCCGGGCGGATTCGTGCCGGGGATCAGGCGAAACATCCATTTAGTACACGGTGTAACCAGCAAGGGCGGCAATTCAGGCACTGACTCTGACATCCAGTCGGTTGTACAGAAGTCGAATACTATCCTGGGGGACGTTATGCCATCCTTGTTCCATCTGTTCGTAATAGTTGTCAGTTGACAAGTCACACGAGTCACATCGCGTGCACGTCTTATTACATTCGACGCCCCATTGGGCCACCTGCGCGCCGGATGGGGATGAAATGATGATGAAGACAGCATCACATCGAGTCCCTGAGCGGAGAAAATCTCCGACCCAGCCGAGAATCGAACCTGGGCCCGGAGGACGGCAATCCGTCACGCTGACCACTCATCTATTGGGGCGAACCCATCTCGTCCTATCATACCCCACAAGATTTCGACTGGAGAAAAGTCTGGAGATCGCGCTGTCCAGGGAAGATGCACATTTTGCACGTTGGGTGTCACAGGCAGGGAGTGGGCGAGCTTTATTCTGTTGACACAACACATCACCTTCCTGCTCCAAGAACTGCAAAAGAATGGGTCTAACAGCGTCTGCACGTATCGAGCGCTGGTTAGCGACCTCTCCAGAAACATCAAATGTGAACGAGAGTTGGCCGCGCTTGGTAGCCGTGCGGTCTCAGGCGTCTTGTCACGGTTCGCGCGGCTCCCCCCCCGTCGGAGGTTCGAGCCCTCCCTCGGGCATGGGTGTGTGTGTTGTCCTTACGGTAAGTTAAAGTTATATTAAGTAGTGCGTAAGCCTAGGGACCGATGACCTCATCAGTTTGGTCCCATAGTCCTTACCACAAATTTCTAATTTGAACGAGAGTTGCATCCTATCACACCCCCAGATCGTAGGGTCTGATGTGGGTCTAGCGTGTCTCGGACGAATGTCCTGTATGATACAGCATTCACCAGGTCTATGTCGTATTCACCAACGACCATCACTTGCGTGCAGGCAGGATATGCTTTCATCGCTGAAGACCACAGCGCTCCATTCCATGTTCCAAGCGATCCTCTGAAGCCACCAGTCGAGCCATGCACGTCGATTTTGCGGCGTGAGTGGAAGACAGGCTAGAGGTGTGCGTACCCGTAGCCCCACTGCAAATAACTGGATTGTAACAGTTTGTGTTGACACGTCTGGGCTCATAACCCTTTTATCTGGGTTGTGGTAGCTGTAAGATCTGCCGCTGCTGTGCTTAACAATACGACGATCCTGGTGGGCGTCTGTGTTGCACGGATGTGCAGAAACTCTTCGACAGATGTGAGAAGCATGACCAACTTGTGTGTCAGTTCTCCTAAAGGACCATTCTGTCATTCGGAAGGTCACAATTTGACCGGTTTCAAACTTGCTCATCTGATTGAGTCTATGTTCGTGTATGTCGACCTCTGTGGGGTGGCGCTGCAGTGCTGAAAGACAGGACGCATCTTCAGGAGTGCCTCCCATTCGTCGTTGCGTATTGCAGCAAGACATCACTAATGTCTGTGGTATCGATGTGCGATGCCGACCTTGCACGATACCCCAAACCTCCCTCCATTACCAAATTAACTGTTCCTCTTTTGTGCTGGCAGAAGAACCAACACCGTGTTACGAGTGGAGGCCGAAATGCACGCGTTTTAGCTCACGCAGGCTGGCGTGAGGAGGGAAGAACTATACCGACGTGAGGTCTGGAACATGACAAGGAATGAGAATTCAGAAAGCGGACGCAATTAGTTTGACACTTAACTTTAATCCATTAATGATAACGTCGCTCTTGACGGTACATGAATCACAATATTATCTGTTCAGTATACATTCTTGAAGTATACTATAGTAACTGAATATGGCGCCTTGCTAGGTCGTAGCAAATGACGTAGCTGAAGGCTATGCTTAACTGTCGTGTCTGCAAATGAGAGCGTATGTAGACAGTGAACCATCGCTAGCAAAGTCGGCTGTACAACTGGGGCGAGTGCTAGGGAGTCTCTCTAGACTAGACCTGCCGTGTGGCGGCGCTCGGTCTGCAATTCACTGGTAGTGGCGACACGCGGGTCCGACGTATACTAACGGACCGCGGCCGATTTAAAGGCTACCACCTAAAAAGTGTGGTGTCTGGCGGTGACACCACATCATCCATATCTTAGGATGCATCCCATCGATCTGCTTCTCTTAAGTTATATCATAAATCTATTTTCTTCTCATTTCGATGTAACACCTTTTCATTTGTTACTCGATATACTCGTCTGCGAGGTTAGCCATAAAGATTCAGTTATCACATGAAAAGTAATTAATTTGCGTAATTAATTTTTTGCCTTTCTTCAGTCGTAGTGCAGACTGAAATCCCAGCACTAAGGTACCGTAGTAAGCCCCTAGAGGCTAAAAACAAAAAGGCACACTACAGCTCCACTTTATCAGTTGACTGCACCATTCCGTTTTGGATCCTCTAGTCGCGTGTTACAGTAGTGTGGTGCAAGGATTTCAGGGTGGTTGGTTGGTTGGTTGGTTTGGGGAAGGAGACCAGACAGCGAGGTCATCGGTCTCATCGGATTAGGGAAGGACGGGGAAGGAAGTCGGCCGTGCCCTTTGAAAGGAACCATCCCGGCATTTGCCTGGAGCGATTTAGGGAAATCACTGAAAACCTAAATCAGGATGGCCGGACGCGGGATTGAACCGTCGTCCTCCCGAATGCGAGTCCAGTGTCTAACCACTGCGCCACCTCGCTCGGTATTTCAGGGTGTACTGGGACTGCAGACATGGACATGTAACGGAACAAAAAACTTTTTTTTCGAAGTAATAGTTAGAACTTTATCAGTACCCTCTCAATCTTCCGCATTCTTCTGCAACATCGCATTTAAAACGTTTCTATTTTCTTCTTGTCTGATCCGTTAATTGTCCATCAGTATCATACACGACATTGGAGGAACAGCGGAGAAATTTCCAAGAAGATCTTGAGAATCCTGTTATAGCTTACATAAACTACATTTCGTCATTCTAACAATGGACGAGGGAAGGTGCTTGGTGGTTATAATTAAAGTGCAGCTGCTCACAGAGGTCCAGTGTGGGCTGTAATTATCGTATGGCAGCGAAATTCGGTAGCTATTCTGATGCGTTCATGCAGAACTGATTTACGCTGGAAAGAAGTTAGTTCTAATTATTGCCACCAGGTGCAATTCTGGCGCTGTGCAGCGTCTCGTCGACGTATCCAGTGCTCATACTGAACAAATAGTGTAAGCGGTGGTTAATAATAACATCAACATGCCTTTCTCACTTGTTTAGTGTTTTCTGCCCACATTCCATTCCTAATCCATTAAGTATGTAAACATTTCAATACGTCTTTCTTGTATTCACAGTGCCAGATTAGCTCTTGGCGCCCAAAACTGATACTAATTGTTTTCCAGCGTAAATCGAAGTGTTTCCTATCGTATGACCCTTTATTATCTATAAAGATGATAACTAAAACTATATTTTATAATCTGATATATCACTTAGCAAGGAGCCAGTTATCGAATATCAGATTGTCAACAACAAAGAAAATTTCTTTTCGGTTAATTTTTATATTTGGGTTGCATTAAATCGCGTCGCAGAGACATAAGAAAGAGTTTCAGGTTCGTTCTTTTTTGCCACTTCCTGAAAAGCCGTCACAAACGCTCTCTCGGACAGCAAAGTGTCTTTAAGAGTAGTTAGTTATTTTTGTGTATTTGTCTTTTGTTGGATGCGAAAACATATGTTGTAGTTTGTGGTGTCACCGCCAGACACCACACTTGCTACGTGGTAATCTTTAAATCGGCCGCGGTCCGTTAGTATACGTCGGACCCGCGTGTCGCCACTGTCAGTGATTGCAGACCGAGCGCCGCCACACGGCAGGTCTAGAGAGACTAACTAGCACTCGACCCAGTTGTACAGCCGACTTTGCTAGGAAAGGTTCACTGACAAATACGCTCTCATTTGCCGAGACGATAGTTAGCATAGCCATCAGCTACGTCATTTGCTACGACCTAGCAAGGCGCCATTACCAGTGTATATTGAAATGGAAATTATGTACAGTCAAGAGAGATGTACAACACTTCTGGATTAAAGTTAACTATTACAGCAACTGCGTCCGTTTTTCTAAGTTCTCATTCCCTTGTAATGTTCCACACCTCACGCCAATCTGCGTGAGCTTAACAGCGTGCATTTCGGCCACCTCTAGCAACACGGTGTTGGCTCTTCTGCCAACACTTCATAGTTTATCTGTGTTTTCAATTAATTAAAGCGCAGATATTCCAATAGATAAAAATTTATTCTGCCACTACATTTCGCTGTCCTTTCTAGCGTCTATGACCGCTTTTCAGAGGAACTTGGGGGAAAACGCACCTAAAACCAATATTTTTTGTTAGTTTTTTATTTAGTTTTGCATGAATGAAACAATTTTTTAAAAAGAGGATTGTACAACATTAATTGTAAAATTTTTTTGCCGTGGTAGGAGCAGGAAACAGGTGGACAAAGTTTGAGTGCCGGCCGTGGTGGCCGAGCGGTTCTAGGCGCTACAGTTTGGAACCGCGCGACCGCTACGGTCGCAGGTTCCAATCCTGCCTCGGGCAGTGATGTGTGTGATGTCCTTAGGTTAGTTGGGTTTATGTAGTTCTAAGTTCTAGGGGACAGATGACCTCAGAAGTTAAGTCCCATAGTGCTCAGAGCCATTTGAACCATTTGAAAGTTTGCGTGCAAGTTACAAATGCTCGCTGAGAATTGCGAAAGCAGGGAAACTCTTTGCGGCTAGGAATCTCATCAAGGATTGCCTGGTCGACACGGCGGATTGTATTTGTCGAGCAGACCTCACGAAAAAATTTGAAAAACTAGCTCTTTCACCTCAAACTGTTGCTCGCCTGGTCGAAGATATGGCCTCAGATATAGAGCAGTAATTAATGGAGAGAGCGGCATACTTCGTTTCATTTTCTATCGTTCTTGATGAGTCCTCGTCATATTCAGTGGGTTTAAAATGGGATCGCCTGACCAGTCTAACAACGGCTGTTCCGTATTCGCGGCAGTCCATTGTCTGATACACCAGGAGGCACTTTGAGCGAAGACTGTCAACATAAAAAATGTTATGGACACAGTTATTCGAACGGTTAATTATCTTCGCTCGCATGGACTCACACATCACCAATTTAAAGAATTTCTTGCTGATATTGAAGCGGAATACCCAGACATCCCCTACCACGCCGAAGTAAGATGGCTGAGCAGAGAGAAAGTGCTTCATCGGTTTTTCTCCTCGAAGGACGAAATCACTTCCTTTTTGGAAATGAAAGGACGTCCATAAGAATTACTTCGTGATCCTAAGTGGGTGGCGAATTTGGCTTTTTTGAGTGATCTAACTGGCTACTTAAATACTTTGAACATTTCACTCCAAGGCGAAAACCACCCTGTTGTTGATTTAGTGCAGACGATTCAAGTATTTAAAAAAAACTTATTTTGTAGGAAAAACACTTCCGCGAGGAGGATTGTGGACACTTAGCTGCATTAGACAGCGTTAAAAATGGTTCAAATGGCTCTAAGCTCTATGGGACTTAACATTTGAGGTCATAAGTACCCTAGACTTAGAACTACTTAAACCTAACTAACCTAAGGACATCACACACAGCCTTGCCCGAGGCAGGATTCGAACCTGCGACCGTAGCAGCAGCGCGGTTCCGGGCTGAAGCCCCTAGAATCCCTCGGCCACAGTGGACGGAAGACAGCGTTAAAGAAGATGTGGATTTTTCAGATTGTGTTCAGATCATCTGCGAATTGCAAGAAGAGTTTCAAAACAGATTTTTGGAGATAAGTGAGCTTCAACCAGCCTTAGATATATTTGTTCGCCTGTTTTCCCTTCGGGCAGAGGACATCTCACAAGTGTTTCAAGTAGTTCTAATTGACCTTCAGTGCGATACGCCTGAAGGACCGCTTTCCTGTGTGTAACACTTTGGATGACTTTTACAGCTGTTTTCCACGAGAGAAGTGTCCTCGTTTGCACAAGCACGCGGCCAAAGTTCTATCAATGTTTGGTTCCACGTATATTTGTGAGCGCTTTTTATCCCTCTTAAAGCTTGCTAAAACTAAGAACCGTTCAATACTTGGAGATAAAAATTTGACTAATTCTTTGAGGTTAGCCGTCTCCCGGAATATTACACCAAACCTAGAAGAAATCATTTCTTCGAAAAAGAAAAACGTGTAACATGTTAATTGTCTTCTTTTACAATGCTGACTGTAAGGATTAAAGGTATTTATAACCTTAATTATAATTTTTTCGTAAGTTTTCAAACTTGATCAAATAAAATCATTGCGTCTAAAACAGCAAACTAAGGATCCGATGTCTAAACTCTGAAAAGGGATTCAAAAAGCTGTAGCACGAAGTACAACAAAAAATATTTACTTGTAACTTCTAACAGTAAGAATGAGACCCTATATCCCTTACGTAAAATTATTTCTAAAATATAATATTTATGATACTAGTTCATTTAAGAAATTGATATATCTTACAGAAGATGCCTACTGTACATTTGACGAGTGTGCATGTGCAATCCTAATAGAATCAACCAGTGGGTCAGGAAACTACTAAGTTGTTCTTCGTTTGTTGTTTTGGATATTGTCTTCTAATGCTTTGCGTAGTAATTCTGCCACATGAACACTAATTGTTACCTAAGCTGTAAATGGTTTGCTTGCTTTACCGTTCATCGACCACTTTTACAGAGGTGCGCTTCCTCTATTATTTGTTTATGTTGGGTCTGACTGCGGGGCAGTCCACCGCAGAGCACTGGTGTGCGGTCTCACTCGCTCCGCGGCTGTCTCTCTCGCTACTCTGCCGACCCTTGCGACACACGGTGGCGTACGGGGCGCTGAACTACACTGCCTTGCGCCCGCAGGATGCGGCCGCGCCCGCCGGATCAATTCTTTGATGAGCCTGTTATTTGTGTAAATGTGTTTCTTGTCGAACTACAAGCAATAAGCGTCTAGCAGGTGTTATAAAGCAAAGAAGAGTGTATCCAAACCAAAAAAATCAGTACAGGACCATCGTTGGCCAGAATATATCGTTAAAAGTATTTGTAAATCTGAAGGAACCTGTCCATGAAGACTTTCATCGCAATCAATCGAAATACTGACGCACATGTCCTCAAATGTCTTCCGGAATGTTTTGCAGAGAGCTGTGCATGCGACCGTGGTCGTTACCGACCCCCCTTCTAATCGAGCTGGTAACAGCAGGTATCATCCTCTGTGATAATAGTTTGCAGAGAAGATGGATTGCAACAACACCGAACAATTATATCTGTAACATAATCTACTAATTCTGTTCATCAATCAGTTTTTGGGCATATATCAGAATCACATCTTCCGCTTACACAAATTTTGGTGAATGATAACGTTAGCACCTCCGCTACTAATCGCCAGCACCTCCGGCATCTTTTTCCGCAACAACCGACGGTTCTGCATCAGGGTGTGTCGCACTTGCTTATTGTTATCCACAGTTACACTTGACGGCCGGCTCGAACCTGACATATGCTAAACAACTTCCTTTCAGTCGCAGCGCATGAACCAATCGTAAGGGAACAGCGTTTGTGCTGCCCCTCAAAACAAAACTTGTAACAAACTTTGTCGTTTTCGCGTTGCTACGACACGATTCTTTACACTTACTATGTTTCACTCCCCGCAACAGATAAATCTATTCCTGCTTAGTGTGTTCGACACAGGGTGACACTTCTATCCGCCATGTATGTGTACGGCTCAGATTTTTAACGCATTTAAATACGGGTTCATTCGTTGAGACGTTTAGACGCAACATGTGTATACTTCGGAAAGATCTGGTGGTGACAGTTTGCTCTGACCATTTTATATAACAGTATCACGTCAATGATTGTGATTTGGGGGGGTGGCGGGAACGGGTTATGTTGTGTAACTGTTGTTGTCATTAGATATGGAAGGAAGAAGGAAGAAAGGAGAAGGAAATCGGTAGTGCTCTTCCGAAGGAACCATGCCAGCATGTGCCTCAGTCCATTTAGGGAAATCACATGAAATTTAAATCTGGATCGTCAGACGGAGATATAAACCTTCTTCCTCTAGAATATAAGTGAAATGTGCCAGCTACTGCTTCACCTCGCTCGGTTTGGCAATGGAAACGAAAGAAATGGAGAGAGTGAAATCATGCAGCCTCACGATCGTAATGAAGGAAGCAAAGAAGGAAGATTAGAATTTAATGTCCAGTCAACTATGAGATACTTAACTCAAGCTCATATTAGTAGAAAGTTGGGGTTCGAAAACGGCCGTGTTATTTTCAAGGGAATCATCCTAACAGTTTAACCTGCATAGGGAAAAATGGAAAATGTAGATCTGGATGGCCAATCTGAATTAGAGATGCCGTCTGTCCGTGCGTCAGGGAATGGTGACTTTTACTGCGTATTTATGGAACAGCTAACTAGTCATGTTTTGCATTATTCACTGTCAAGCATGGAGTGGCCACATCCTCTGAGTTCTCCATTTGTAATTATATCAGACCTACTTGAAGCATCAATAGTGGCACTACGGTGACGCAGTAGCAGCGCTACTACAGCACATTGTGTAAGGGGAGAAAAGGACTTAATCTTATTGATGCATTTACATTACCTAACGAAGCAGAGTTATAATGGGATCATTGTACTCTACAAAAATATAAAATTATTCTGATGATAATAAATTGCAACAATGGTTATAAACAGTACAGTTGTTATATTTTTGTTTGTGTGTTCAAGTTCCGTGCAGTAGCTGTCATTTATAAAGTGTGATTTGTTTTTTCCATCTTAAGCGTCCTATAATTTAAAATATTTTACACCATACACGTCCACATTTATATGCAGTGCGTCTCCTGTGGTGCTTCTGTAAGTGTAGTATACATAATATGTCTCTACATTTTTCTATTCATAGACTTAAAAACGTTTTTCTTTTTGAGTTTAATGAACAGTTAAATTACATGTAAATAGGAGTGTTACACAATATAAGTATATCATATGTTAAACTCGTAAAAATTGTTTTTAATCTACAAGTAGCAAATGTTGGTACTTTGTAAATAAAAGCGAGATGTATTTGGTGCAAACTCTCTTAAATTGTAGAACCCTTAAGTCGAAAAAAACAAGTTATTATTGAAGTAAAACTTTTAAACATAAACAAAGAGAGATTCAAAAAGAAACAGTAAAAATCAAACACTAGAAGAAAGAAATACATTTGTGATATTTAGAAAACCAGAAGTAGATAAACAAATAGAAATTACCGTGGTTCTTTGTAAGTCACTAATGGATCAGTCTGTATTCCTGAAGAGACTTCCAGTCTGTCACCCATTAAGAGGCATACTGCTGCGCACTACAGCTGTTTGTTTAATGGTGCCCGTCTGCTTTTAGCAGGACAGCCACGACTCCCTCCTCATAAATCCTTCGACAAGACAGCCATAAAATCGTACCCAACAACGTCCGTTCCCCTATACCTGCCGAATCCTTCGACTTTCTCGATCCAAGGACAGTAGCAAAAAAATTGCTACAGTCCTAACTTCTTACAACAGCTTTCAGAGCGAACATATCTTAGGACATCTACTGTTGAAAGGGCAGCCATAAAAAACATTGTCCACCAACATTCCAGAAATCTGGCCATCCCCACAACTTTATGGAGCCAAGGACAGTCAGTTGCATTCTTCGCCCTTTTACAAGCGGTTTTAGTGCGAACAGTCCATGTTTTCTGCAGGCGTTCGAACGGCTGGAAACCGCCAAAGGTGGCGTTTTTCTCTGGACGGTGAAATTCGCGAAGAAGTTATCGATTTTCTCCGGGAGCGACATTTCACTCAGCTGCTCAATATACATTTTTAATGTACCATGAAGTGACAAACGTGAAATAATTAACTTACCATACATCTCCCGCCCAGGCCAAGTGATCCTGTGACGAATCGGGCTATTGTATAATTTTTTTGTTTAATTGAAAATACAAATTAACAATTCATTTTTTTATGTGTGTGTTGCTCATTAGCCGCTTTTCCTTCACTTAATGTCTCTCCAACTCTAATAGGGTGTCGGAGACGGCCTCGTACCTTCTTGTCTTTGAACAACTGAGCAATCTACAATGAAATCCACTACCAAAAGAGCAGCTGAACTTCAAGTGCCGCAGTCAATTATGCATCAACACAGCGAGAAAGAGTTTACAATGAAAGCGTTGATACAGTTGTCTGTGCATGAAATGTCTGACAACGGAAAGGAGTGCGGGTTGCAGCCTGCCGTGCTTTGATTGCATAATTTCCAAATGCCATGGGTGGTTTCTCAGGAGTTGTTCCCAGCATGTGCCCCGAAAATGTAATAACTATAGACTACTATTTTCTGTTAGGGTCCTCTCACGGTATTGTCTACTATACTAGTCGACAGTCAAGAGACCAATCTGATCTGGACAAACGGAATCCGAACACCCTCTTCCAGGTAGGAGAAGATGAATCTGGCAACGGTGTTCTGGATGTTGATACTAAGTCAGGAGACGATACTACTGTTATGATAAATCGCTTTGGACAGAAAGCAACAGAAAAGATGCTAAATTATATTTTGTAAGGAATTATGAAGTGGTTCTCAGAAAATGAAACAACATACTATATTCAGTTCTGTACAACAAATTGAGTCACACCATCACTTAGCATATGAGCAGGAGTCAGCAAATAGGGTAGACTTTTCGGTATACATATTAATGAAAACTTGTACTAGAAGAAGTATATGAGTGAGCTTCTCAAAAGGTAAAGATCACCTTCTTTCATTCTTCGTATAATTGCTAATCTTGGAAACAAATGAGTCAACATCCTGAAATATTTTGCTTATTTTCACTCAAATAATGTCTTACAGAATAATTTTGTGGAGTAATTCATCACTTAAAAGGAAGTATTGATTTCACAAAAGGGAGCGGTAAGAATATGTGGTGTTCACCCACGGGCCTGATGTAGGTACTTCTTAAAGGTGGTAGGCATTTTAACTGCGTCGTCACAGTACTTATGTTCGCTAATGAAATTCATCATAAATAATCCATCACAATCTGAGAATAAGAGTGATATTCATATCTACAACACTGGAAGGAAGAATCACCTTTACCACACATCATAAAAGCTACCAGTGGCTCTTCTTATTGCATCGACGAACTTCTACTTAAAAATGGTAGCCAAAAAGAACCTTGTTTTTAACTGTAGTTGCAAGAGTTAGACTAAAAAAATAATGCCTATATTAATTTCAGTACTAATCATGTATACATTTCCTGAAACTGTCTCATTCCACGTCATTTCGATAAAAGAATCGTTCTGTTCAAATGCTTTTTGGAACATGTAACTAACTAACTAACTGAGTCCCGTCGGAAAAATCGGTTATGGTGTACAGAAACCGCATCAGGCGTTACAGTAGAACTGTATTCAACACTAACTACTGAAAGAAGATATGCGTGTCACATAATGTGTCACTGAATCGCTACAGAGGAAAACTACGATAAACACACAAACTTCCATGAATCTATTAAATTTCTCGATTAATTCCCAAAAATGAATGGTATTGTAACTCTTTCTATGAAACTTCAGTTCACATTTAGCTTAGAATTCAAAATTTGACTGTCAAAAACGAAAAAACTCATCATCTATTAAGAATAATTTTTTATACAGGCAGTGTAAGTATACTATCTGAATCTCGGAACATGATCCAAGAAAGAATCTTCGGTTTAATTGCACAACAGTTCTTGTGTTTTAAATTCTCAATCATATTACTGTATGTAAGTATATTTAACACCCTTCGTTCGGTGGTAGAAATTTTCGGCTGTGTCCAAACACAGGTATCTCTGTAAGTTACTGACCATCCTCATTAACATTCAATTTTATATCTGCTAGCCCCAGTAAGAACAGTCGAACTCTGACCCACCGCCACCTTCTCTCTGTCTCTCTCTCTCTCTCTCTGTGTGTGTGTGTGTGTGTGTGTGTGTGTGTGTGTGTGTGTGCGCATCCTCGCGTAAGTCTCACGTGCACAACATTCCTTTGTTTCTAGAGAACAAGTGAGTTTCCGATCATTCATATCGATTGGCAGAGAATAAGTTACTGTAAAATTTGCTGCAGCATTAGCCATAGAGGCGTTTACTCGCTTGTTTCATTATAGGAAACTGGCTGTGCAGCGCTTCGCGAGCCCTTACACGCATTCTGGGTCAAGTTGTTACGTATGGGAGGTTGAAGACACGTGAAAGCGCGGTGCAGAGCTTTTTGCAGCAATTGATGTTTAATGCTAAGGTTCGGCTGCTTCAACTGCGCATTTCACTTCACTGTGGAAGTAGTTTCCTTCGCAGGCGAATTGTGCGAGCGAGGCACGTTCCAGGGATCCAGCTACCACGATTCACCGGTAACTACGTGCTTGCCGATCTATCCTCGCTGCACATAGTTGACTCGATGCTAATAGCGGCTGCTTATTTCCGAGGGAAGGCTTACGGAATAATGCAGTCCTGTGAAGCTGCGAACGTAAATTCGCAGACGTGACTGCTGTGTGAAAGCAGCTGTCCACATACAACACCGTGAATGTCTCCAACATCAACTTATGCTTATGAATGTGCAATGTGCCCAATTCAGAATAGTTATAAAAAGCATCTGATCATACATGTTGTTTTTATTTTGCGGAAGTATGTGAACATGGTTATTCACGAATCGTAGTTATCCTTAACAGCAGAAACAGTCACGAAGTTTTAATTATCACCTCGAAAGAATAAAATGGAGACCATAAAGTTCTGTATTGGCTTACTGACTTCAAAAAAGATTTACTTTTAACGGTTTAAATATTCTCTATCCGTCCCATCTTAGAAGAATTTGCACCACTTAACCGCTGCGTTATACGATGGTGCATTGTTGCTATACACTTCCACCAACTTAGCATGAACTGTTGCAGCGTTGTTCTCTTTCACACTTGGCTTTACCAGTGGGATGCGCCATTTCGTTTCTCTCCTCTAGCAGCGCGCTACGGTATTATGGCGTGGAGATTTCAATGTGTAACAGGGCTGAAGATGGGCGCGTATGACCACAGTTGTTTTTTGCGCCCTAAAGCAAAACCAAAGGACTGATGACATGTGCCGTCAAACAAACAAAGGGAGTTCCAAATGCGATAGTTAAAGTTGTATGACTATCTATAGTATTTCGTAAATGGGTGAAAATTTTGAAACACGATTTTCAGCAAGTAATTGTACATGAAGGGTGAGTATTTTTCTGTTTGATGCGTATTCATAACTATATTTTACCTGCCTTCTTCGAGGGTGTGACTAAATGTGAGCCGGCCGGTGTGGCTTAGCGGTTCTAGGCGCTTCAGTCTGTAACCGCACGACCGCTACGGTCGCAGGTTCGCATCCTGCCTCGAGCAAGGATGTGTGTGATGTCCTTAGGTTAGTTAGGTTTAAGTAGTTCTAAGTTCTAGGGTACTAATGACCTCAGATGTTAAGTCCCATAGTGCTCAGAACCTTTTGAACCATTTTGAACTAAATGTGATTTACATCAAAGAATATTACTTCTATTGTTCGCCAGTTCGCCACTGTTTCGAGATTAGATGGCTTCATAGCTTTACACGGAGGTGACAAGTCATGGGATATTTCCTAATATCGTGTCGGACTTTCTTTTGTCCAGCGTAGTGCAGCACCTCGACGGCGGTATGGACTCACCAATTCCTTGGCTGCCCCTGCAGAAGTAGTGAGCCATGCCGCCTCTGTAGCTGTCCATAATTGCGAAAGTGCTGCGGGTGCTAGATTTTGTGCACGAACTAACCTCTCGATTATGTCACAAAAATGTTCGATGGGATTCGTATCAGGACATCTAGGCTGCCAAAGCATGCGCTCGAACTGTCCAGGCCGCGCGGAGTGGCCGCGCGTTTAGAGCCGTCATGTCACTAATCGTACGGCCCCTCCCGCCGGAGGTTCGAGTCCTCCCTCGGGCATGGGTGTAAGTGTTGTCCTTAGTGTTAAGTTAGTTAAGTAGTGTGTAAGTCTAGGGACCGATGACCTCGGTAGTTTAGTCACTTAGGAATTCACACACTTTTGAACTGTCCAGAATGTTTTTTACACAAATAGCAAACAATTCTGGGCCGAGATATGACGCATTTTCATCCATAAATATTCCATTGTTGTTTGGCAGGAAATTTTTTTGGAAATTTGTGGTAAGTTCCTATGGGACCAAACTGCTGAGGTCATCGGTCCCTACGTTTTTTGGTCTCCAAGTATCCGTAGATAAACATTTCCAGTCAATGATTGGTTCAGTTGGACCAGGGGACCCAGTCCATTCTACGTAAACACATTCCACATCATCATGGAGCAACTACCAGCTTGCACAGAGCCTTGTTGACCACTTGGGTCCATGGCTTCGTGGAGTCAGCACCACACTCGAAACCTACAAACTGAAATTGAGACTCATCTGACCTGGCCACAGTTTTCCAGTCGTCTAGGGTTCAAGCGTTGTCGTGCTTTTAGCAAAGGCACCCACTTCGCTCGTCTGCTACCGCAGCCTGTAAACGGCAAATTTCGTCGCACTGTCCTAACGGATACGTTCGTCGTTCATTGATGTCTGTGATTATTTCACGAAGCGTTGCTTATCTCTCAGCTCCGACAACTCTACACAAACACCACTGCTCTCGGTCGTTAAGTGAAGGCCATCGTCACTGCGTTGTCCTTGGTGAGAGGTAAGGTCTGATATTTGGTATTCTCGGCACCCTCTTGACACTGTGGATCTCGGAATACTCTACTCCCTAACAGTTCCGAAACGGAATGTCCCATGCGTCTAGCTCCAACTACCACTCCGCGTTCAAAGTCTGTTAATTCCTGTCATGCGACTATAGTCAATTCGGCAAGCTTTTAACATGAATCACTTGAGTACAAATGAAAACTCTGCCAGTGCAGTGTCCTTTTATACCTTGTGATCGCGATACTACTTTTTACTCAATCTTAGAAAGCTTGTAGCTCCAAGACGCCAGCAACCTTATATCTCGTCCACAGGTCAGTTGGAAGGCGCATTGAGTTGTACATTTAGGAGAATGAGCACTCGTTTCAACACCACATTTAAATGAACATTTCATCATAGTCAAGTCAAATGGTAATTCTTAGAGAAAGGTTTTGTGGAACTTTTTTCGACAAACTTTCTGTATGTTTACTGTGGTGCTGAATCCGAATTTTCGAAGTCCCACCAAAATTTCGGCTCGAAAATAGGCCAAAAATGTAAAAAAACGAAAAAATAGGACATTTTTGGGTTTGTTGTTTGTAACTCGGAAACGACGCAACTTTAGGCAAAGTTGACTATTTACGAAAATAAAGAGCATAAAATTTCCCACAAAATAGGTTGCAATGAATTTTTTTGTCACATCAACCACACGATGTCTAACGCATTTTGTAATTACCATAATTTCACGTGCCATCACCAAAACCCAACTCCTCGTGTCTCAGTATGCTGTGATGCTCATTCAAACGAAAGCTTTCATTACTCCTACAATTAAAAGGTGTTCAAGTAACTTACGTAAATGACATAATAATTATGTTTTAGTTTGAATTTCTCAGCAATAATAGTAAGTACCATGTTTTTGTTGTTGTGGTCTTCAGTCCAGAGATTGGTTTGATGCAGCTCTCCATGCTACTCTATCCTGTGCAAGGTTCTTCATCTCCCAGTACCTACTGCAACGTACATCCTTCTGAATCTGCTTAGTGTATTCATCTCTTGGTCTCCCTCTACGATTTTTACCCGCCACGCTGTCCTCCAATACTAAATTGGTGATCCCTTGATGCCTCAGAACATGTCCTACCAACCGATCCGTCAAGTTGTGCCACAAATTTCTCTTCTCCCCAATTCTGTTCAGTACCTCCTCATTAGTTATGTGATCTACCCATCTAATCTTCAGCATTCTTGTGTAGCACCACATTTCGAAAGCTTGTATCCTCTTCTTGTCTAAACTATTTATCATCCACGTTTCACTTCCATACATGGCTACACTCCATACAAATACTTTCAGAAACGACTCTCTGACACTTAAATTTATACTCGATGTTAACAAATTTCTCTTCTTCAGAAACGCTTTCCTTGCCATTGTCAGTCTACATTTTATATCCTCTCTACTTCGACCATCATCAGTTATTTTGCTCCCCAAATAGCAAAACTCATTTACTAGTTTAAGTATCTCATTTCCTAATCTAAATCCCTCAGCATTAACCGATTTAATTCGACTACATTCCGTTATCATCGTTTTGCATTTGTTGATGTTCATCTTATATCCCCCTTTCAAGATATTGTCCATTCCGTTCAACTACTCTTCTAGGTCCTTTGCTACCTTTGACAGAATTACAATGTCATCGGTGAACCTCAAAGCTATTATTTCTTCTCCATAGATTTTAATTCCCACGCCAACTTTTTCTTTTGTTTCCTTTACTGCTTGCTCAACATACAGATTGAATAACATCGGGGATAGGCTACAACCCTGTCTCACTCCGTTCCCAACCCCTGCTTCCCTTTCATGCCCCTCAACTCTTATAACTGCCTTCTGGTTTCTGCAAAAATTGTAAATAGCTTTAAAAAAAATGGTTCAAATGGTTCTGAGCCCTATGGGACTTACCATCTGAGGTCATCAGTCCCCTAGAACTTAGAACTACTTATACCTAACTAACCTAAGGACATCACACACATCCACGCCCGAGGCAGGATTCGAACCTGCGACAGTAGTGGTCTCGCGGTTCCAGACTGAAGCGCCTAGAACCTCTAGGCCACGTTAATAGCCTTTCGCTCCCTGTATTTTATCCCTGTCACCTTCAGAATCTGAAAGAGAGCATTCCAGTCAACATTGTCAAAAGCTTTCTCTAAGTCTACAATTGCTAGAAACGCAGGTTTGCCTTTCCTTAATCTATCTTCTAAAATAAATTGTAGGGTCAGTATTGCTTCACGTGTTCCAACGTTTCTACGGAATCAAACTGATCTTCTCCGAGGTCGGCTTCTACCAGTTTTTCGATTCTTCTGTAAAGAATTCGTATTAGTATTTTGCAACCGTCACTTATTAAATAACTAACAAATATAAACGCAAAACATTTTGCAACACCAAAATCACGTTTTTAAAAATCAAGGGAGGTGTTAACTCGGTGATAAAATTCACATTTACAGGGCGAGTCAAAAGTCCTTGGACACCTTCATAAGTTGGAAGATTAAAGGCAAAATTGAAATGTGATGATGGGAACATAGGTTTGACGTGGGGCCGCAACTTTTGAAGTGAATGTCATTCATGACCGCCATCTTGAAATCCGCCATTTTGGATTCAAGTCATCTTTTAAATGGGAAGGCGGGTGTATGACACATCAAGTAACCCTCGCTTGTGCTCTGTAAGTGAGTATGTAATTTGTTTTTGTCTATCTTGTACAGTTTAGGAGTTATTAATGTTGTTGCGGCGATTACAGTTGTGCATTGCACGGGATGGACAACACGTAGAACATTTGTTGTAGCATTCGGTATGAAGGTAATTTCCCAACTTTCAACATTAATAACCTCTAAACTGTACAAGATAGACAAAAACAAATTACACCACTAAATTCCAGAGCTCAAACGAGTGTTATTTGATGTCATACACCCCCTTTCCCATTAAAAAAAAAGACTTGAATCCAAAATAGCGAATTTCAAGATGGCGGCCATGAATGACAGGCACTCCAAAAGTTGCTGCCCCACATCACACCTATGTTAACATCATCACATGTCAATGTTCCCTTCAATCTTCCAACTTATGGAGGTGTCCAAGGACTTTTGACTCGCCCTGTATATAGTTTGGTTTGCAGATGACAAGCTACCAGTGCAGGACACCATACAAATGGTCCTGCAGCATCATATAATGTAAAATTATGGCAAGAAAAAAAAGGAACGAAAATTGTCGTTAGGCATCATTTTGTTAGATCAGTTACAACGTAAAATATGTTTCCTTTCTACAGATTTTCAATAAACAAAACCCAATAATGATGGCACAGAGGTGCCGAAACATGTTTGGGTAACAAGAAAAAACAGTGTTTTGCATAAAGGCGAACCTATAACCAATAATTTTAACTGCAAACTTTGAAAAAATACAAGAGCTGTAAATCCAAAAGATGAACGTATAGTAAAGACGCTGGGGGTAAGTCCAGACGTGGTCCATCTCTTCAGCTTTGAAGTCGCGCTAATGGCAACACGCGCTACACGCAATACAGTTGGTCTGACAAAAAACGTCACTGAGACCCATTTTATGGGAAATTTTATCGTCTTTATTTTCATAAACAGTTAACTTTGCCGAAAATAGCGTCGTTTCGGAGTTACAAGCGAAAAACCAAAAAGTACAATTTTCTTATATTTTTCTACTTTTGACCCGCTTTCGGACAGAAATTGTGGTGGTACTTTGAAGGAATTAGCACCCGTGAAAACATATGGAAAGCTTGTCAAAAAGACTTCTACAAGCCTATCTGCTGTTTGGCCTTTTTGAGCACCATTTGATTGGACTGCCACCAGAACATCCGTCCGAGCGCAGCCAATTACGTACAGCATTTTTCATTCACTCCAAAATATTCACTCGTTATCTATCTAAATAAATATTCCTTTCAATTATTATTTTGTAGGTTACAGAAACATACATTGTATGTTTTTAGGACGACGATGAAACTTGCGTGCTCACATTTGGAAATCAGTGCTAGATGTAAAAGAGCTGGTAAGTGATAGAAAAAATTCATAACGAGCCACTACTGACATCAATAAGAAATATTGTTTTAGATGCTAGAAATGTATTTGAAATGTAAACCTTTGGATTAAGACCCCTCTAATTGCGCTCAAATTTCACCCGTGGTCAATGTTGTGGAAAGTTGTAGATTTATTTTGCAGATAATGTAGTATGACGTCTAATGCACGAACATGGTCCAAGATGGATAGGTCGAGGCACTTCCGAAGGAACGATGCATCGTAATTCTTCACAACACAGGCATAGCAATATCGTGTTTATCTGCCGATACAGGACCTGAAATTCACAAATGAAATGTCTCCCCTATACGGAAATAACATTAATGGGTTGTACGAATTTAGAAACGACACGAGGACGACGACATGTGGAAGTTTGCGTCTATCCGTGAATCGTACTCGGACAACCGAAGTGGTTAAGGCGACCGCTCGAGTAAAGCGGGAAACCAGGGATCGAGACCTTGCCGACACAAATTTTCAATGCCATAATTCCATTACGCAGTTACAGATGCTTCATATTCGCCATTGCGAATACATTTCATGTCTTTCCTGTCTTTGGTCATCTCAGAAGTGAAGGTTACAGCACTCCCATTGTGGAGAGTTAACTGTAGAAGTATTTATAGCAAAGTTCCTGAATTTACGGCCCTCCGTGAGATAAGTTATTCTCGGAACCGAGAGCTGGCTGAAACCCAACGTAGAAGTTCCGACATATTTAGCGAAGCATGTAACGTATTTCGAAAAAACAGATTAGCCACAGTAGGAGGTAGTACAGTTCATCGCAGTCAACAGAAACATATAGTTTGTTGAGGTCTAAATTGAGTCTGTCTGTGAAGTTATCAGGATGGGAATAGCAGGCGTAGGTGAACTGTAGTTAATTATGTTATTTTATGCATATACACTGAAGCGAAGAGCGAAAATTTGTACCAAGGCCGGCAGTCGAACCAGGGACTCTTGCTTACTAGTCACCTTGTCACAGCGGTTCACCCAACTGCACGGATTACCCGGGTACACTTCTCTCCTCGATCCCGATTCTCACAGCCGCCCACCAGTGTACTTTTCGTGTATAAAGGGGAAACTGAAAAGTAGGCTGGGGTGACAGTGAGAATCTGAATCGAGGAGGGAGCGTAATTCGTGCAGTTGTGTGAGTCACTATGCCAAGGTGACTTAGCTGCTAACGCACCTGTCTAGTAAGCAGGAGACTCGGGATGGATTCCCTGTATTGGTACACATTTTCACTTGCCATTTCAGCCTATATAAATAAAATCATATGTATATGAGACCAATAACGTCTCTGAAATTGTGTCATTTCATTTGTTAAATATGTGATGTATTTACTGTCCATCCGATTCCGCCGCAACAGCTGTGGTGTCATACAAAGAAACACTACGCTGAGCAACGCAGAAATACCCAAATCATGCAGTATTAGTTGGAGGCGACTTTAATCTACCGCATATAGACTGGGATGTCTATGGTTTCATTGCAGGTGGTACAGACTGGTAGTCTTGTGAAGTATTTCTGAACGCGTTTCCCGGAAACTGTCTTGATCTGCTAGTTCGACAACCCATACGAAGTGGAAATATTTTGGATCTCGTAGCTAGAAACAGTCCTGACTTTATGCACAGTGTCAGTACAGATATAGGGATCAGTGATCATGATATCATAGCGACAATCGCTACAGAACTTAATAAATCCACCAAGAAGACTAGAAGAGTATTTATGTTAGAAAGATCAGATAAGCAGTTATTAGCATCCCACTTAGACAATGAATGGACATTATTTAGTTCCAGTATGATGGACGTAGAGGACTTAGGGACGAAGTTTAAACTGATTGTAAATCGCGCCACGGATAAATATGTTCTGAGTAAATGAATTAAGGACGGAAAAGACTGACAGCGATTTAATGATAAAATTCGAAAAATGCCGAGGAAGCAGAATTCAAAGAGAACGTGTTAATGTCGACGGGCCCAAGTCAGTAGAAATTCTTGCGTCTGTCAGATAATCGATGCTCGAAGCATACGAAGACTCACATTGCCACACCTTAGCGGAAAATATTGCCAAGAACCCTAGAAAGTTATGGTCCTAAGTAGAATTCCTAAGCGGGTGTGGCAAAAGAAGACAACAAAAGGAAACCTGAAGTTTTAAGTTTCGTGACAGAAAAGGTTGTTCAAATTGTTCAAATGGCTCTGAGCACTATGGGACTTAACATCTATGGTCATCAGTCCCCTAGAACTTAGAACAACTTAAACCTAACTAACCTAAGAACATCACACACATCCATTCCCAAGGCAGGATTCGAACCTGCGACCGTAGCGGTCACGCGGTTCCAGACTGAAGCGCCTAGAACCGCACGGCCACACCGGCCGGCGAAAAGGTTGTGTCCACATGTCAGCACGTATTTTGAAAACTCCGCTAGTGAGAAACTCAGGTTGCTATTTTCTTACGTGATATTCCGCAAACCACAAGTGAGGGGCAACAGGTACATTCCATATTTCTTGATTTCCGAAAAGCATTTGACACGGTGCCCCACTGCAGACTGTTATCGAAGGTCCGAGCATACGGACTAAGTTCCCAGATATGTGAGTGCCTCGAAGACTTCCCAAGTAATAGAACCCAGTACGTTGTCCTCGAAGGCGAGTGTTCACCATAGGTAAGAGCATCGTAAGGAGTGCCTCACGGAAGTGTGATAGGACCACTCTTATTCTCTATGCACATGAATAATCTAACGGAATAGGGGAACAGAAATTTGCGGCTGTTTGCTTATGACGCTGTGGTTCAAATGGTTCAAATGGCTTTAAGCACTATGGGACTTAACATCTCAGGTCATCAGTCCGCTAGACTTAGAACTACTTAAACCTAACTTAGCCTAAGGTCATCACACACATCCATGTCCGAGGCAGGATTCGAACCTGCGACCATAGCAGCAGCGCGATTCCGGACTGAGGCTCCTAGAACCGCTCGACCACAGCGGCTGGCGACGCTGTGGTTTTTGGGGAAGGCGCCGTCGGTAAGTGACTGTAAGAAAATAAGAGGTGACTTGGACAGAATTTCTAGTTGATGTGGCTAATGGCAGCTTGCTCTAAATGTAGAAATATGTAAGTTAATACAAAATGAGTAGGAAAACCAATCCTGTAAAGTTCGAATACAGCATTGGTAGTGTGACACAGTGACGTCGATTAAATATCTAGGAGGAGCGGTGCAGCGCGATATGAAACTGAACGAGCGAGTAAGGAGGATAGTAGGGAGGGCGAATGATCGACTTCGGTTCATTGGCAGCATTTTAGGAAAGTGAAGTTCATCTACAGAGGGGACCGCGTATAGAATACTAGTGCGACCTATTCTTGAGTGCTTCTCCAGTATGTGGGATGCCCACCAGGTCAGATTGAAGCAAAACTTCTAAACAAATCAGAGGCGTGCTACTGAATTTGTTACCGGGAGTTTCGATCAGCACACAAGTATTACGGAAATGCTTCGGGAACTCAAATGGGAATCCCTGTACGGAAGACGATTTTGTTTCCGCGAGGCACTATCGAGAAACTTCAGAGAAGCTGCTGTTGAGGATGACTGCAGAAAAATTCTACTGCCGCCAACGTACGTTTGACGTAAGAACCACAAAGATAAGATGAAAGAAATTAGGGCTCGTGAGGGGACGTATTGACAGTCGTTTTCCCCTCGGTTCTTATGCGAGTGGAACAGGAACGGAAACGGCTAGAAACAATATAAAGCACCTCCGCCATGCATCATACGGTGGCTTGCAGAGTCTGTATGCTAGATGTAGATGTAGGGTTTAAGAACTGGAGCAGCGAACTGTTGTTTGAAAGAATTCGTAACTGTCTGCAGAGACGAATGCGTTATTGCACCATAATCGGCGGAAGACACGTGGAATACCGTCTACATCTACATCTACATTGATACTCCGCAAGCCACCCAACGGTGTGTGGCGGAGGGCACTTTACGTGCCACTGTCATTACCTGCCTTTCCTGTTCCAGTCGCGTATGGTTCGCGGGAAGAACGACTGTCTGAAAGCCTCCGTGCGCGCTCTAATCTCTCTAATTTTATATTCGTGATCTCCTCGGGAGGTATAAGTAGGGGGAAGCAATATATTAGATACCTCATCCAGAAACGCACCCTCTCGAAACCTGGCGAGCAAGCTACACCGCGATGCAGAGCGCCTCTCTTGCAGAGTCTGCCACTTGAGTTTATTAAACATCTCCGTAACGCTATCACGGTTACCAAATAACCCTGTGACGAAACGCGCCGCTCTTCTTTGGATCTTCTCTATCTCCTCCGTCAGACCGATCTGGTACGGATCCCACACTGATGAGCAATACTCAAGTATAGGTCGAACGAGTGTTTTGTAAGCCACCTCCTTTGTTGATGGACTACATTTTCTAAGCACTCTCCCAATGAATCTCAACCTGGTACCCGCCTTACCAACAATTAATTTTATATGATCATTCCACTTCAAATCGTTCCGCACGCATACTCCCAGATATTTTGCAGAAGTAACTGCTACCAGTGTTTGTTCCGCTATCATATAATCATACAATAAAGGATCCTTCTTTCTATGTATTCGCAATACATTACATTTGTCTATGTTAAGGGTCAGTTGCCACTCCCTGCACCAAGTGCCTATCCGCTGCAGATCTTCCTGCATTTCGCTACAATTTTCTAATGCTGCAACTTCTCTGTATACTACAGCATCATCCGCGAAAAGCCGCATGGAACTTCCGACACTATCTACTAAGTCATTTATATATATTGTGAAAAGCAATGGTCCCATAACACTCCCCTGTGGCACGCCAGAGGTTACTTTAACGTCTGTAGACGTCTCTCCATTGATAACAACATGCTGTGTTCTGTTTGCTAAAAACTCTTCAATCCAGCCACACAGCTGGTCTGATATTCCGTAGGCTCTTACTTTGTTTATCAGGCGACAGTGCGGAACTGTATCGAACGCCTTCCGGAAGTCCAGAAAAATAGCATCTACCTGGGAGTCTGTATCTAATATTTTCTGGGTCTCATGAACAAATAAGGCGAGTTGGGTCTCACACGATCGCTGTTTCCGGAATCCATGTTGATTCCTACATAGTAGATTCTGGGTTTCCAGAAATGACATGATACGCGAGCAAAAAACATGTTCTAAAATTCTACAAGAGATCGACGTAAGAGATATAGGTCTATAGTTTTGCGCATCTACTCGACGACCCTTCTTGAAGACTGGGACTATCTGTGCTCTTTTCCAATCATTTGGAACCCTCCGTTCCTCTAGAGACTTGCGGTACACGGCTGTTAGAAGGGGGGCAAGTTCTTTCGCGTACTCTGTGTAGAATCGAATTGGTATCCCGTCAGGTCCAGTGGACTTTCCTCTATTGAGTGAGTCCAGTTGCTTTTCTATTCCTTGGACACTTATTTCGAAGTCAGCCATTTTTTCGTTTGTGCGAGGATTTAGAGAAGGAACTGCAGTGCGGTCTTCCTCTGTGAAACAGCTTTGGAAAAAGGTGTTTAGTATTTCAGCTTTACGCGTGTCATCCTCTGTTTCAATGCCATCATCATCCCGTAGTGTCTGGATATGCTGTTTCGAGCCACTTACTGATTTAACGTAAGACCAGAACTTCCTAGGATTTTCTGTCAAGTCGGTACATAGAATTTCACTTTCGAATTCAATGAACGCTTCACGCATAGCCCTCCTTACGCTAACTTTGACATCGTTTAGCTTCTGTTTGTCTGAGAGGTTTTGGCTGCGTTTAAACTTGGAGTGGAGCTCTCTTTGCTTTCGCAGTAGTTTCCTAACTTTGTTGTTGTACCACGGTGGGTTTTTCCCGTCCCTCACAGTTTTACTCGGCACGTACCTGTCTAAAACGCATTTTACGATTGCCTTGAACTTTTTCCATAAACACTCAACATTGTCAGTGTGGTGGCCGAGAGGTTTTAGGCGCTTCAGTCTGGAACCGCGTGACTGCTACGGTCGCAGGTTGGAATCCTGCCTCCGGCATGGATGTGTGTGATGTCCTTAGGTTAGTTAGGTTTAAGTAGTTCTAAGTCTAGGGGACTGATGACCTCAGAAGTTAAGTCCCATAGTGCTCAGAGCCATTTTTTTTAACCTTCTTTAAGGAGAGGTTTACTATCTTTTGTTTCAAAAAATCGATTTTTTTTAAATTGCATTTTTGGATCCATAAAAATGTTTGGAATCCACCACTGAAACTGTTTTTCCGAATACGGAACGGAAATGTTTGTTATTCGCGGTTGAAGAAAAAAATGCACCTGCCTGAAATCGGCCTTTTTCACGCACCAGTATTTTTCTTTCGGAGGACGAGTTACTGTACCGGTGCTTGGGAGGAAACACACAAAATTCAAATGAAAGTGTGATGAAAGTGTGAACGCATGTGTTTGGAAGGTAGCCCCCAGCATTTGTATTCTGGTGCGAAGACTGTGGAGATTGCAGCTTCGACGAAGGGTATTCAGCGATTCTGAAGACCATGACAACAATGGACGTCACCCTGAGAATCTATTCGACACAGTTCGCCAAGCATTCGGACGACCACCGGATTCAAGAGGCAGAAAACCGCTTGTCACCGGCCGTAAGAGCGGCTCTGGAGCAGCGCAGGATGGCCCAGAGCGAGCAGAACGCCCTCTGTGAGGAAGAGGAAGGACTAGTTTATGGACTCGGAATAGCAGATTGAACGTAAGTTGCATAATACTGCATTTATATGTAGTCAAAATTTCAAACCCGTTTTTCTCGGAAATGACTTTCTTTTTACCGCGCGGTGTGGTAACTTCAAATCTACTGAACCGATTGGCACGATTCTTTGTTTCCGACGAAGCTAACTAAATTGTCTAGGAGTTGTACCACTTTTATTCCGATCCATCAACTATAAATATTTTTACTTGGCCGACGAAGTCGAAAAATCGATGAAAAAACCCTATTTTTTTTCAAATGGACGCCATTTTATCTCCTATGGTCCAAGTAACTTAAGCGAGGTACAACTCCTAAAGAATCTTATATACTTCGTTAACGTCAACTCAATTTTGATTTCAGACGAACCGGTTGACCTGTGACATACCGCGCGTGGAGGTCTACATCGAAATTTGGTTTCGTCCCGACGGCACTTCCGCCTTTGCTCTTCGACATTTACGGTCAAAAAAATTTCAGTTTGTAGAGGAAATATCAATAAGCATTTTGACCAAATTTGACATTGATATCTGTAACACATCCCGAGAAAAAAATTCTCAAAGAACATGCTTTTTTCGGGCCAAAGATAGTAAACCTCCCCTTAACATTTACGAATGTACAATAAAGTGTAACATTTAACGTGCTGCGTCGGCGTTGTAGTTCTTCTTAAGTTTGGTCATGGGTAAAATTAGGGCCCAATTAGATGTGGACTTACTCTAAATGTTTGCATTTCAAATTCACGTGCACTCAATAGGACGATACTTCATGCTGAAGTCAGTGGTAGCTCGTTGCGTAGCCTCACATTGCAGTTATACCCCAGACAGTTCTTTTGCAGAACCATGTTCACTGGAACGTTTTAGCTTCTATCGCAATATAGTATACTTTCTCACGAGTCTATTTTCACTATTAATTATGAAATATCCTGTATATACGTGAGCATTCGTTGTACGAGCAATGAGCAAGGTATATAAGATGCTGTTTCACAGATACCTACAATTAAGTTGACAATCTGGATAACGAAGAATGTTAAAGGTGTAATACAGTTCATGTTAAACGTAACGGCAGCGTTAGTGTGGTAGAATGGAATCTCGTTAAGTCGCTGGCTCATAAAATGACTTACAGCGCATGTCTTACGTATGAGGAGCGTTTAATTTTCGCGTGGAGCAACGGTGTGTGATCTCAAGATGGAAAGTAGTCACGCTTTCGCCGAGGAGAAAGTATATCGCACGCTATATGTGTTGGCGAGCAGACTAATGGCTGTCACGAAACGCTTAGCGGCGACTTTCCTGGCCTCCTGTGGTCACACGAGCCGAGGCATGCCCCTTCCCGGCCGCAGTAATTCGAGATTCGGACAGCCGCCGCCGTCTGGGCAAGGCGCGATTTGGACGATTAAATTTCTGGAAAGCTGGGCTCTGAGGTTATTGACTGTGTGGTTCGAAGGCCTCCTTCCCTTATCTGTAGCGATGTTTCATCTTACGCGAAGACCAGTTCAGTGATGCTTCAGCACGTCTCTGTCAACTTAGTATCGAGCTGCGAATGATCTGGGACACTACTAAGACACTACATTAGCTTTCGGTAAGTGTTATATTCATTTTCGTGATCTGAGCTTCTATGGACTGGTTAAATTAGTCAGGAATTCGCTGGGATGCTACTTTAAACACGACCATGAGTTTAGTTTTGTTTCTACCATGAAAAAGTTTTCTGAAGCAGACAGCGATTTTTATTTATTTCATTTACCTTCCACACGTCTCACTTCGGGAAATGTATGACGGAAATGCAATGTTTTACACTATGCTCTTTCAAGGCTATCGAATTTTATTAATGCGAGAAGTGACATGGTTCCGAGGAAAAGAGGAAACTTTATTATGAGTAATATTTAACACAACACACAAGCCATGGTGCCAGGCACACATCAGAACGTGGGCAAATGCTCCGTTTGAAGTCTGACCCGCTGTTAACCGGCCGAAGAAGTGGCGTTGCTGCAATGGCTAGGTGAGTACAATACCCTCGACTACCAAGGCGACTTAGCAGACTTTGCATACAACCAAAACGTTCGAGAATCTTCTGAAAGGTTCTGAAAGAATGCTTACGAAGACTCTCGGAACTGGGAAAACATCTCTACGCGAAAAACTCGCTCAAAAGTCCTTGAAAAAGCAGTATCTAAACTTCCAGTGCAGGGGCCAAGACAGTGATTACCAGGAATCAGCTGGAAGCAGTACTACAGCCAGGCCTCAGAGTCACTGTAGATTGACACTTCGATGATGCAGTAGGAATTACGAGAGGCTGTTCACATTCGAGGGAGGATAACTAAGTTTTCGATAAGTTTCCCGCAACTATAATTATCTTGAGTTTTCCGCCTGTTAGTAAAATAGCAAGCTCTTCGGAATTTGTCTCTGGTAGTCGCAACGGGTAATAACTGACACAGGATTTCCAGCAAAGGAGTCCATGATTGCAAAATTAAATATCTCGAAAACTATGATCGGCAGACGAGTGCAACAAACTGGATGTTCATACCAAAAGCTGTAAGAATTTTGCACAGAATCAGCTGGAGCTGTACCTTTACGCTGTACGGATCGTAAAGATCAGTGTGCGTGACTAAACACGTCTGCAAACAGCCTTCACAATCACGTCACATCCAGTAGCAGTACAGATGTGGCGCAAACGAACAACGAAATTTTCCATCACATCCTGTATTGTCTCGACGAAAACTGATTCACATGCCACACAGATCACCGACTCAAGCTCGCCCAGCATGGTGAGATGGTTCTGGTAGACAGTGTATGTCAATGTGCCCTAAAGAAAATAATCACAATGAGTCATATCGGGCGAATATGGAGGCCAATCCAGCCCTACTTCAGTAAATTTGGAAGAGTCCAACGCAATGACAGTGTTCCCGAAGTATTCATAAACAAACCGAAACAGCTGTTTGATGCGATTTGGTCTGGCCTCAGCTTGCATGAACTACTCACGACCTAGACGATTCTCCAGCGCTAGCTGTGTGTCGACAAACTGTTCCAAGATTGCAACGTAACGTTCACTAGTGACGGTCTGTCACTTGAAAAGAGGGCCAATAACGCCTCTGCTGCATGTCGCAGCCCAAAAAGTAACTTTGGGAGAATGCAGTGGTTTCGCTTCACACAAAAGAGGACATTAGGTAGCCCAAAATCGCCAGTTTTGTTTATTCACGACACCACCGACGTGGAAGCGTGCTTCATCTGTGGACCAGGTGCAGCCAACATCAAATCTTTCATCATTAATGATAATGAGAATCTGTCACACAACTCGCACAGGTATCTCCTCGCGGCTTTGTATTTGGAATGGAAACATGTGTATGTTCTGCCTCATTATTTCCTGTGTGCTGGAACGCTTCAAACCAGTTTCGGCTGCAATTCTTCGGACGGATTTCGCTAGATTTTTCTGAATAATTCCAGAAATCATGGAGACGTTTTTCAGGAGTAACAACAGCTTGCCTGGGGCCAACATTCCTTGCCACATCATGAACCACGCTGCCTGTCCGTTGAAATCTGGCGAAGAGCCTGCGATTGGTTTTCGCATCGGATCCTTTTAGAAAATGAAACTGTGTTTGAAAACTGCGCCTTGTTGCCGCACGAATGTGTTCTAACCTGTGGTATTCTAGTACCAGAAAAACACGTTGTTCGGTGGAACACGTGATTTCAGCCGCATCCTCTGGTACGCTGACCTCCTTTCACGATCCAGTGGTGAAACTGATCGCTCTGACTGCCGTGTTCTATTTATAGGCACTACATATTGCGATTACACCACCATCTGTTAGCAGCTTTTCTACCTGTTTCGAAACTTCTATATAACTTCAGTATCAAATTCTTATGACTTTCACAATAAACATACCGTTTGTTGCACTTGTCTATCGATCTTAGTTTTCGAGATATTTAATTTTGGAATCAGGGACTCCTTCGCTGGACTCCATGTATTTTCTATGTGCCAGAATACAAAGGGGAACAAAAGCTGTCTCGGCTTGACTGCGTACTGTCGGAATGAGTTGCAAGCAGAGCGCTCATCTCTGACGTCGAAACGTAGAACTCAGGAGCTCCGAGTTACTGGAAAGGACAAACATAACTTACATAGAGTGTGAGAAAAAGGTTTGGCCAAACGTCCAGTAAACATTCCTGACACACGGAGGTACAAAATATGTTAATTGGACACGAGTCTAGAAACATTTTATTTCCTTGCTAGAGTTCATTTTCTACTTCTTTTTATAATCAGATTAATCATGGCAAACACGCAGAAACATAACATACCAGCATTACATGAAACTTTTTCTTACATGAAATGTTTCATATACTATCTTGGTTACGCCGGCCGGAGTGGCCGAGCGGTTCTAGGCGCTTCAGCCTGGAACCGCGGGACCGCTACGGTCGCAGGTTCGAATCCTGCCTCGGGCATGGATGTGTGTGATGTCCTTAGGTTAGTTAGGTTTAAGTAGTTCTAGGTTCTAGGGGACTGATGACCTCAGAAGTTAAGTCCCATAGTGCTCAGAGCCATTTGCCTCTCTTGGTTACGTTTGGTTAGAATGTACGAAAAGCTGTAATTCTTAGGTCCACCGTCAGTGTTTGTTGTTCCAGTGGAACGAAGGTAATGTTGCAATATGACTCTTCACTGCTTGTGTTGAGATGCGACTAACCTCACTGCTCTACTAGCATCAAACATTTAGAGTTAACACTTTGGGGGTCATCACGAAATGTGCAAGTACGTAGCATCAACTGTTTAGTGTTCACCACGGACTTGGTTTCCGGAAGTGTACCCATAAGTGGTTTTGGAAATGCCCAGATTAGCAGGTGGTATTCGCCGTGGCGCTCAACGTTTGTAGAGAGTTCTATAACGACGGTGCCTCGGCAGGAAGACGATTGAAGCAAATGATCTTCGTCTCAGGAAGCATGGGATGCTTAAGCCTACTACTCGAGACTAGGGCAGACCAAGAAGAACGAGGACACTTCAGCTGGAAGAGAATCTTGTTCGTTCAGCTAACGACAACGTTAGTGCCAGCTTAAGATAAATAGATGCAACAAGTAATGTTGAGCACGTGACTATCTGGAAATGCTACATGAGAACCAGCTGTGTCCGTAACACCTACAACATGTGCAGGCAGTGTCAGCAGATGCTTTCCTGCACGGGTACATTTCTGTGAACTTCATGTAGGAAAGTGTTTCTTTCCCTGCGTGTTTCCAATAATTAATCTGTTCAGAGTTGTAGAAACTGATTTCCAACGTGGAAACAAAGCTTTTCCACACCCATGTCCATATAACTTATTTTCTTCCTCTATGTGTGAGGGATGTTTCCCGAATATTTGGCCATACTTTTTCATTACACCGTGTAGAGTGGTAGGTTGTACTCACTGATTCGCAAAGATATAAAGGCATTGAAGACGCCTCTTCGAATAAATGTTAATTGTTGGTAAATAAATTGATCTTATAATACTTTCTGTTGGGCCCGCAGCATAGTATACGTTAGTATAAGACCCAATGAAAATGAAAGTTCCAAAATTACCTGCAGTAACGTAACATATTTTTTAAAAGAAATGGTGCAAATGGCTCTGAGCATTATGGGACTTAACTACTGAGGTCATCAGTCCCCTAGAACTTAGAACTACTTAAACCTAACTAACCTAAGGACATCACACACATCAATGCCCGAGGCAGGATTCGAACCTGCGACCGTAGCGGTCGCGCGGTTCCAGACTGTAGCGCCTAGAACCGCTCGGCCACACTGGCTGGCAACATATTTTAATATTTTACACTAAAGGCTTGTTTCGACTTACTATCATTATCAAGTGACCTGCAAAAATCACATTTGTCAGATTATCTGTAAGTAAATCGTGGCTGTTTTATGTTTACATTTGCGTTGGTACATACGTCTAATTGGAAATGACGACCAAATTGCACCTATAGTATTTTTTTCTGTCAAAGTCACCCGCGACGATTGCAGCAATTTCTATATTGACTAAACCTGACGAAATCTGATCAACAGATTTAAAGACCACAGTAGAAACCATGATAGTACTCCGTCAAGCTTCTATTTGCATCTCAAAGCTCAAAACTATAAAGCCTTGAAAACGTAAACTGTTTTAGAGATATTACACAGAATACCGAAAGTACTTACTATGAACATTCTCGGAGAACTGGAAATTTATATTCATACAATAAAATATCCACACGGAATTGTAAACGAACGCACAGATTTTAATCATAAGCACTATCTCGAAAATTTTATGGACATAATAGAGCAATACGAAAAGAGATGGTCTAAGGTAAACGAATCTTCCACAATCCGTAGATAAAATTTAGAGGAATATAAGGACAACGAAATGTAATATCATCTCTGGTAATCTGTATATGCTCTGTAGACATATAGCGTCGTAATGAAGAACTATCAAAATACTGGAATGTCAAAATATCTGACAAAAACGTAGTTTTATGTTTCGTAACAACAAAAATTGTTACACCTACCAAGACCTGACGGAAAAAAGTTTACTATAGATGGTTGGGAAGGGAGTGAGACAGGGTTGTACCTGTCCCCGGTGTTATTCAATCTGTATATTGAGCAAACAATAAAGGAGACAAAATTTCGGAGTAGTTATTAAAGTCCATGGAGAAGAAATAAAAACGTTGAGGTTCGCCTATGACATTGCAATTCTGTCAGAGACAGCAAAGGACTTGGAAGAACAGTTGAACGGAATGGATAGTGCCTTGAAAGGAGGATATAAGATGAACATCAACAAAAGCAAAACGAGGATAATGGAATGTAGTCGAATTAAGTCGGGTGATGCTGAGGGAATTAGATTAGGAAATGAGACACTTAAAGTAGTAAAGGAGTGTTGCTATTTGGGGAGCAAAATAACTGATGATGGTCGAAGTAGAGAGGATATAAAATGTAGACTGGCAATGGCACGGAAAGCATTTCCGAAGAAGAGGAATTTGTTAACATCGAGTATAGATTTAAGTGTTAGGAAGTCGTTTCTGAAAGTATTTGTATGGAGTGTAGCCATGTATGGAAGTGAAATATGGACGATAAATAGTTTGGACAAGAAGAGAATAGAAGCTTTCGAAATGTGAAGAATACTGAAGATTAGATGTGTGGATCACATAACTAATGAGGAGGTATTGAATAGAATTGGGGAGAAGAGGAGTTTGTGGCACAACTTGACAAGAAGAAGGGACCGATTGGTAGGACATGTTCTAAGGCATCAAGGGATCACAAATTTAGCATTGGAGGGCAGCGTAGAGGGTAAAAATTGTAGAGGGAGGCCAAGAGAAGAATACACTAAGCAGATTCAGAAGGATGTAGGTTGCAGTAAGTACTGGGAGATGAAGAAGCTTGCACAGGATAGAGTAGCATGGAGAGCTGCATCAAACCAGTCTCATGACTGAAGACCACAACAACAACATAGATGCAATATGGATGTCACTTCCGACTAGATGTAAGTACGAGTGCAAATGTAAACATAAAACCGTCACGATTTACGCATAGATAATCTGACCAAAGTCATTTTCTCAAGTCGCCTGACAATGGCAATAAGCTGAAACATGCCCGTCATGTAAAACATTACAAATATATTAACTTATTGCAACTAGTTTTGGAGCTTTCGTTTCCATTAGATCTTAAATTTATCTTAAGTGGTTACACCCTCGTTCGCTTCCTACGAAGCCAACAACGTCTCCTCTCCGTTCCAAAATCATCTGTGATAAGCACCCCAGGAAACTTTCTCCCTCTCACACTGTTAAAGGTAATTTAACAGACCACAGCCCAAATTGTCGTCAACATCCTGACTGCACCACGAACGCCATATTTTCGTCCAAAGGGACACAACAGAACACCTGACCAAACGCTAATGAACAGCAATTCTATCCCTGTGGGAGATGTTGACTGAAATTTCATCCTTACAGGAACTTATTCTCAGTATCTGCAGTACATAATAATGACAGTTCTACAGGTTCATGGTGTGCGTGTATGATGGTTATTGGGTGTGTATAACAATAACGGAACTTTCCAGCTGGAGATCGCAACGCAGAATTCGCAGAGGACGTGCACGTGCAGCTTATCGCCATCTTTAGGACTTTGAGAAAGGCTGAATCAATATCAGGGGCACAGGAGTACCAGACCCGCTGCTCTCACGCACATCTGATTGTAGTTAATGACTGCAAAACGAGTGATGATGTGATACGACAACAGTGTGTCAGGAAGTGTAGAAACGGGACCTTGCACCGGAAATACATCATGAGAAGATCGTAGGATTGTTCCACTGGCTTTAACGAAAGGACAGTTTACGACAGCTGAAATTTGGGCAGAGGTTACAGCAGGGTCGTAACTAAACTGGGGCAATCCCTGGGGTCCCAAGTTTAAGAGGCCCCCTAAGCTCCAACCCCCTCACCCCCAATAAAAAAAATTAACAGAAACAAAAGTGGAGAAAATCTGAAATACGAGGTGCGCCTGTGTACGTTCTTTCCCTCACACAATAATGCGGAGAAGAGAATAGCGTCGCACTTCGAGTGCAAAGAAACGTACTATTCAGAATGATGCGGATCGAATGAAGTAGGGTTTTAATAGTGTCCCATAGGCGAGACGTCCAAATATTTTGACAGGCCGCATTTTATGGTGGCAGGAGTTAAAACTTTGTCCCGCGAGTACTTCTACGGCTATTCGAAAGACAGTAAATCTAGTGCCATAGGCTAAGAGGTACTACGCCATCCGTCATTTATGAAAAGATATTTTTGGCTTTATTAAGTGTTCTTACTAGTAACATAGTTAATAAACGGAAAGTATCAATAGATCTTAAATAGAAAATGAAAATTTTCAGGCATTGTCTTATGCGTGACTCAAATCAAATTATTATAAAAATGTATTAGCATCTGAAGTCTTTCAATTTAACAATACGGCGGCTGTAGTTGATCAATGCTGTGAGAAACAGCTAACGTCAGAGTATAAGTCGACAAACTGCTTGACGAAACTTTCAATATCTGTCGTTGATGGAGCTTCGAGGCTAAATTCTCCAACAAACGAATAAAAACAGCAAAGAAGTTCTACGATGTGTCTCACTAAGGCGAGAATTTGATGGATCTAGTAACTACCTATTGCTATCCAATAACTGACATCACATACCTGCAACTAGATACACAGTTTCAAGAAATGTAGAAAGTCATAGACGCTTACAGAGTAATACAACGTTTGTGCATATGTAGTGCCTTCGCGCGAGATTAGCCGAGCGGTCTAGGGCGCTGCAGTCATGGACTGCGCGGCTGGTCCCGGTGGAGGTTCGAGTCCTCCCTCGGGCATGGGTGTGTGTGTTTGTCCTTAGGATAATTTAGGTTAAGTAGTGTGTAAGCTTAGGGACTGATGACCTTAGCAGTTAAGTCCCATAAGATTTCACAATCATTTGAACATTTTGTAGTGCCTTCAAAATGAAACGCTCAAGTCAGTAGCATTTCCTTATAAAGTTTATCCTCTGTTCCCAGTGCAAATGGTGTCTATAACACCATTTAAAACACAAATATTTGGTACGCAAGGCTTAGCAGATTTATTATTAGCAAAACATAGCTCACTGGTACCGGCTTACGCTGACGTATGTGCAGCCGTCCTAATGTATCTAACAGTACTTGTGAGTGTTGTAAAAGCTAAGCTTTCTTTCAACTAAAATTATTAAAAACCTGCTCACGTTTTTTAATGAGCCAGGAATTATCATCTGGCGTGGTAATATCATCACAGAGAACAAAAGAGCACGATGGATTGATTTGTCTAAAATAACAATATGTTTAGCAGATACAGAAGTTAGAAAAAATCATTTAAGACCAAAATTTGAGTCGCTAAGCACATACGTTTCGTAACATGACTATGCATTGTATTTGACATTAAATTTTCGTTTCTGATTAATCTTACAGTATAGTCTTGTTCTTCTTTTGCTTGTGGCTTGTCCCATAATTTGCGCTGGGTCGGCATCGTTACCATCGGATTTGACAAGGTTAATTTGAAGGGGTGGCCGGATACCTTTCCTGTCGTCAACTCGTACCCCCCCACGATGGAATCAGTGTACCCCAGCTGCCTCCATCTAGTGTAAATCATGAAATAGTGCGAACGTGTTTCAAATGCCTGCGAGCCGTGTAACTAAGGCGGGACGTGGGGACCAGCCCGGTATTCACCTAGTGGGATGTGGAAAACCGCCAAAAAACCACATCCAGGCTCGCCAGCACACCGGCCCTCGTCGTTAATCAGCTGGGCGGATTCGATCCACTGCCTGTACACCTACCCGAGTCCAGCAAGCAGCGCATTAGGACTCTCGGCTAACCTGGCGGATTTTAATCTTACAGTATTGTATAAGATGTTATTTAACAGTTTTAATACAACTTTGTGTATAACTTATTTAACTTCTAATGTTTTCATTATAAACATAACTAAGATGGTAGTAGTATGGTTTAAATACATACTTTCATAAAAACTTTGTTTTTGAATTTCATTACGTTTCCTTTGGGTGGTGTGAAATAAAGGTTAGTGTTTAATGTCATATCGACGACGAAGCCAGTAGACACGGACTGGATAAGAGGTGAGAAGGAAATCGGGGGTGCCCTGTTCAAAGGAAACACCCCCGCATTCACCTTAAGCGATTTCGGATGGTAGCGAGAAATCTACATCTGGATGGCTTGACTGGAATTTGAACTTGTTGTGGCGTACCAAAGTACACTCGCTAGCACAACGGTGGGCACTTTGATTTGCTCCGGAAGGTGCTAGAAGTGAAAGCATTGCCTTACTGTGGCGTACCGGAAGGAGTCGTCGTTGAGTGACTTTATGAGGATACAGGATGACTTATACGAAATTTCCAGTTGGCGTGATGGATGGCAGCTAGATCTAAATATAGGAAATATGGAAGTTTACGCAGATGAGCGGGAAAAATAATGCCGTAATGTTCGAACGCAGCATTAGTGATGTGCTGCCTGACACATTCAGGTTGATTAAGTCATCTGGACATAACGCTACAAAGCGATATAAAGTGGAACGAAGATGTAGGGACTATAGGAGGCAAGGCGGATGGCCGACTTCGATTTATCGGGAGAAACTTAGGACAGTGTGGTTCATCTGTAAAGGAGACCGTGTATAGAACACTAATGCGACCCACACTTGAGTGCTGCTCGCCTGTTTGGGATCGCCACCAGATACAATTAAAGGAAGATACCGAAGGAATTCAGAGGCAGGCTGTTAGATTTGTTACTGGTAGGTTCGATCAACTCGCAGATACTACGCAGATACTTCGGGAACTCAAATGGGATTCCCTCTTTTTCGCCGAAGGTTGTTGAGAAAATTTAGGGAATCAGTACTTGAAGCTGGTCGGAGAATGAGTCTACTGACTGCAAAGTTCACGAAAATATCGCAAAAATAAGAGAAATTAGGGCTCGTATGCAGGCATATAGATAGTTGTTTTTCCCTCGACCTGTTTGCGAGTGGAACAAGAAAGAATATGTCAAGTAGTGGTACAATGTAGCTTCCTCCACGAACCGTACGGTGGCCTTTGAAATACGTATGTAGATGTAGATCTAAAGGTCGATGAAGAAAGGCGTATTAAGAGTGTAACATCCAATTCGCAACGTGAAAAACTGCAGATGATTAAGGCGTGTTTCAAAGACAGGTAGCTGACCCTCAACATAAGTACATGAAATGAGTGGAAATGTCTCAAAACAATCAATAATGCTTCATTCTATCATCGCAATCGATCACTAGAGTCAGTATCAAGCTTCAGATATCTAGGTGCATAAATCCCGAGTGATCTGAAGTTAAACGACCATGTAAATCCAATTGTAGGAAAGGCAGAGGTACTGTAAATTCCTATTAGAGTATTATTTACCGATGAAGGAGGTCAGTCATAAAACTCTCATCTGACACACTGTTGAGCACTTTTAGGAACATTAACAAATTTAACTAACACAGCCGGCCGCTGTGGCCCAGCGGTCGTAGGCGCTTCAGTCTGGAACCGTGCGACGGCTACGGTCGTAGGTTTGAATCCTGCCTCGGGGACGGATGTGTTGTGATGTTCTTAGGTTCGTTAGGTTTAAGTAGTTCTAAGTTCTAGGGGACTGATGACCTCAGATGTTGTCCCATAGTGCTCAGAGCCATTTGAACCATTTTTGAACTAACACAAAAATAGCAAAAAGTACGACTGTTCAACCCGAGATTCTTGAGAGCACGGTAGAGCTCTCCTGACTACAGTTGCAGGAACTAAGTAATACACCGCACAAGGATTTGAGAGTAACATATCGATAGCGCTGGCTTCCAGGGTGAATCGTGAAACATTTTACTTGCTTGTGCATAGTGACCTTCACAAGTCGTACCGATTGTGGTTTTTTCCTCTGACCATATATCACCTACCGGCAGAGTAGGAACCAGGACAGTGGGAGGCGAAGGTTGAAGTAATTCTGGTGTACTTTGCGCCCTTCACTACACACAGTATGATCATGTTTGGAAAAGAAGTAATATAGACGAGGTGATCCTCGAAGACGAAGCACTACAGCGCTTAAGAAAGGGTAGAAGAAAACCCACTTGAGCTTGTCAAATAAATCATTATGGAATTTTTGTTAAGAGATTTAAGGAAACCTTTAGACGTCGAAAGGACACTACGATCTTCCTTTCCTTTTCATTTTGTCACAATATGGTTGTTCAGGAATTGAAGTCTTTGTTTCAGAATTTCGTACTTTTCATTTGGGAATTCTAGACTCTAACGAGCTTTCTATTTATACTGGTATGTTGGACATTTTTGTGAGGACTTAGGGACTGTGGTTAATGATCGCCGTCCTACAATCTGGGACAGATGCGTCGCATGAAAAAGGGTACAGTGTTAACGATTATCGAGTGCTTGGACAGATGGACTACACAGCAAAAATAGCACTAAGGTTACTGAAAAGTGTGGCACCTCATCGGTCATAATGGCCACCATAAAGTCAACCTACGTCCTCACTCTACAATACGCTGTGGAATGGTTTTGAATAAAATCATGAAATCCCTATCGCTGACGCAGTTTCTAGTAATCTTCAAGTGAATGACCTTCACATCGTATCATCTCATCGACCAAATTCTTGGGACGAAATTCACCTTCACGTTTGTTCGTCATTGTAAACCAGTTTGCATTTGAAGCAAACCACTTAGTTCAAGCTTCAAACGTATCGAAGGCGTCCGTAGTGGTTCTATTCTTACGATTATGTAATAGCTCGATACTTCCCCGTCTAAACATCGTTCCCAACCTCTCACGGATGTCTGGAAAGTGTAAACAGCTTGCAATTTGCGACTGCTGTTCATATTTACTTCTTTCGATCTTGTACTGTGTGTTCACAGTTTTCTCGAAAGTACTCTCTCTACATCGCTCTGAAGTGGTTGTTAGCTACTGTAATTAAGCCGTACTACTATAAGAGGAAGTCATCATGATTCAGGTTGTCCGTAACACTAGCCGGAATTGTGGTTTTATGTAACGAACGACAACGCCACAGATCTGTTTCACTAACTTTCACAGTCTATCTCTGACACCTCCGCCAAACTCTCGGTATTTTCTTTCTGTGGACAATGAACCGTTATCTAAACTGAAGTTCCGAAGAAACTGGTATAGCCACGCGTTTTCAAATACACAGATATGTAAACAGGCAGAATACGACTTTGCGGTCGGCAACGCCTATATAAGACAGTAAGTGTCTGGCGCAATTGTTAGGTCGGTTACTGCTGCTACAATGGCATGCTATCAAGATTTAAGTGCGTTTAAACGTGGTGTTATAGTCGGCGTACTAGCGATGTGACTCAGCATCTCCGAGGTAGTGATGAAGTGGGGATTTTCACATAATACCATTTCACGAGAGTACCGTGAATATCAAGAATCCGATAAAACACTGTTTCTCCGACGTCACTGCGTCCGGAAGAAGATCCTGCAAGAACGGGACCAACGACGACTGAAGAGAATCGTTCAACGTGACAGAAATGCAACCCTTCCGCAAAATGCTGCAGATTTCAATGCCGGGCCATCAACAAGTGTCAGTGTGCGAACCATTCAATGAAACATCAACCATCTGGGTTTGATGACTGCAAGACATAAAGCTTTACACCTCGCCTGGGCCCTTCAACATCAACATTGCACTGTTGTCGGACGAGTCTCATTTCAAATTGTATCGGGTGGATGAACATGTACGGGTATGGAGACAACCTCATGATTCCATGGACCTTGCACGTTAGCAGGGATCGGCCGGTGTGGCCGAGCGGTTCTAGGCGCTTCAGTCTGGAACCGAGCGACCGCTACGGTCGCAGTTTCAAATCCTGCCTCTGGCATGGATGTGTGAGACGTTCTTAGGTTAGTTAGGTTTAAGTAGTTCTAAGTTCTAGGGGACTGATGACCTCAGATGTTAAGTCCCATAGTGCTCAGAGCCATTTGAACGATTTTTTGTCAGTAGCGGACTGTTCAAGCTGGTGGACGCTCTGTAATGGTGTGGTGCGTTTGCAGTTGGAGTGATATGGGACCCCTGACACGTCTAGGTACGACTCTGACAGGTGACACGTACGTAACTACCCTGTCTAATCACCTGGATCCATTCATGTCCATTGTGCATCCTCAAGGACTTGGGCAATTCCAGCAGCAGAATGCGACACCAAATATGTCCAGAATTGCTACAGAGTAGCTCCAGGAACACTCTTCTGAGTTTAAACCCTTCCGCTGGCCACCACGCTCCCCGGACATGAACATTATTTGGAGTATCTGGGATGCTTTGCAACGTGCTGTTCAGAAGATATCTCCAACTTGTCGTACTCTTACGGATTTATGGACAGCCCTGCAGGATTCATGGTGTCAATTCTATTAGGCAGGTGTACCAGTTTCTTTGGCTCTTCAGTTTATGTATCCTCTATCTCTTTTTTTTATGGATCGTTACAGGACAAAATTTAAGACGCTGGAATTGTAGTCTAGAAAAACAGACTAGAATCACGTGCCTACCATCCAGATTCCGCGTTTTCATTGTTTCCCTGTGGCACTTTCTTGACTAAGGCAACCACCAATTTCTTATCTCACCGTTGCTCGTCTCAGCTAGTGCTTTGTCACAAATGGTGAGGGATCTCTAACAGCATGAACTCCATGCCAACTAGCATGGATTCCAAAAACACTCGGCATATGAAGACCAATCACGCTTTTCTCGCAAGACATCCCGAAAACCGTGGACAAACTGTGGATCAAAGTAATCATATGAATGCAGCATTTCTAGACTTCACGAAACGTATTTGATTTCTTCCGCTCCAACGGTTATTAACAGAAGAATTATTACATGTGGGATCCAACGCAAATTGCGTGTGGATTCAGGTTTTCTTGACAAGAAACATGAAGCATGCTGTCTTGGAGGGAGAGTCAACAGAGTTAGATGTAACTTCCGGCACGCCCTTGGAAAGCGTGTTCGGACTCTTTCTGTTTATGTTGCGTATTGATGAACTGTCACAATAGATTAGTACCACTCAAATACTTTTTGTAGGTTATGCAGTTATCTGTAACAAAGTAGTACTCAAAGAAAGCTGCACAAATATCCAGTCATATTAAAACCATCAAATACATAATATTACTGATGAGCCAAATAATTGAAACCAACCTCTTCTCATCAATGTAAATCCAAAATTTAAAGTTTTGTTGTAAAGAACAAATTGGAAAATGTCTATGACTTTTACACGCTCGTGTAGCAGTTTGTATGCTGATATAATGCGTCGGATGTATATAGCCAAGGGAGGTGGTTCATTTCAGTTGCTATCTGAATGACAATATACTCAACCTTCTCGTGGATCTCCGCTGAAATGGTGTACACTGTCCAGGAAGTAAAGTGGGTTTTATGTGTGAAAAGGATACAATGTCTCGATTGCACATGATGTATTTACCCTCATGTCCTATTAGTCATTAGTTACAAGTTAGTTACATAACTTGTAAAATTATTAAATGTCACAACAGAAGACCACATTAACACTAACTTCACATTTTCCCACTAAACAGTATGTAAATATCTTTTAATGATATTCCGGGGATAAAGAGAAAGTAGTTGTACATAGATGAGCTAATTCATAAGCGTTTCCAGTGAACAAAAGATCTATAAACTGCTTGAGAAGATTATGTCAACTTATTACTGATGTGCCTGTGTGAAATGAGAATTATAAACTGTAGTCTAGAACAAACTATACATAACTAAATTCTGGTGTATTTTTGACTACTATTTATGATATATGATTGTGGGCTTGAATATTATAGAGACCTTCATTGTCAAATTAGTTATTATATTAACATTCAATTTTCTTAACAGAATATTATAGAGACGTTCAGTGTCAGATTAATTATTATATTAACAAGCAGTTTTCTTAACAGTAATTTATATAAATTGTTTGATTTTTTGAGTAAAAATATCTGTGTGTCTAATTAGTTATGAAAGACATGTTAAATAATCACAGATGAAAAATTAAGGTTTCCATAGTATGTCATGTGTAAAAGTTTCATTTACACTTTTTAATACTGTCATTTTCTGTAAAAAGAAATTGTTTCTTATGAAGTTAGTTACATTGTGGAACTATTAAAAAAACCTTTGAAGGTTTTGTAGGGATACATGGCATTGGCTGTCGCTTAAGTGACTTATATGTAGGCAAATTACGATATTTACAGATAATTTCTTTGCCAAATTTTATTTCTGCAACTTTTCTCTAATTTAAAGTAAAGCTTTTAGGATGAATATCGTTCTGGGACCTTACTTATTATGAACAATATCTTGTAAAACTGTTCTTATCATTAATTAATGTGTAAGGGAAATATAATTGCTGAAAATGTTTTGGTATCATAGACTTCAATTAAAATTGTGCATCACATGTTTTGAGATGGAAAGAGCATTTTAAAACAATTTTCATGTAGAATAGGTATTAGATAATTTATTTTATACTGGTCTGTTACAGCACCTATTCATTTGTGCCCCTGTC
Source organism: Schistocerca piceifrons (assembly GCF_021461385.2). Lineage (NCBI taxonomy): Eukaryota > Metazoa > Arthropoda > Insecta > Orthoptera > Acrididae > Schistocerca > Schistocerca piceifrons. Next base: position 739,549,358 of record NC_060149.1, read on the forward strand.
AAACATACAATTCCTAAAAATTTAATCATTCCAATTTTTGCAAATAAATGTGTTATGGAGAAAATGTTACCTACCATATTCTTTCAAAGCAAGCAGTTGATGGTCTTCCAGTAAGTTATTTTATGATATTGTGAAAAGTGAGAGCTATATGTGCTAATTGATAAAGATAACAATTTAGTAGAAATATTATGAAACAAAATGAAAATATGAATTTAAACAAGTATCTTGCAAAAATTTCCATTGGCCAGAGAGACATTCTGAGCTAGCACAATTATAAAATTATAATCCGTACAAAGCAGTTTCAATATAGCAGCAGTAAAGAGGAAGCTGTTGTTAATAACAAAGATATGAAAATATGGGGTGCAACAAAAATTATCTTCAAATGGAAGTGAACTATACAAAAAATGTAGTTTTCATACAAATGTTGACTGTTAATGATGAAAGTTTTACAAATTTCATAACAATTTCTAATAAAAGTCTTTTAGCAAAAATTATGAAATTGTCACAACAAACACTGCATGTTGCTGATTGCTGACAAAACTATTAAGTTATTATCTTCAAGGACCACACTGAGCCAAAATCAAACATTTTCATAAGTAACTTTCATCAAAATTTTGTAAACATATAGGGATTAGTTCTAGGATAACTAAAATCTAAAGAAATATCGATCAAGAAAACTTGCTTGCTTACTTTTATTTAAAAATTACTAAACTGATTAATAATCAGAGACAGCTGAAAATAAACAAAAATGATAAAAGTTGCTGCTATACATGCACATCTTTAAAATTTGTGTAAGATATACAACTGATGTTTCCAACTCCTCACCTCTTGGTTACTTTCTAATCATTTCTCTCAATATCTCAGTTCACAAATGATCAAAAAAATTAAATACATAGGAAGTTTAGCTGAATCCAGACAGCATATTTGGCTGTAAAATGTAATACATATATTCCTGGAATTTCTTTCTAATGTCAACCGTAGGAAGTTGCCCTTCATTCCTTTAACAGCATAAATGAAATGGTTGTACAAAAACATTTCAGTTCTGGATATCTCAATGGTGTTACTACTCTCAGGACAAAATATTTATTTCATTTCCCAAAATTATAAGAAGAAAGTTCTCATCAAATTTACACAAACTTAGTAAACATTTCACATTGCATAACACAAAATAAAAAAAGGTATTCCTATCACTGTTACTATTTATATGAATTCTCAAGGATAATATCATAGTAATTTCAAAAGTATGGTTGAAATCTATGCTTACCAAAAGCCAAGTTTAGCAGAAGTAAACTTTTTCTCATGTAAGTTTCAACAGCATGATTTCTTAACATTTTTCCAGTAGCAAAAACCATCCCCCAACCCCTATACCTTTTCATCCTTTTAATGAACCCCATTTCCTCTTGCATTTAATTTTACTTTAGTTTTACCTTAAATACAGAAGACTTTTTGGATGGTGGTATTTATCCACAGTCAGCAACAACATTACTTTGTTTGATATTGTTCACACTTAACCATCTTCACTTCATTATCTTAACAACAAGTCATTATTATGAAGCTATTAACTGAAATCCACATTCTTTAGAACCATCACACACACACAATCAGAATGATATAAAACCATTATAGCACTGACAGACAAAATTACCACAGCAGATACTTCCAGAGCAACTTACTCTTTATTCAAAACAGATCCCACATTGACAAAATGAATATGAAACGCTACAATTCATAACAGAAGAAATTGGTAAGCCATCATCATCCAACATGCTATATCATCATCATAATCATTTCCATCAAAATCATCATTACAGCATATCACCTTAACTCTCATTATAAATCTCTATGAAAACCTTAAAATATATTCACATAACGTCTACAGTACTCCATAAACTTCAGTGTAATACCTCAGTCACAAAAGTGTTCTGACTACTCTATTTATACTCAGTTCACGACCCTACAGTATACATACGTAAAAGAAAAAGTTCTCTCGCCTTACTTTCTTTCGACATTTCTTGGAATTTCTCATACAAGTACTAATGTAACACACTGGTTTCATGTTCTCTTTACTGATGTGATCTGGAAAACAAATGCTCTCATCTAATGAGCCTCCATCCCAAACTCCCATAGGGATAATAAACAGATTTGACACAATATATAAAACACAGGTAAAATATTTCCTTTCTCTGTAAGGTTTTTTACTAATGCCTCAACTGTTTCCTCAGTACCAATAATTCAACAGCTGACTATACCATCAATGTTACTGTAAAACTTAAACAAGTCTGATTTCCCATCTTGCAGTACATGATTTAGCAAAGATCAAAATTTTCTTGCATCAAATTAAAAAGCCTGAGGCTTATATGTATTTGGTGTATGAACTCAACCAGATCAAAAAGACGCAATATCGACTATTCATGAAAGTTTTTAATAACAGACCTAAAATCTTCTTCAAAAGTACAATTTGTTTCCAAAACTAGCAACGTTTCATTAATAAAATACGAATATTCCCTAATGTAGCAAAATTTTCAGCAGTACAGCATCTTAATTTTCAATTGTAGCAAATACATTATCAATCTACTTTCTTGGCTTCAGTCATAGCAAAATATAAAATGAAACTATGTGGTTCAAGAGACCTTTTCAAGTCTCAGACACCTATGATGGATATATGCAGACTAAAGCGTTGAATGAAAATACATACTAAGATCAAGATTTTAAACCTGGCTGAAACAACAACTGTTGAAATTCTTCACGGTAAATGATGACAGCCAAAACAGTTGCAGGATAAAGATTTATTAAAATTCTTGACTAAGGTTTCAGTGTATATAAATAAACCTTCATCAGAAGTAAAATATCCTGAACAGGAAGACACTTTCATTAGCAAAAACTTAACATCGGAAATGAGAAAGAAAAAACACTATAGCTTAAGTAACCGTAAAATTACCAGAGTATTACAGGTACAAAAACTTTTAGTCACTTACTAAAATTACATCTTGCAATGGAGATTAATAAAACAATTGTGCAAAAGGCGTCGTCAACAGTTAAAACAACATCTCCATTTATACAACGTGATTATGGATACAGGGTCAATTTGAACACAGTTTAGCATCTGTACTTCGCCTATGAACTATCGTGACGAGAGTGTGAAAGCCCTAGGGCAGATGGTTTCGCCGAAAGAGGGCACTTGTGATATGTCCCAGATACTCGCGCACATTAAAATCCATAGATACATTCACTTGCGCAACAAAATTATTAAAAGTTGTGCTAATTCAAAGCTTCTGTCTTAATAAATAAAACATATCAGAACCATTTAAAAACATCTATGTAAAATAGAAAATATGAAACCAATTTACCTGTGTCCCAGTGTCAAGCAGATGATGCTTGCGCTATGGAACACATCTAACGAGAGAGGGCACTAGTGTTATGCGCGAGAATCTCGCGTAACGTAAAACGGTAAAATACATACTAGCGAAAACAACCAAAATGTTAAAGTAAAACGAAACCATCTGTGGCTGTGAATAAAAACATAACAGTCAATTAACCACACACAACCATCGAAAATCACAAACAGCAAACATCAAAAATATGTAAAATCCCAACAAGACAGGAAAAGTGTATTTCACCGGCATCAACAGGCAAGAAAACTAACTTCTAGTCAGCCAGACTATATTATAGTAAAGCAAGGAGGGGTTTGAAACTGTCTAAAAATTTTTTGTTTCTAAGCTGCACCTGTTCATTAAGAACAAAACCATATTTTTCAGACAGATGCTTGAAAATCTCTAATTCTTCCAGCAGGTCCAGTTTGTAACACGTACTCGCTTCTTGAAGCAATTCTACGACATCCAGTTTACGTGGCGTATGCTGTAAGAGCCATAGATGTTCGGCAAACGTGGAATTAGGTACGTTTTCCCCATTTTTACCTAGCATGTGTTCTTTATACCTTACTTTAATGGGTCTACCTGTCTGTCCAATGTAATAGTTTGGGTAGTCGTTACAAGTAATTTTGTAAACTCCGGATTTAGTGCTAAGTTCTTCCGTGCTCCAATAGTATAAATCACTCTTTGTTTCAGGCTATTATTTACGGAAAAAGCAACTCTGTAACCGTATTGTTTCTGTAGAAGTCTTCTTATCTTATATGATACGTTCCCCAGAAATGGAATAGAAATAAAGTTATTACCTTCATTCTTTTTAGCCCTGTTATCTCCTAAGGTTGAACATTTTACAGCTGTTTTTTCCTAACAATTTGGTCAATTAATTTAGGGTCGTATCCATTGTTAGTAGCTACTGATTTTACTAAAGATATTTCTTTTTCTAAGCACGGTTACAGAGTTGCTTTTTACTGTTACTGTTCTTATTGTTACTGTTTCCCTACTTTGCTGAACTCAGCTGTTTACATCTTAACCTCGGCTGTTCATTAGCCTTGCTTGCAGTTGACACTAGCTGTTCATAAGTTTCCGTGTAACTGTTCAGTTAATGTAACAAAATTTGTTTATCTCTGTTCATTTGTTGATATGGTATATGCTCTAAATATTTCTGCTAATTCCAGAGTTTTTCATATTCTACACTGTTCACAGTCTGATTCAATTCTTCAATTGTTTCACTATTTTTATCTTTGTTTTCAGTTGCCTTTTGTGTTGCTAAATTTTAAATTTCGCTTGCAATGTGAGTCAAACTTTCAAAGTAAATAAAAGACGGCATATTCCACTTATCTTTGTTTTCTGTATAGAGTCCAGTCAGGAAGTGCTCTTCAGTTCTTTTTGTTTTCACAGGCCAATTTTTCTTCCAAAATCTGGTTCCAGCAGCGATCCTTTTACATTGTTACATATTATTTCCATTTTTTATCACTTCTGCTTTTCCTGTTGTTCCTTTAGTTACATTCATTTTATGTGTACTGCTGAAAAACATCAGAAGTATTTGTGTCTTTATCTGCAACTTTATTTTCTTCGACAGAGCATGCATACAGAAAACCATCAGAGATATAATATCCCAGACGATCCAAACAATCAAAATCATCCATTGTGCAATTAACTGTAAATATGAATACTAATCTTTTGTTGAAATAAGGGCGTTAGAAAATGTCTGACTTTTTAATGCACTCTTCTAGCAGTTTGTATGCTGATATAACACACATTATATTTATGGTTAAGAGAGATGCTTCAAATTAGTTATTATTCGAATAACACTATACTAATCGTCATTTGTAGACCTCCAATGAAATGTTGCTCATTGTTTGGGAAGTATGATGGGTTTTATTTGTAGTAACGATACCATCATGACTCGTTAGTGGGTAGTTGCATGGTTTTCACATTAGTAGCTTGAATAATGATTTAAATGACACAACAAAAGAGCTCTTCAACAGAAATTTCATATTTTTTCACCAAACAGTATACAAATATTGCAACATGATATGGTTGGAATAAACAGAACGTACTTGTACATACATGAGCTAATTCACAAGCATTTCAAGTTAACAAAAGACTCACAAACCTCTGAGAAGATAATGCCAACATAGAACTCATGTCACTTATTTTCTTTTAGTATGGGTGCACAACTTCTACAAATTTTTTAAAGGAGTTTATCTTGCTTTCAGCTGTTAGAATTTTATTTTGCCATTGCAGTTTTGGCATGAGGCTTAATGCATTTACAAACTATAATACAACATACTGAGAACAATTTACAGTTGTGACTCTTCAAGCTTTCCCGACAGATATGTTGTAAACAGTCTTCGCAGGTTTGCCGCTGGATGACATTGTGCAAATTCCACAATATTTCCTTGGAGCAACTGTCCAACATCTTCAGGTGGCTGAAACTTGCTGGTGGCCAGTTAGGACTGACGGTAATCGCTCGTCGACGCCCCTGTACGAGTATATAGAAGACGCACGGGAAGAAAGCGCAGGTGCGGAAATTACGCATGTGCAATGATTTGCCGATAGGTGGCGTCATACTCAAACGTCCTCTGCTGAAAATCGCACAGCGGCCCTCCCGCGGGTGCGCTGTACGCCATATTTACCTACAGTACAGCCAGACGTCACTCACTAAACAGCCATACTAGACCCATTTATGATGGGTCTGTTATCGAAAAATCTTGCTTTTCTCGTTGTGATTTAACAGCAGTCAGTGCAGGGCTCCAGGCTGTTCTCAGTTGAAGTCCCGCATCTCTGTTGATGAGATTATGAGCTGTACGGATATGTATTGCTTCCTTAATGACGCAGTCCTAGAAATATTATGCCGGGGATAAAACTCCAATTTGTTCATAAATCATATGATGTCGTTTATTCAGAGAGTGTTCTGCAATTTACCGGTTGACGTAGGCGTGTAAGACGCTGATGTTCATCGAAGCGTTCTGGTAATGTGCGACATGTCTGGCCTGTACATTTGCCGCCGCACACCGACAAGGAATCTTTCACACGCCACATTTCCTTAGGCCAAGATCATCCTTAACCGAACCCTACAGGTTCCTCAGTTTTGCAGATGGTCGAAAAACACACTTAATTTCGTATCTTCCGAGGACTCTTCCTATTCATGACGACATGACACCAAAATACTGCAAAAAGGCCAAAGTGGTGGGTGTCTTCGTATCTTCATTCTGCTCCACAGATTGAGCTCACTTGGGCCTGAATGCATTTCGTATCTGTCTCTCAGAATAACCGTGTTGTAGGAACACTGTCTTCAAATGTTGCATTTAACTCGGCAGGCTCTCAGGATCGGATACCACTTGCGCTCTACGAACTAACGCACTAACGTAATGCACTACCGCGTCGTGCAGGATGATGGCAACTTGTGGCCCCCATATCTGTATGCGTTGGCTTGCAGTAGACGCTATGTTCTAAGATTCCATCTGCTTTCCTTCGTGCCAAAACATCAAGAAAAAGTAAAGGACCATCTATTTTCACTTCCACTGTGAAGTTTATATTCGGATGGAGCGAATTTAAATGCTGAATAAACGTAGGTTTAGTTCATTGGTAGAATAATGAGGAAATTCAATCAGTGCACAAAGAAGACTGCTTACAAAATACTCGCGAACAATCTTGTAATACTGCTCAACTGTGTAGAATGAATACCACATATGAGTAACAGGCAATACTGAATGTATACAAAGAAGAACAGGCTTCTGGCTCATGGGAGTGTGTCACAGAAATGCTGAAAAAAGCTGAACCGTTAGATCCTTGAAGAAAGACGTCCCCTGTCCTGTGAAAGCCTACTTACGAAGTGTCAACTACTGTTGACCAAAAATATACTCATATACTACAGTCCAATACGTATCACTCCCGTAAAGTCGGTGAAGACGAGGCCAATTATACTGTGTACAGAGGCACTTACAACAGTAATTCAACCTGTACAGCATACGCAAATGGACTCGGGAGAAACAAAAATAGAAGATATCCATGCCGACAGGAAGCTAAAATGTAATTAAGTTTCCTTGACTACTTTTTACGAGCACGTGTTTCACACGGTATTTTGAATGTAGGCTGGTCCACAGTTGTAGGAGTTATTTTAGTTGTCGTTTTCTTTCTCATAATTAGCGACAGCTCTTTTCCATGTTATTAAGTTTACGCGTAGTGATACTGGACGTGTGCCAAGAAATTTTAATGTTTTGCAACACATCCACAGAGAGATATGCTGCAATACTAAGGGTATTCCAATCATGTTTCCGCTGTAACGTCTACCAATCTTGATTTTGGGTTCGCTAAACACTTCAAATTAATGCGAGGCTTCTTACTACGAAAATTCTAAAGTAGTTTCCATCTCGATTGGAATTGTTTCCATTGAGATATCTATGGATGAAACGGCGAATTCTAATTTTCCTCTCTTATTTCACATTCCCAATGCCTTTCTGAAATTTTGTTTTAAAATTTCTGCATATTGTCCGCTAGAACACAGTTGCTATGACATTAACGCAGGGACGTGTGTAATTCCTGCAGTATTAAAAAAAAGTTCCTAGTTTCGTTAGAACCGTTTTTACCGCAGCTACTTAGTGATACAATAACCCACAAGAAGCTACCGTTCCTGTTATATCTTGGATCAACAGTATCGTGTGCTTATCACTCTAACGCATTGGTGAGGAATTCATTATCAGGCCCATGTTAAAAGGAGCTAACTTGAAGGGAGAAACCGATACTATATGAATGATAACAAATAGTGCTGAAGATGACACATCCTTGTGTGTGGATGTCAGAAATAGGTGACCTTGTACTTCCCGTGAATATAAAGGACAGAGCACTGTGCGAGGTCTGTTGGCCCTCTTATATATGCACGTGGATGTCTGAAACAATCCGGGCTAGCGGCGTAGGAGCCCTGTCATTACCAGTAGTGAGAACCAGCGTGCTTATGAAATATTCATGCTGTTATTTCGAATATAATTCATCCATTGCGCAATTCTAGAAAACTCTCGATACAGAACGTTTTACGGTCACAGCAACGATACCCAGCGAGCATTATGGTAATAAATCTGAGGAGGAAGCGATATTCGAATACATCTGCCGTTCCGCATTTTATCATTCGATTACCAGATTTTTGGAAGTGCGCCATTACAGGCGTCATGGGCTCATCTTCGAAACCGTAATCTTACCATTACTCGACACTAAAAAATACAGATTCAACTGAAGCCAGGTGTGGGCTACAATATCTGGAAAAGAAAAAAATCGTCGGTTCGTGTTTAGGTAAGAAATGTTGAAGAATCTATCTATGTATCAAATTTTCTCAGACTTCATAAATTACGAAAAACGGATTGTAAATTCAAACTGGTACCTTCATAATATGTGGAAAGCATTATATCTCTTCCGAAACAACGCGTACGGATGACTGGCGGAGGCATAGCCGATGTTTCAAGGGCTCACAGAACAAGACAAAATGATTACGTTTATTTGTGAAGCAGTGTTTTCTTACACGTTATTTGAAATACGACACACCATTATACTCAAGAAATCGCTACATTACTAGATAAACAAAAATGAACATTTAGTATTTGATCCATTCTCAGCAACTGTAGTCGCATATAACGGAATAATAAGCAACCAGTTGCATAAAGTAAAATCAATTTCTTTATCGGTTTCGGGCAATAAGCCCTTCTTCAGAAGGTTATAACTATCGCAGTATTTGCGGATGTCAGCAATAAGATGCGTACAGAAAAATGCCATGGCCATGTGGTTCATATTGTCTGTAGAACACTAGTATTATACTAATTTTGTACAGGCACTATGAACCACATGACCATGGCATTTGTCTGTATGCATCTTATCAATTACACTCCCAAATAATGCAGTAGGTATAACCTTCTGAAGAAGGGACACTAACAGCTCGAAACCGATAAGATATTAAATTTCTTTTAGACAACTGGTTGTTTGTTACTTCTTTATGATAATGAACAAATATTAAGTTTAATACCTATTCGGCGTCTAAGTGATTACATACGGAACAGAAGCTAAGATCGATAGGGACAAAAAGGTCGTGACCTTAATTAAGAAATTCTTCGAGCATTCTCTTCCAGGGATTTTGATAAATCACGCCAGGTGTATAGGGAAATCACTTGAAACCTAAATCTGGATGACTGGACTAGGATTTGAACTTCATTCCTTGGAAGCACGAATCAAGAACATTAACCACCGCATCACTTTGCACGTTGTAAAGATAAAGAACAGTTTTATGTCAGTGGTACTATGGTTTTCACCGCGTGTTGGGTATCAATGCGGCAGCTCTGTGGAGTCTTATTACGGAGGATCCTCATCATCAGCAGAACTGAGACATCAAAACAAACAGATAAGTCTGTGAAAGTTTTTCATTCATTCTGCCTCGTTTCGGAATTTTTGTTGCAGTAATGATGGAACTGCTGATCATTAATGAAGCTGTTCAGAATAAACCACTTGAAACTTTGATGGAAACCTTTCAGAAGTCCACGCTGTTTCCATAGCATCAGGATTTTGACATACAATTAGCCAACAACGTGGTAGGTCACATACTGTTGTTGGTGCTGTAGCTGGCGGAACAGATGAGGCTTGTTTTTTGCCAAGTATTGAGCCTACGACCGCCTTATATTAAGAGTTTTCTTGGAGACATGTGATAGATAGAAGAGATAACGTCATTTCATCATTCCGACTCTAGATACACTTTTCAAGCTGTTGTTCAGCATACATCATACATCAAATACAAAGTAAATTGAGATCATTTTTGTTACAGATTTCAGTGTCTGTTATGGTCTTTCCTAACCGCCTGTAAAGTGAGCTCTGCATATTAAGAATCGCCCTGTGTACTATGTGATAAAAATATCCTTACACTCCCATGTAATGCGGAATTGACCACCAGATATCGCGAGAGGTGGACCCGCCTCTGCCGAGGGGGAGGGCGGGGGGGGGGGGGTTGTTTTGCCAGGAGAGAAGCAGATAGTTACAGCTGAATGCGTCGGCCAGGTGAGCTCAGTTACTTCGAACATGAACTAATCATTGGATGTCACCTAGTAAAAAATACATCAGGGACATTTCAACCCTTCTAAAACTGCTTAAGTCGGCTGTTGGTGATATGATTGTCAAATGGAAACATGAAGGAACAACCATGCCTAAACCAAGACCAGATAGACCTTATCCACTTACGGACAGGGATCGTCGAGCATTGCAGAGGGTGCTAACAAAAAATCGCATGAAATCAGCGATCAGCAGAAGGAAGCACTAGTAATTCTAGTTAGCACGATGGCTGTGAGCAGGTGCATTGGTCGAGAAACTTCTGGCTGGAAACGAGTGATTTGGAGTGGTAAATCACGCTACGCCCTTTGGCACCCCAAAAAAAGGGTTTGGGTTTGGCGAATGGATGTATAATGCCGACAGTGAAGCACTGACGAGGTGGTGTTATGATATGGGGACGTTTCTCGTGGTTAGGGTGTGGTCCCTTATTGCCATTAAGGAAACGCTAATTGCGGAAGGATTTGAACATAGTTTACAGCACTATGTACTGCGTACAGTAGAGAAGCTGATCCAACATGACGACTGTTGGTAACAACATGCCAATACACCCTATCATGAAATAGCGACTGTGAGGCAATGGTTTATGGGAAATAATATTTGTGAAATGGACTGGTCTGCCCACAGTCCCGACCTGAACCCAGTGGATCTCATTTGGATGAGTTAGAACATCGACATCAGACCAAACCCAGCGTTCAACCTCACGAACTTTTCTCTTTTCGGCTCTTGAGGAAGACTCATACAACTCACTGACAGTGCCCCCAGCAGAGTTGAAGCCATCACACGGAAGGGTTGACCCACGCCATTTTAATGTCCATTATTAGGTGACCAGGTACTTTTGAGCAAATAGTTTGTAGTTACGTTAAGAAGGATGCTAGAGCAAATGATCTGTCGCTGAGTTGCCGCTATTTTTTCCTCTCATGCTTATATGTAAATGTATAGTTCACATAACTGCAATCATTTAATCCCCATCGACGCGCAAGTCGCCAAAGTGGCGTCAAATCGAAAGACTTGCACCAGGCGAGCGGTCTACCCGACGGGAGGCCCTCGTCACACGCCATTATTTATTATGACTGTAATGAATATACTTGACCTATAGATGGGACAGGAAATGGACCGAGAAAAAGTCACGAAGTCCCAAGTAAATTAGCAAACTACGCATAAAAAGAAAATGAACTGTTGATCTTGCAGGAACTATCATCATGGCGTTCGTATACTTCCTGTTTACAGGACACCGCAAAACGTACTTAATTTTAATCAAGATACTGATTATTAACTGGTATCCATCTCCCCTGCTTCCCTGCCAGCCATATACTAATCCAAATTCTTTTCTCCAGCGTTATTCCAGTTTGCTTTCCTCTACGCAAGCAGCGTTGCAATTCAGCCACATCCCTTATTAAAATAGTCGTACGATATACTATAGATCATATACTCGAACAACGTAATGTTTTTGGAAGGAATTATCGTCTTGAAGGATGAAGTAATACATGCGTTAACGGAAAAATGGTTCAAATGGCTCTGAGCACTATGGGACTTAACATATATGGTCATCAGTCCCCTAGAACTTAGAACTACTTAAACCTAACTAACCTAAGGACATCACATAACACCCAGTCATCACGAGGCAGAGAAAATCCCTCACCCCACCGAGAATCGAACACGGGAACCCGGGCGCGGGAAGCGAGAACGCTCCCGCACGACCACGACCTGCGGACCATGCGTTAACGAATCATATTTACACATCATAGTACTAAATTCACTTTCGAACACACCATTCACAAAAATTAGGGTACAATGTCACTCTTTCCTCCTTTAAGCAACAATACACAATCGGCAAGGATAGTAAAGTATGTGGCACATCAGAATGTTTAGCGCACCTTAACACAGCACGCTTCTTGTATAATCTTTTAAAGGTTTTCCGTGTTTGTATAGTGCAGATGTAATTAGAAACCTCCTAAAATCACAGTTGCTCTCTACGTACTGGTAACCTGATACTAATGGTGGTTCTTCGTATATTTTGACGCAGCCATAGACCATGAAATACCCTCGAGTTATTAGAAACTGATTTTTTGGTTGCAACCGGTCTAACCATTGAAGTTTTCACAAGAATATTTGACTACTGTTAACCTTTGTCGTTAAAAGAAAAGTGTTAGCTTCTGCTCGTCACCAGTAGCATGGCAAAATGAACACTTCTTTTTAAGTTCTGGAACAATACATGTACTCGTAGGTGTAGTTTTTTTCTTTTGTATCTGATCTTCTATGTAAAAAAGGGTTGAAGGAACGTTTTGCTCTACTTGTGAGTAGTATGTTGATGTAAAAAAATGTTTAATAGTTTCACTTCTTTTTGTGTACGGGATGTTCCAAAGAGTAACGTCGAAGTTGTCAACATTGTTAAAGATGAGATTGGAGGTCGGCAGTCAGTTATATTTTGCACAACCCATGGTACGAAGGCGACTTGCACTATAGAACCTCCCCTGCTGTGGAAGCCACTGGCTTTCTTCTTATCTCTTCTAACCCACCGCGACGCAACTGCTTCAGTACCTTCCGCCTTTTGGCGCAGACCACAGCCTTACTTTCCCAGTGCATCAGCCTAAAGCACTGCTGCTACTTCTGATCATTTCTTTAGGAACGTCATTCTACTCAGCAGAAGTAACAGTCGTGCACCAGAAAAAGCATACTTTCAGTTGTTAGAGAATCAGAACTGTTTTATTTGTTCACCAGAGCTCTCGGAATTGAGAAGTTTAATCGCATTGTGCAGGCCTAAGTGCTATTGAGACTGTTTCCGTGGCCTCCTTCAGTTGTAAACCCCCTGAAATCACGCAGATGTTGTTGAAACAAACAGGTACACAATATTCTGCCGTGCTGTACCCCAGCACCAAATTTGGAACTCTTACAGTACTTGGATAACATTCGCATGATGTGTGTGATGGTTTAGACTAAATAGAAATGCAGTTCTCCGATTCCTTTTTTCAACTCTATCAGGTCGGATATACACCATACTATTGGGTCAAGCGATAATATCAAATATTTTGATGTGCCCTCATTACCTTATGTCCTAACAATTCATACGATTTTGTAGTTTTATCTATGTCTTTCTGTTATCGGAGTGCATCATGGTACTAACTGCATTATTTGAATCGGGATGCAACTGGCACCTTTTCCAATTTTCACGTAGTATCTGCAGGCTCAACTAGAGTCCGACTTGGATTACTCCTCCGGGCAAATCGTTACTATTTTCATGTTTTCCTGCAGGCTCAACTAGAGTCCGGCTTGGATTACTCCTCCCGGCAAATCGTTACTATTTTCATGTTTTCGTACTTTAAAAATTGATAATTTAATTGTTCACATAATTTTCATCGAATATTTAAAACAGAGCATATACTGTACTCGAACATTATGAATCACGTTGAAGAAAATGACTTATTGATACATAACCAACACGGATTCAAAAAATATCGTTCATGAGCAACACAGCTAGATCTTTACTTCCATGAAGTAATGAGTGCTGTCGACAAGGGCTCTTAGATCGATCCCATATTCCTAGATTTCCAGAAGGCTTTTGATACCGTTCCTCACAAGGGACTATTAACCAAAATGCGTTCATATGGAGATCGTCTCAGTTGTGTGACTGGATTCGTGATTTCCTCTCAGAGAGGTGACAGTTCGTAGTGATAGACGGTAAATCATCAGCTAGAACAGAAGTGATATCTGGCGTTCCGCAAGGTAGTGTCATAGGCCCTCTCCTGTTCCTGATTTATATACCTGATCTAGGTGATAATCTGAGCAGCCCCCTTAGATTGTTTGCAGATGCCGCTGTAATTTACCGTCTAGTAAAATCATCAGACGATTAGTTCCAATTACAAAATGAACTAGAGAGAATTTCTGTATGGTGCGAAAAGTGGCAGTTAGCACTAAACAAAGAAAAGTGCCAGGTCATCCACATGGGTACTAAAAGAAAACCGATAAACTTTGGGTATACGATAAATCGCACAAACTTTAGGGCTGTCAATTCGACTAAATACCTAGGAATTACAATTACGAGCATCTTCAATTGGAAAGACCACGTAGATAATATTGTGGGGAAGGCGAAACAAACACTGCGCATTGTTAGCAGAACGATGTGACAAACCCACTAAAGAGACAGCCTACATCACACTTGGCCGTCCTCTGCTGGAACATTGCTACTCGGTATGGGATCCTTACCAGGTAGGATTGACGGAAGACATCGAGAAAGTGCAAAGAAGGGGAGCTCGTTTCGTGTAATCACGCAATGGGGGTCAGACTGTCACTGATATGATACGCGAATTGGGTTGGCAGTCACTGAAACAAAGGCGGTTTTCTTTGCGGCGAGATCTATTTACGAAATTTCAATCACCAACTTTCTCTTCCGAATGCGAAAATATTTTGTTGGCACCCACCTACGTAGGGAGAAATGAGCATCATAATAAAATAAGAGAACTCGGAGCTCGAACGAAAAGATTTAGGTGTTCCTTTTTCCCACGCACCATTCGAGAGTGGAATGGTAAAGAAGTAATATGAAAATGGTTCGATGAACCCTCTGCCAGGCACTTAAGTGTTAATTGAAGAGTAATCGTGTTGATGTAGATGTAGATGTAGATGTAGCTAGTTTTCTGCATAAATGTGAGTGGTAAACCTTGCTAAACACGAATATCTTAGGTAACCAGTTTACAACAATAGTAAGTATCGATTCTGAGCTCACTTTACATCTATACCACGCTATCGCGCTGCACTACACACGCTAAACTAAGAACTAAAATATTATTATTGGGAAAAGTAAGGACTCTCCACGAAGACAGTGGCACGATCTCTCTAGTAGGTACTAAAACCCAGTTCCCACGACAGTTGTTGAGGAATGCAATTGTCTGGGAGAAGCGCAGAACAGAAAATCGCGTGACGGACTCCGGCGTACCCGCAGAGATGCTACCACCGGACGTAATTGGCATGCAGCTGCGGGGCAAAACTCCCACGCCCGAACGGGAACTCCAGTGACGGCGGTGTCATAGAGCGTTTGACGCGGTCGCCTCGTGGAGCTCGTTTAGCGCTCACACGGCTGCGTATCTGCGATGGAGCGTAGCGAGCACGCAACGCTCGCGGGGAGCGAGCTAAAAGAATTAGCGCACGCCGAGCGCCGGCACTTAATTGGCCGGAGATGATCCCCGGAGCAGCGGCTAACAAGCCCGGGGCTGCATATTGAGCAGCGCCAGCCGCGCCGGCAACAGCCTGTGGCCAAGCGACCAAATCATTACGGCGGTTGATCCGGACCCATTTGCGTGCCGCCTTCCTGCAACATAAATGCATTACACCCACTTTGAGCTGCGGCGCTGAAACCGATAATTTATTCAGCCACCGTTCTCAACGACCTCCACGCAGAAATCGCGCACGCACGCCAACAGCGGTACGCGCAGCGGTCACGCCTCGAGCCGGCATTCCTCCCGTGTCTGCTTTGCTATCTTCGTGCGTAACGCTTTGTCGGCTCTCTGTCCTTTCTGCAGAAAAGCATTATTTCCACAAGTGAGAACGTTTCACGTAACCAATTCGTGGGAATTTCTGTTCCCCGAAGGAGAAGGGTAAGATGTTGCGGAACTGAACAGGTCGAAAACTGGCATGACGAAACCGTCACTGTGGGACAGACACATTCTTTGGGACTGTTTTGTCTTTGCAAGCCACTATCACTGTACGTAAAGATCCGTGTGACCGAAAACCTTAAGTGTGTACGTGTAAATTATAATCATTTTAAATAAAACGAACCTTACTAACATTCTACATCTTTATTTCTAATGTCTATAACGGGTGCTCGGAAATTCCCATTACAAACATCTAGAACTTTCAGAGGGGAGTGAGTACATAATATTTTGAATAGGAACCAATGTCCGGTAACGTACCGTTTCCGTTCTACCACGGTATCAATTCAGATGTTTAACTCTTACACTTCTGCTTGAGGAACTGGATTAGGCGTGACGCAGTAGAATCATTAAAGAACAGGTTCGAGTCCTCCATCGGGCATGGGTGTGTGCGTTTGTCCTTAGGATAATTTATGTTAAGTAGGGCGTAATCTTAGGGGCTGATGACCTTAGCAGTTAAGTCCAATAAAATTTCACACACATTTGAACATTTGAAGATAACAGCTCTAGAGGAAACATGACGAAATATCCATTTATCACTTAAGCATATTTATTTATACCAACACTTAAACATAACGTTCTTTACATACAGTATGCTGGTTACAATCTGCTCATAAAGTATGCTGGGTTCTTTTTTGCTTTAGGATAAAGTAAACACGTAACGTTTAACTGTAAATACAAGCCGGCCGAAGTGGCCGTGCGGTTAAAGGCGCTGCAGTCTGGAACCGCAAGACCGCTACGGTCGCAGGTTCGAATCCTGCCTCGGGCATGGATGTTTGTGATGTCCTTAGGTTAGTTAGGTTTAACTAGTTCTAAGTTCTAGGGGACTAATGCCCTCAGCAGTTGAGTCCCATAGTGCTCAGAGCCATTTGTTAATACAAACAAATGCGCTTAAGTGATAAATGGATGTTTCGTTATGTTTCCTTTCGAACTGATATCTAAGAACTGTACCATGTCATCATTAATTCAGTTCGTAAAGCAGAAGTGGATGAGCGAAACATTTGAACTGAAACCCTCGTAGAACGGAAACCTCCGAAACTATCGATCGCTGCGCCTCGGCTCGGCTACTGGAGAAACGAATAGATAGTCCAGCTTATGTTAATAGCCGCTAGATGTCAGTTGTCTTCTGTTTTGCTTGGTAACCGCCATATGTTTAAAATACCTACTCCGCTGAAGAAATCATTTTGTGTTCTCGAGTTTGCGAAGGGCAATTCCGTGATTACAGTGCAAAGACGTTTCAGGTTGAGGTACGAAATTGACGCTCCGAATGGGTGGAACATTCGCAGATGGTATCGACAGTTTCTATGTACGTAGATACTGGATGTGTATGTAAAGGAGAGAATCCTGGCCGCCCTGGTGTTCCTGAAGAAAATGTCGCACGAATTCAAACTGCTTTCCAACGTAGTCATTCAAAATCAACTCGTCGTGCCCGTCGGGAGCTACAACTGCCTACAACAACAATTTGGCGTGTTTCGAGACGGCGGTTGGTTATGAAGCCGTACAAGTTACAGCTGTTACAAGCTCTGCGTCCTGATGACAAACGCAAACTTGTGGCATTTTGTAACGAGATTCTTATGCTATTGACAATGATAACACTTTCGCACAACGCATCGTGTCCGGTGTTGAAGCGACTTTCCATGTTAGTAGTCAGGTAAACAAACACAATGTTAGAATTTGGGACGCACAGAACCCACAAGCAGCCATTGAACATGCACGATATTCGCCCACAGTCAATGTGTTTTGTGCGATATCCCGATCATCTGTTTACGGCTCATTCTTCTTTGATGGAAACACGGTTAACCGTCAATAGTATCTCGCTATGTTACAAAACAGATTGTTTCCGAGGCTGCACGAAGACAACTTCATATTTCAACAAGAGGGGGCACCCGCTCTCTGGAGTCGTGAAGTGCGTGAATATCTGAATGAAACTCTACCGAACAGTTGGATTGGTCGTCAAGGAGCTAGCGACTGAGAGTGTCTCAGCTGGGCTCCACGGTCACCGGATTTGACATCCTCTGACTTCTTCCTGTGGGATTTCGTTAGAGACAACGTTTATGTACCACCACTCCCACAGAACCTGGAAGAGTTGAAGAACCGGAGGTCACTTTGGAGTGCTGGGGAACAAAGCTGCCGATGCTGCTGCCAAGGATGCAGACCAACTATCTAGGCCCTTTAGCTGCTCTGTCCCTTCAGATGATCTTTGTGTTACTGAACGTAGGAATACTGTGCCCCTCTCACTTGAACATTGGTTTTCTCTAATGGGAACAACCTCCGCGAAATTCAACATCGCCCAAAGGCTTGGACGACTTCCTCTCGCCCCTCTCGTCGTGAGGAGGTACTTTTAGCCCGGCTGCGTATTGCTCACTGTCGTTTCATGCATCGTCATTTGTTAAGTAGAGACCCTGCACCACTCTGTGCTTACTGCAACTAAGCATCGGCTGTGCGCCATTTTTTTTATTGAATGCCGATTTTACAACCGTTTACGTTTTAATATACAGGGTGTTACAAAAAGGTACGGCCAAACTTTCAGGAAACATTCCTCACACAGAAATAAAGAAAAGATGTTATGTGGACATGTGTCCGGAAACGCTTAATTTCCATGTTAGAGCTCATTTTAGTTTCGTCAGTACGTTCTTCCACCTACGCTCAATGGAGCACGTTATCATGATTTCATACGGGGTACTCTACCTGTGCTGCTAGAACATGTACCTTTACAAGTACGACACAACATGTGGTTCATGCACGATTGAGCTCCTGCACATTTCAGTCGCTTCTCAACAACAGATTCGGTGATCGATGGATTGGTAGAGGTGGACCAATTCCATGGCCTCCACGCTCTCCTGACCTCAATCCTCTTGACTTTCATTTATGGGGGCATTTGAAAGCTCTTGTCTACGCAACCCCGGTACCAAATGTAGAGACTTTTCGTGCTCGTATTGCGGACGGCTGTGATACAATACGCCATTCTCCAGGGCTGCATCAGCGCATCAGGGATTCCATGCGACGGAGGGTGGATGCATGAATCCTCGCTAACGGAGGACATTTTGAACACTTCCTGTAACAAACTGTTTGAAGTCACGCTGGTACGTTCTGTTGCTGTGTGTTTCCATTCCATGATTAATGTGATTTGAAGAGAAGTAATAAAATGAGCTCTAACATGGAAAGTAAGCGTTTCCTGACACATGTCCACATAACATATTTTCTTTCTTTGTGTGTGAGGAATATTCCCTGAAAGTTTGGCCGTACCTTTTTGTAACACCCTGTATGTTTTCCATCTGAATTATCATAAATTTTAGCAGATACAGCACGAGCTGTAGATCGCGGCGTTGTACTTTTTATTCGTCACAGTAATATGGCTAAGGAAATTTAATTTTCAACCTTTTGAGCAACTTCGTGAAAGAGGAAGTGATCGTTTTTAGCTATCACTCTACACCAGTCGATTGGGCTCTGAGTATTCTCAGCTTCAACATCATCCGGTAATTGACCATTTAAAGTTATGACTGTGGCGCTTATGGTCTCAGCGGTTTTGCACCTTAAAACAACAGTAACAACACATACAAACACATACACACACACACGCACACTCACACTCTATAAGTACTCATTAGTTTGAGTAATAGGTAGTCTGCACTACGAAGTGTGGTTCGAGTTATGAGGTACTGTTGTTTGAGTGGTTTTAGTGTGTCTTACTGTGCAGTAAATAACTCGCAAATCTAAATATTTATCGTGATTTCTTATCTACACATAAAAATGACTTCACTTGTGTGTTTACTCTTTGGGGGATTGTACTATTTGTAAGTCCGAATGGTTCAGTACTTTTCTTAGCAACATGTCGGATATGGTTTTCTGCTACGGTTTAGGCAATGGAAGTAATACGAGCCCGTGACGTCTACGGTAAAACTACCCACGTTGGCGGGGACACGGGTCCTGTAGCATTCCAAAAGGCAAATCGTGAAATACCTCGTTCAGTCCACACGCCTGACATGGAAGAGAGTATTGTAAGTTCAGTGATCCAAAATCCTTAGAAATCGGTGCGTCGATTAACCACAGCGGAAGGCGCGAGTCACTCTGTTGTCTGCGCTGTATTACACGAACATTCTCGTACCATATTCAACTCGTCCATGCCCTAATACAACAAGGCCACAGTGGCAGATTCCAGTTATTTCAGTAGCTTTTGCAAAAGTATGGGCTGATGAAAAGCTCTATGCAACTGACGAAAAACCGTATCACTACCCTTTATCTATCAATGAATGGGCAGTTTTTCTTGGAGATAGATTAAGAGGGCCTTACGTGTTACCAAATAGATTAAATGGGGCTTTTCTCACGGCTTTCTCGAATACGTAATGCCTCCTTTGCTGGACAATCAGCCATGTCAACAAAGAATAAAGTCGTGGTTCACGTACATGATTGTCATCATTATACTTTTCCTACTTGAACCAGTGCAGTCGGAACACTATTTAACTTATGGGTAACCAGCTTTGTAGGAATAACGTTCAGGCTGTGCGCTGCAGGATTTGCGTTGTTACTAGTATTCGTGTCATGACTTGCCATTAGGCTCCGGTACTGGTACGGCAAGTAGGACTGAAACACAAGCATCATTGTGCATTACAGCTACAGACAGTCAACATGGGTCTGGACGAGGTAATCAGGGCTGTTTTATAAAAACAACAGCAATGTTGCTGCTGCTCTTTGCGAGAATCTACGCATTAGTGGAACACGGAAGGTTCTCTTTCCGCCTCGGGGTTGAAGAACATGATTCGTAAGTTCGGATTAAGTGGCGATTCGATAATTGCTCCTGGGAGAGCCCGCCGGACAATTGCGCCACAAATTGTCGAAGAAGTTACTGTTGCCCTGGCTGAGAATGCTGGACGCAACGTGCAATCTTCAAGTAGTGCACGATCTGTGTCACGATAGCCGAATATTCCATGGTCCACCATTCGAACAGTGCTGCAAACAATTGCGAAATAGTATCTCCAATGCGGCTCCAGGCTTCCGTGGATGCAGATGGTCGTCACATGGAGCAACGTTTGTAACCTGGAACGTAAACATGTTATCCTCTCGTGTGGACGTTGAAATGTGTTTCGTTCAATGGTTTATCCTCACAAATGTGTCGACAAAGTTTCGTTGTCCTACGCTGACTCGTGTTTCGTGGGGGCCCTCTCAAGTAGCGAAAGTTTAATTATACCCTCCAATGGAACTGCGGCACAATCTAGAAGCAATGTGCCTGACCCTCTGACGCTAACATTTCATAACCACTGGATTGATTGAGGAGGCTCCACATTTCGACCATATTGTTCTCTAGACACCGGTTTGCATTAGAAAGTTGTTACGATTTGCAATAAAAGTCGCTGATGATCAGTGCTTCGTACCAAGAGACAGCTGAAGTATAATTCCCTTAGAAAAGCCGTCATTCGAGCAATCTTGAGTGTTTTTCGTCGGTCTGGCACCCTTAGCAAAGTGCATTAACCAAAGCGGGGGGAGAGAGGATAGAGAGAGAGAGAGAGAGAGAGAGAGAGAGAGAGAGAGGGAGACTGAGAGAGAGAGAGAGAGAGAGAGAGGGAGAGGGAGAGAAAGACACACAAAGGGAAAGAATATTTAATAAGAGTTGTGCGATTCGTCACAGGTTTGTTTAGTCAACGAGGGAACATCACAGGAATGCTCAACAAACTCTAATGGGACGTTACAAGAGAGGGTTGTACATTGCGAAATGCTTTACTCGCAAAACTTGGACAAAAATTCGAGGAGGAGAGGGGAGGGGGGATAGAAGAGGCGGGAATATCCTGATGGTACTGTCCCTCTACAGCACCCCGCTACCCTCCTCCCACCTCCCACCCCACAAACACACACACAAGAAAAATCAGTAAAAATAAAAGTACTTCGAACAGGGATAAAAGAAACTCCTCTTTAGTCTGATATCGTTATAAGTGTTCGAAAGAAGTTAGCGTATGGGTCTTACACTTTCATCATTTACTTATTCCGCTATCAGTCTTCTGTATTGTCAGTTTCAGTCTGATACTACCATTTCTTCATCTTATTGCCAAATTTTACCGAACAGTAAATCCTCAGAAATTCTCATGCCCTGTATCTCAAACGCAACGCTTGAGTTGCTGCAAATTCCCTTTACCGTATCCCATGCACAAGAACAGCTAACCTGATGTAAGCAGAGGTTCTAGTGGCCTCAGTGTTGAGTGTATCAGCGTTAATTACTTGGGCGATGGTGAGCCTAGAGGTGGGCATGGGACTAGCGTGTCGCCACCGCCAGCCAGTAACCAGAGCCGGTAGGCTGTTGGCGCGAAACGGAGGGAAACCGCAGCCACATTCCTCTCGGTTCCCACAGTCCTGCCTCCTGCGGCTAACGGCCGCTCGCCTCACATACTTCCAAACTGCCAGCAACCGTCTGCCACTTCACGTTGAACTGGACTGGATGTGATCTTATTTTTTCCCGAGAAATTCATGTTTTAATTTCTCCTGACTGCAGCTTGTCGGTAGTGAGTTTATTGAAGATGGTCTGCCAAGACTTCCGGCTGAGATAGTACTGGTATCTGCCTGGTCAATGTGTGTTTTACGGAAGTGTAAACGATGAGCCTTCAATAAGTAATGCAACACTTTTTTTTCTGAAAGTAGTTTTTTTTATCCAGAGTTTCAGTACACCATATAATTTCCGATTCCTTTGGCTACAATTCCGCAGCTCGTGGTCTCGCGGTAGCGGTCTCGCTTCCCGAGAATGGGGTCCCGGGTTCGATTCCCGGCGGGGTCACGGATTTTCACCTGCCTCGAGATGACTGGATGTTGTTGTGTCGTCTTCATCATCATCATTCATCTGCATTACGGTCGGAGGAAGGCAATGGCAAACCACCTCAGCTAGGACCTTGCCTAGTACACCGGTGCGGGTCTCCCGCATCGTTCCCTACGCTCTGTCGAGGAGTATGGGACTTCATCGTCATCATCATCATTGGCTACAAAATCCTGTTTTTCAACATAATCTCCGTTTAATGCAACTCCTTAGGTCAACATAATGGGAGGGCTTGTATGCCCGCCTGATACCAATCTACTGCTCGACATCGGAGCCAGTATCGTGTTGAATCCATAACCTCCCCATCATCCGCGCACTGCTTCCCGTGGAGTGCATCCTTCATTGGGCCAAACAAATGGACCTTGGTAGGTGCGAGATCCGGGCCGTAGGGAGGAACCTAGGAGGTACACACCTCAGACAACTCCAACTGGTGGAAGCCGGTCGTCCTGGCCGAGCGGTTCTAGGCACTTCAGTACGGAACTGCTCTGCTGCTACGGTCGCAGGTTCGAATCCTGCCTCGGGCATGGATGTGTGTGATGTCCTTAGGTTAGTTAGGTTTAAGTAGTTCTAAGTCTAGGGGACTGATGACCTCAGATGTTAAGTTGGGTTGGGGTTGTTTTGGGGAACGAGACCAGACAGCGAGGTTATCGGTCTCATCGGATTAGGGAAGGATAGGGAAAGAAGAAGGCCGTGCCCTTTCAAAGGAATCATCCCGGCATTTGCCTGGAGCGATTTAGGGAAATCACGGAAAACCTAAATCAGGATGGCCGGACGCGGGATTGAGCCGTCGTCCTCCCGAATGCGAGTCCAGTGTCTAATCACTGCCCCACCTCGCTCGGTAGATGTTAAGTCCCATAGTGCTCAGAGCCATTTGAACCATTTTCCAACTGGTGGATGAGTGTGTCAGCACTATCAACAGAGGCGTCCAGCTGAGCAGCGAGGAGTTTGATTGTGATCCATCGATCACCTCGAATGAGGGTGTTCGCACGTTTACCTTCCAACATTGCAGCGGTCACAGCTGTGTGCGGCCGGCCGGCACTCTGACAGGTTTGCGCGACCTTGTTGCGATGATAACAGAAGCCTCGTCTAACGACTGACCGTGCTTTTTTCAGTGGCAGGTCACCGTAGACACTCTGCAAGTGCTTCTGAGTATCTGCAATTCTCTGTTTTTCCGTCAAAGAAACTCATAGACTGCTCTGTGCTTGGAACGCAACTCCGTTGCAGATGCCATTTTGAAGGCTACGTATTGCGCCGCTACCAATCAGAACTTCACGGAATTATTGGAGCTGAATTGGGAATATTCCGTGACATCCCACAACAAATTCCGCATTTTTTCAATCGAAATTGATTGAGGAAAAAATGTGTTCCATTACTCACTGAATGTCCCTTTTACGTGCTCATCGACAAAGACTGGAATACATAGATATTGGGAGGTATAACATGAACACCAGTGTAATGTGGTATAGAAACAATTTTGCCATCCTGAATATACCATTTCTCGGAAAGAAACCGTTCTAGTCCCTTGCGAGCTGTGATAGACGATAGATTCTTGACTATTTCTCCAAGACAACCAATGCCTCGACAATAATCAAATTTGGCAGAGCGTTCAGATTTTGGAATTGAATACGTCAGAGAAGATATATTATTTGAGACAAATGTTCCTACATATCAGCCTTCGACATGCAATATGAATGGGAGCATTATCATGTTGGAAATTACGTTCCCTTGACGACAGTAATTCATCATTGAATGTAAAAGTTTATATAACAACATTTAGAAGTCTCAAGCAGTTACCTTGCATTTCAGTGTTATTGTGGGACCAACTTAATATCACTAGCTACCAAATCACTACAGACCTTTCACTGTTGTTCGTAGAAGGTCTAGATTTATGGGCTGAGCGGTTCTAGGTGCTTCAGTCTGGTACCGCGTGACCACTACGGTCGCAGGTTCGAATCCTGCCTCGGGCATGGATGTGTGTGATGTCCTTACGTTAGTTAGGTTTAAGTAGTTCTAAGTTCTAGGGGACTGATGACCTCAGATGTTAAGGCCCATGATGCTCAGAGCCATTTGAACCATTTCTAGATTTATGTTTCTCATGGAGTCCTCCACTTGTAAAGTTCAGTGGTTTGTAGCTACGTTCTGAATTCTCTGCACCAATGAAAACCTTCGTTTACATTCATCTGCATTACAAGATGTTTGTCTATGTCATCTCTGCCATACTTTGCTGACACAGTTCCTGTCTCACCGTTTTCCTTGGCATTGTATGACACTATAATCTCTAGATGCACTGTAAGCTCAGAAGTCACTTTCGTGACAGTGATCTCCTTATCAGAAGTAAAAATCCTTTTCTACACCACCTGCCACTAACAGTGACTTCTATTTTCCATTCAATATTACGTTTATAAAAGCCAATTTTATTCTGTGTAATTGTGCTGTGTGATTATACACTGCCGGCGGCGGTGGTCTCGCGGTTCTAGGCGCGCAGTCCGGAACCGTGCGACTGCTACGGTCGTAGGCTCGAATCCTGCTTCGGGCATGGATGTGTGTGATGTTCTTAGGTTATTTAGGTTTAAGTAGTTCTAAGTTCTAGGGGACTCATGACCACAGCTGTTAAGTCCCATAGTGCTCAGAGCCATTTGAACCATTTTTTTTTATTATACATTATAGTTCAACAGTCGCTGTCTTATGTGTGAAGAGCACATGAGTTAATGACGTTCGGAAATCTATGGAACCAGTCACGAATATTGGTGCCTTGTCTTACACGTGCGCGAGTGGTACTTGGTGTCATTCTTGTGAAAGGGCTGAAGATGACGTGACTGGAACGTCGAAATTGGTTGCCTAATGAAACAATATCAAAATAACGGCTGTTGGTACAGTATTATTACATTTTAACTATGAGCTCGACCGCTATGTTGTTCATATTGATAGCAATTACTCTCAGTGTAGTGCGGCACACAGTGGACTCTGGAGTGTTGGTAATCCGCGAACTTCAAAAGAGGAATACTTCACAAGTCTTGCTCTAGCTATACTGACGGAAATGGAATGTGTTACACCATGACACAACAGTACACTATTTTTCCCATCTTTATGAAGATGTTCCTAAAATTATGGTTATTAAATGATTAAACCCACATTCAAATCGTAACTCATGTTCATCACTAACGTCAGTATCAGTGTGTCTACCAGGGGCACGAATACACTCTTATATTCGTTGTGGCATGCAAGAACACGGCCCTCGATTGTCATCTTCAGGAATATCTTGCATGTCTAAAAAACGTGATGAACTAGTTCATGAAGATTGCTGGCTGGAGATGGTATTAAATTATACAGTACTTCTTCCAATTATATCTCAGATGTGCTATATAGCTGATATATCAGTCACCCGGACAGGCCATTAATGGATCCTCAAATTCTTCAGTGCGTTTGTGATGAAATTCAATGTGGGGTCTTGAATTAATCTTCTGGAATATTCCATTTGTTACCCTTCTCATAAAGAGCATAACATTGCCATTTACCATTCATGCCACAGATTGATGACTATTCAACAACACTTCAATAATTACCAAATCAGGCATGCTGTCATATCAAATAGCTTCCCATCCTATGGTTGTAGAGTCGGAGAGTTATGGTTGCCAAGAATTGCTGCTTCTTGTTACGTTTCTCCAGGATACAGTAAATGTATTCGCATTTGCGAATATGAACCGCCGTTGGCTGTATATTAAAACTGCTACACCACGAAGATGACGTGCTACAGACGCGACATTTAACCAACAGGAAGAAGATGCTGTGATATGCAAATGATTAGCTATTCAGAGCATTCACACAAGATTGGCGCCGGTGGCGACACCTACAACGTGCTGACATGAGGAAAGCTTCCAACCGATTTCTCATACACAAACAGCAGTTGACCGGCGTTGCCTGGTGAAACGTTGTTGTGATGCCTCGTGTAAGGAGGAGAAATGCGTAACATCACGTTTCCGACTTTGATAAAGGTCGGATTTTAGCCTATCGCGATTGCGGTTTATCGTATCGCGACATTGCTGCTCGCGTTGGTCGAGATCCAATGACTGTTAGCAGAATATGGAATCGGTGGGTTCAGGAGGGTAATACGGAACGCCGTGCTGGATCCCAACAGCCTCGTATCACTAGCAGTCGACATGACAGGCATCTTTACCGCATAGCTGTAACGGATCGTGCAGCCACGTCTCGATCCCTGAGTCGACAGATGGGGACGTTTGCAAGACAACAACCATCTGCACGAACAGTTGGACGACGTTTGCAGCAGCATGGACTATCAGCTCGGAGATCATGGCTGCGGTTACCCTTGACGCTGCATCACAGACAAGAGCGCCTGCGATGGTGTACTCAACGACGAACCTGGGTGCACGAATGGCGAAACGTCATTTTTTCGGATGAATCCAGGTTCTGCTTACAGCATCATGATGGTCGAATCCGTGTTTGGTGACATGGCGGTGAACGCACATTGAAAGCCTGTATTCGTCATCGCCATACTGGCGTATCACCCGATGTGATGGTATGGGGTACCATTGGTTACACGTCTCGGTCACCTCTTGTTCTCATTAACGGTACTTTGAACAGTGGACGTTACATTTCAGATGTGTTACGACCCGTGATTCTACCCTTCATTCGATCCCTGCGAAACCCTACATTTCAGCAGGATAATGCACGACCGCATGTTGAAGGTCCTGTACGGGTCTTTCTGGATACAGAAAATGGTCGACTGCTGCCCTGGCCAGCACATTCTCTAGATATGTCACCTATTGGAAACGTCTGGTCAATGGTGGCCGAGCAACTGGCTCGTCACAATACGCCAGTCACTACTCTTGATGAACTGTCGTATCGAGTTGAGGCTGCATGGGCAGCTGTACCTGTACACACCAAACAAACTCTGTTGGACTCAATGCCCAGGCGTATCGAGGCCGTTATTACAGCCAGAGGTGGTTGTTCTGGGTACTGACTTCTCAGGATCTATGCACCCAAATTTCGTGAAAATGTAATCACATGTCAGTTCTAATATAATATATTTGTCCAATGAGTACCCGTTTATCATCTGCATTTCTTCTTGGTGTAGTAATTTTAATGGCCAGTAGTGTAGAATAACGACAATGAAAATGTATGCTGGATTGGGATACTAAACCGGATTTCCCGCTTTACGCGACCGGTGGCCTTAACCATTTCGGCCATCTGTAAACGAATCGCTGTCAGACCCACAATTCCGTAAGTCGTCGTCCATGTGTTACAACTTGCAAGTGCACATTACGCATATTACTTTCCAGTACGGACATAATACTAAACAGCAGTGCCTGTATTATCAAGAAGTACATGCATGCGTGTTCGAAGGAACTTACTTCTTAATAACACAGGCACAGCTATTTGGTATTTCTCCAGGACGTCTAAGGAGAAGTTCTAATCGACTGGACCGCTACTAATAGAAGCGAGACTCGTCGCTGAACGCCGCAGAATGTCCGTCAATGCCCAATGCGACTTTGGTTGTACAACATGAAATTCCCTGTCTTGTATGGGGATGGTGTTAGCGGTAAACAATGAATTAAAACTCGAGATCTCAACCAAGTTTCTTGTAATCTCTTACCGAAACTTCAGGTTCGGA
Organism: Schistocerca piceifrons; assembly: GCF_021461385.2. Lineage (NCBI taxonomy): Eukaryota > Metazoa > Arthropoda > Insecta > Orthoptera > Acrididae > Schistocerca > Schistocerca piceifrons. Next base: position 739,577,864 of record NC_060149.1, read on the forward strand.
TATCACGTTTAACTGTAGGTCCCCTTTCCCCGTTAGGAATGCTGGTCCAGGATAGGTACCCACAAGTCACCAAAGTGGTAACCAATTGAAAGACTTGGACCAGGCCGTTGAACCACACGAAATTATTATTGCTGTGGTGACACACTGTAACATCGGCCTGGATTGCAGCTGTGGTCATCTGAATATTCTTTAGAGATTTTCGGACAATCCTACAACCTTTCCTCGGTGTAGTCCATCTGGAAGGATCCGTACCTACTCTTCTGGCCATACTGTTGTCCCTTTTCCCTCCTGTCAGTCACTGCTTAACAACTAACTGTCTATGTAGCCTGTCGGTGTGGTGCTCAAATGTCCCTAACGCCAATGATTCGACCTTTCTCAGATTGCTAAATACGGAACAAGCTGCAAGTGAGCATTCTGTGTAGTGATCTCCACTTGAAATGTTCCGGTAACGTTAGATGAATATTACAGCTAGAATATTCTCACACCATTCTTAGAAATATATTTTATTTATGATACTGAAAATTAGTTCACATAAGGTTTAAACTTTAATCAATATATTCCACATTATGAGAATTCTGTAGTACCAGTTTGGCTGCGTTCGAACAAGGTGTTTATGGTGTAATATTTTCAGCTGCCGTCAGTGTATTACTCCGCGTTCTATCTTCGACAGTTCTTGTCGTGTAGACTTAACGGAGATTGAAACTTTTCACAACACATGAAGTCCCACTGTAATAAAGTATACTTCCCTAACCATTTATGATTATTTTACGTGGTTATAATTATTTGCGTATAACTCTGTTACGACTTCTGTTACTTTATCGTGATTTTTTCGCCTGGGATGCTATTACGAGGGCGTATTGAAAAATAATGACTCCGACTTTTTTGTGAAAACTCATGAATCTTTTTAAACAAATCAAATTTTTTAGGGTTCTACATATTTATTCTTCATGTCTATATATTGTGTAACGTAACTACACTACTGGCCATTAAAATTGCTACATCACGAAGATGACGTGTTACAGACGCAAAATTTAACCGACAGGAAGAAGATGCTGTGATATGCAAATGATTAGCTTTCCAGAGCATTCTCACAAGGTTGGCGCCGGTGGCGACACCTACAACGTGCTGACATGAGGAAAGTTTCCAACTGATTTCTCGTACACAAACAGCAGTTGACCGGCGTTACCTGGTGAAACGTTGTTGTGATGCCACGTGTAAGGAGGAGAAATGCGTACCATCATGTTTCCGACTTTGAAAAAGGTCAGATTGTAGCCTATCGCGATTGCGGTTTATCGTATCGCGACATTGCTGCTCGCGTTGGTCGAGATCCAATGACTGTTAGCAGAATATGGAATCGGTGGGTTCAGGAGGGTAATACGGAACGCCGTGCTGGATCCCAACGGCCTCATATCACTAGTAGTCGACATGACAGGCATCTTATCCGCATGGCTGTAACGGATTGTGCAGCCACGTCTCGATCCCTGAGTCAACAGACGGGGACGTTTGCAAGACAACAACCATCTTCACGAACAGTTCGACGACGTATGCAGCAACATGGACTATCAGCTCGGAGACCATGGCTGCGGTTACCCTTGACACTGCATCACAGACAGGAGCGTCTGTGATGGTGTACTCAACGACGAACCTTGGTGCAAGAATGGCTAAACGGCATTTTTTCGGATGAATCCAGGATCTGTTTACAGAATCATGATGGTCGCATCCGTGTTTGGCGACATCTCGGTGAACGCAAATTGGAAGCGTGTATTCGTCATCACCATGCTGGCGTATCACCCGGCGTGATGGTATGGGGTGCCATTGGTTACACGTCTCGGTCACCTCTTGTTCGCATTGACGGCACTTTGAACAGTGGACGTTACATTTCAGATGTGTTACGACCCATAGCTCTACCCTTCATTCGATCCCTGCAAAACCCTACATTTCAGCAGGATAATGCACGACCGCATGTTGCAGGTCCTGTACGGGCCTTTATGGGTACAGAAAATGTTCGACTGCTCTCCTGGCCAGCACGTTATCCAGATCTCTCACCAACTGAAAACGTCTGGTCAATGGTGGCCGAGCAACTGGCTCGTCACAATACGCCACACTACTCTTGATGAACTGTGGTATCGAGTTGAAGCTGCATGGGCAGCTGTACCTGTACACGGCATCCAAGCTCTGTTTGACTCAATGCCTAGGCGTATCAAGGCCATTATTACGGCCAGAGGTGGTTGTTCTGGGTACTGATTTCTCAGGATCTATGTACCCAAACTGCGTGAAAATGTAATTACATGTCAGTTCTAGTATAATATATTTGTCCAATGAAGAGCCGTTTATCATCTGCATTTCTTCTTGGTGTAGCAATTTTAATGACCAGTCGGTGCGTGAGTAACAGCTTTCTGTAATCGAGTTTAGTATTTGAATAGCTTATCCACACATGGAGCACCCTCTCCTTCAGCATGACAACGCCAGACTGCACACGATCGCTGCGACATCCACAATAATCCGACGCCTCGGGTTTACTGGTATCGATCATCGTCCATACAGTTCAGACTTGGTCACATCCAATTTTCATTTGTTTCCATTTGTTTCCGCTTTTGAGAACTTCACTTTGATAATGATGAAGTAGTGCAAGCAATGGTGGAGTTATGGCTCCGTCAACGAAGTCAAACATTTTACAGCGACAACCTGGTCTCTCTTTGGGAGAAATGGGTTCGTCGCCAGGAAGTAAAAATGTATACATGAAGAATAAAGATGTAGAATGTTAATTAAGGTCGTTTTATTCAAAGAGCTTGAAGAGTTTACACACAAAATATTCGGAGGCATTGCTTTCCAGCACGCCCTCATACACTACATCTTCTAAATCGTACCTAGAACCTCTGAAAGTTTTCAGTGCCCTGGATACTTCACCGTTGTGCAAAGCGCTATCTGCAATTCTGTCTGAAAGACGTTGTTCACTTTCCCTTATTTATTAGTGTAAATGTCAATTGCAGCTACCATACAAAGCACACTGTGACTGCCGGCTGTTACAAGCAGAAAATATTTCAGCTTGTTATGTAATACCTTTCCGTAATTTCAGAAAACAAAGCGCAAGTTGCTTATTACGGTTCAGACACAGTGGAAACGGACTTGGAAACATTTCCGAGACTGCCACGCACTTGCTCGTCGGCATCCTGTCAATAACATCATTACCCCATACGACTGCTAAGGAGTATGTGTGTCCCCGGCACTTTCCTGAAAGTGATTAATATGAGGTCGTGCGCTGCAGAATGATATGGAGAATTTCGTGATATTATATAGAAAATAGAGCCTGCAGATGTAGGTCATTACTTGTAACTGAATTGCACCGTCTCCGCTGCACGGATGCGGTAATGTTTAAGAAATTTATGATGGTTAATTTAGGGATTTCCCGGTGTAATTTGAAAACCCTGTTTCCTTACGTTTCTAACGCGAAATTTCAAGAAAGGTGGAACGGGTAGAGGATTTGATGCAAATCAGATGAACGTATTGTGGAGCTCTCCGTCCCCTTTCCAATAATCACCAATAACTTCCAATGAATATACTTAGTTGCGATCCGTTAAAACGATCTCGCATCCAAATGTACAAATCACTAAAGAAGAATATTTTATATACTAAGAAGCTGGTCACTTGGACAAGATTTCTAAATTAGATTGGATCATCCTATTATTCAATCCATAATCCTCTACGTCAGGGAAACACGAACATCGGCAAGGGAGGTGAACTAATTTGGAAGATTTCAGACTGAAACTACACTGACGGAAAAAACTGCTACACCAAAAAGGAGTTGCGCGACATAAATGAAAGTTGGTAAGCGTGTTTCTATGTCTGGAAGATGATGTCTACTCAGATTTCATTCCAGTCGCACAAGACTGGCGCTAGTAACGCCACTATGAGGATACAAATCAGGTTTGCGTTGAATACACGCTGTAATGGTCAAAGTGGTAGTTACCTTCAAGGGTGGACGTGGTGAGTCGATGTTAGTCAAGAATGTGTTTAAGGCGACAAAGACGCCATCAGCACCTCACTGAGTTTGAAATGGGACGCGTAACAGGGCTAGGAGAAGTTGGATTTTCCTTCTGTATTATTACAGAAAGGTGTGGCAGGAATGTAGCAACTGTACGTGATTTCTGGCAGCGGTGGTCACGAGAATGTACGCTCGCAAGAAGACCGGGGTCGGGACGACCACGTAACACTACCGAGAGGGAAGACATCGCGTTCGGCATATGACTCCGACAATCGCATTGCATCTACAGCAGCAATCTGAACAGCAGCTGGGACAACAGTTACGCAACTAACTCTTACAAATTTGTTTCTTCGAGGACAGCTCTGAGCCAGACGCCATTTAGCGTTTATTCCACTGAGCCCAAACCACCGCCATTTGCGACTTCAGTTGTGTCAAACGAGAGCTCATTGGAAGTGAGGGTGGAGGTTTATAGTGTTTTCTGATGAAAGCTGGTTCTGCCTCGGTTCCAGTGATGGCCGTGTGTTGTTTAGAAGAAGGCCAGTCGAGGTCCTGCAAATAATCAGCCTTTGTGCTAGACTCACTGGACCTAAAGTTGGAGTTATGGTCTGCGGCACGATTTTGTAAGACAGCAGGAGCACTGTCGAGGTTATCCCATGCATCGTGACAGCAAATCTGTACGTCAATCAGCCGGCCAGGGTGGCCGAGTGGTTCTAAGCGCTACAGTCTGGAACCGCGCGACCGCTACGGTCGCAGGTTCGAATCCTGCCCCGGGAATCGGTGTGTGTGTGTGATGTCTTTAGGTTAGTTAGGTTTAAGTAGTTCTAAGTTCTAGGGGACTGATGACCTCAGAAGTTAAGTCCCATAGTGCTCAGAGCCATTTTGTACGTCAATCAGGTGATTCGACCTGCTGTGAGGCCGTTCATGAGCAGCATTCCAGGGGGTGCTTTACTAGAGGATAACGCTCGCCCACATACCGCTGTTGTAACTCAACATTGATCTACAGAGTATAGGCATGCTTCCTTGGCCAGCTCGATCACAGATCTGTCTCCCGTCGAGCACGTAAGGGACATCATTGGACGACAACTCCCTCGCCATCCACTAACAGCATTAACCGTCACTGCATGTTTCCGTGCTTGCATTCAACAGTCTGGCTGTTACACTGTTATAGAAGTACCAGCATTTCACATTTGCAAATGGCATACCTCGAGCGTACATTAACCTGTGATTTGGCAATGTTAATCTTCAATATATGTTACCTAGACAGATACACTAATGGCCATTAAAATTGCGACACCAAGAAGAAATACAGATGATAAACGAGTATTCATTGGACAAATATATTATACTAGAACTGACATGTGATTACATTTTCACGAAATTTGGATGCATAGATCCTGAGAAATCAATACCCAGAACAACCACCTCTGGCCGTAAAACGGCCTTGATACTCCTGTGCATTGAGTCGAACAGAGTTTGTTTGGCGTGTACAGGTACAGCTGCCCATGCAGCTTCAACACCATACCACAGTTCATCAAGAGTAGTGACTGGCGTATTGTGACGAGCCAGTTGCTCGGCCACCATTGACCAGACGTTTTCAATTGGTGAGAGATCTGGAGAATGTGCTGACCAGAGCAGCACTCGTACATTTTCTGTATACAGAAAGGTCCGTACAGGACCTGCAACATGCGGTCGTGCATTATCTTGCTGAAATGTAGGGTTTCGCAGGGATCGAATGAAGGGTAGAGCCACGGGCCGTAATAAATCTGAAATGTAACGTCCACTGTCAAACTGCCGTCAATGAGAACAAGAGGTGACCGAGACGTCTAATCAATGGCACCCCATACCATCACATCGGGTGATACGCCAGTATGGCGATGACGAATACACGCTTCCAATGTGCGTTCACCGCGATGTCGCCAAACACGGATGCGACCATCATGATACTGTAGGCAGAACCTAGATTCATCCGAAAAAATGCCGTTTTGCCATTCGTGCACCCAGGTTCGTCGTTGAGTACAGCATCGCAGGCGCTCCTGCCTGGCATCTCGACTGCTAGTGATACGAGGCCGTTGGGATCCAGCACGGCGTTCCGTATTACCCTCCTGAACCCACCGATTCCATATTCTGCTAACAGTCATTGGATCTCGACCAACGCGAGCAATGTCGCGATACGATAAACCGCAATCGCGATAGGCTAAAATCCGACCTTTATCAAAGTCGGAAACGTGATGTTACGCATTTCTCCTCCTTACACGAGGCATCACAACAACGTTTCACCAGGCAACGCCGGTCAACTGGTGTTTGTGTATGAGAAATCGGTTGGAAACTTTCCTCATGTCAGCACGTTGTAGGTGTCGCTACCGGCGCCAACGTTGTGTGAATGCTCTGACAAGCTAATCATTTGCATATCACAGCATCTTCTTCCTGTCGGTTAAATTTCGCGTCTGTAGCACGTCATCTTCGTGGTGTAGCTATTTTAGTGGCCAGTAGTGTATATTCTCGAAATTTCATAACTCGGCACTAAGTATTTTTCTATGGTGCTATTTTTATCCATCAGTGTATAAGATTGAATCTTTTGGCTTGTAGGAAATCTAGAAATTTCCAAAGCTATAGATTGTTAAAGAAGTATTTGATGAATATTAGTATTCGCAACCCAGAATTGTGAAAAAGGTGGGAGGTGTAGGTTCCCCGAATATGAGCAACAGCGATAACGACACAAAAGATGGCACTGTTAAAAATGAACGGATGATGAAGCCACTGACCGGAAATCATGGAGGCGAAGTGTGAAGCAAAAATGTGAGCAACTGGGCGAAAATGGTAAATTATCAGCTTCGTGCATACGTTCCTACCGTTTTTGTTTTGCACGTTGGTATTCCGGTTGTTGTGGGTTTCTTTACTGATTGTTATGACTGTCACTTTTAATTTCTAGTTCACTGTTGCTATTTGATTTTACGTAGTGTCAATTTCTTCATTCGGAAATAGTGAGTGGAGCTGTGGACGTTAGAGGAGGAGGAGGAGATTAGTGTTTAACGTCCCGTCAACAACGAGGTCATCAGAGACGGAGCGTAAGCTCGGGTGAGGGAAGGATGGGGAAGGAAATCGGCAGTGCCCTTTCAAAGGAACCATCCCGGCATTTGCCTGAAGCGATTTAGGGAAATCACGGAAAACCTAAATCAGGATGGCCGGAGACGGGATTGAACCGTCGTCCTCCCGCATGCGAGTCCATTGCGCTAACCGCTGCGCCACCTCGCTCGGTGTGTGGACGTTAGAAAAGTGGAGATGAATGAAGGGGTAACAGCAGCAGAGGCAGCCAGAAACATTTGGGCCGTGCATGGGGATAAGGACAGTACGCAGAGCATAGCAAGAAAATTGATTTCTCGTTTTAAGGAGGATCATTTTGACATTAGTGACTCTCCACGTCCAGAAACCCCTTCGGCGTTTAGATGAAGATCGTTTAAACGCATTAATCCACAACGATCAACGTCAAGCGTACTCGAGAACTGGCATTTTTGGTGAACTGTGATCATTCCACCATAGTGCGGCATTTTTATGCGATGAGGAAGGTTCAAAAATCGGTTTATGGGTACCGCATGCTCTAAGCCAAAATCACAAAAATCAGCGGGTTGCATCTGTGCTTGCTCGTCATCAATTGGCTCGTGAACAACGTGACCATTCCCATGTTGTATAGTAATTGGTGACGAAAAATGGTTTATTCAGGATAACGTAAGGAAAAGAAAGGATCAGATGAGCTCAAACAAAGCAGCAACACCCCGTACGAAGACCTGCGCCCTTCCACAAAAGATAATGTTAGAGCTTAGAACTACTTAAACCTAACTAACCTAAGGACATCACACACATCCATGCCCGAGGCAGGATTCGAACCTTCGACCGTAGCGGCCGCGCGGTTCCGGACTGTAGCGCCTATAACTGCATGGCCATACCGGCCGGTAGACCCATCTGGTGGAACAGCGACGGTGTGGTGTACTACGAATTGCTTCTCCGAGGTGCAACCATCATTGTTGATACTTGTCAACAACTGAGACATCTTGCAGACGCAATCTGAGAACAACGACCAGGTAGACTGTATGAAGTGATTTTACACCACTATAACGCCCGCCTGCATTTTGCTAGACTGTCAGAAACACTATACAGGAGTTGAGTTCAGAAGTCATTTCGCACCCACCTTATTCACCTTTCTTGCGCCCTCAGATTTTCACATTTTCCGCCCTCTTGCGTCCAACCTTCAAGAAACAACAACCTTCTAGGAATTTCCTTTCCGGATGAAAATGCGCTCCGAACATGGTGCGACGAGTTCTTCGCCTCGAAACCACATGATTTCTGCAGTCGCGGGATCGAAAAGTTACCCCTGACTTGGCAGGCTGTTGTACATTGTGAAGAAGAATATATTATTGGTGAATAAAGTCTCTGTTACGTGTATCTGCTGTGTTTATTAAACTTATGGAAGAATGCTACGAATCTACCCAATAGTAAGTATTTTCCTTTCAGTGCTTATGTTACATTTAGTTTTTCACCCACTAGAGATTGTAGCTAAATAATACTGATTCCACTGAACATGCGTGAGTGGTGAATCACTGTGATGGTTCCTTCAAATCCTGGTGGAGGAAGAAACTTTCGTTACTAGAAATTTACCAGTTAGGAGTGAGGATGAGGTAGCCTATAATTAATAACGGCCAGATTTTGAACTAATACGCTGAGTAAATTCTACTTCTTTCTGCAAAATCTCACGCACCGATGGTACTTGATTCTGTTGACGACTATTTGTGCGAAGGATGGACTTGATGCCTCTGGTCTCCACGGGCGTGTTTATGGAGAGATATTAGACAGGTATGGAGTTTGACCCGTTACTTTCCTGCTTTCAACATTAATGAGACGAAGATAACACTACACTGGACGTATATTTTTCACAATCTTCTACACTAAATGCTGGCAATCGAACGTACATGTCATCGATGCCACTTCGATCAATCCAAAACCAAAATCTCTTCAAAATTACAGTTGATGATTAATCTTTTTCTTAGTTGAATGTAAATTTTCCAGCATTACCGCAGCCCTGTCCTTCTTTTCCTAACGTTGTCCTGGTTTCTCAGCATCGTTGTACATGTTGGAGCAGTTTCAGTGACAGTGGATGGTAGGCTGACCTTCGTCCCCTCGCCCCCCTCACATAACTCCCCTCCCTCCCTCTCTACGTCTTGTGTAAATCTCATGTACAAATGTGAGAACGTTTTCTCAATGTCTGCGTACTGCGTAGCGTGTTTATTATGCGGGACGTGGGTATCACCCCGGTTTTATCTAGATGTCCTGAAAGCCACCTCCTGCCCTCGTCGCGAATCCGGGAGGCGGATTCGATTCGGGGCAGGCTCGACAGAATCATTACAAAGAGCCAGAAAGTGAAGTTTGTCTACAGAAGCCTTACAATACAGTGAAGGCTTATAATACAAGGCAGGGGAAATAAAAGTGGCCCGGAGAACAAAGTTCCAGGGTACAAAGAAACACAGCCGGCCGCTGTGGCCGAGCGGTTCTAGGCACATAAGTCCGGAAACGCGCTGCTGCTACGGTCGCAGGTTCGAATCCTGTCTCGGGCATGTATGTGTGTGATGTCCTTGGGTTAGTTAGGTTTAAGTAGGTCTAAGTCTAGGGGACTGATGACCTCAGATGTTAAGTCCCATAGTGCTTAGAGTCATTTGAACCATTTTGAACCATACAAAGAAACACAGCAGAGCAAAGGAAATACTGTACTAACCTGACTATAGCAGATGTTGTCAGTGACCACCACTCATCTCTTAGCAGTTTTGGGACCTGGTCAGCAAGTTGCTGAATGCGGATCGTGGCTGGACTTCTGGAATTGCTGCAGTCTCATCTGAAATGTTCTTCTACAGTTCTTGAAGACTATAAGGTTGTTGCGATACGTCTTAGACTTGAGGGCTCCCAACAAAAAGAAATCGCACACTGACAGGTCAGGTGACCTGGATGGCCAGCTAGGTCCACGACCAGACTGACCTCTACTGACAACTCTGTCAGACGTGAAGATTGTGAAAATGTGTTCGAAGATTCGGCCGCCTATATGTGCATAAATGGTTTCAAAACGATGACAATGTAACGCGCCAAAGTCAGCGATGATGAAAGAAGATGGGACCGATAATGCGGCATGCAGACAATGCTCACCAAACCATAGCCTTCCGACCACGCAATTATGTTTCATGGAAGTTATGTGGATTCTCTGCTGCCCAGAACCTATGATCCCGTGAGTTGACATAACCACTCAGGTGAAACCAGATTTCATCAGATATGATGAATAGATCCATGTCCAAGCCAGTCATTGCTACCTCAGTGAACTTGGAGGCGCTGGGGAGCATCTGCTGGTTTTAATGTATGAACAACCGACTCTCGGTAGGGACACATGTGCACGTTCTGGTGGAGTATTCGTCTGCTTGATCGACGGGATATGCCGGTCTCTTGCGACAAGGTCGGGTTATTTGGTAGGACTCTGAAGAATTTTCTGATGATATGCAGCCACATTTTCTGGTGCGCGGGCACGTTTCGGAATGTTTTTTGAGTGGTTCAAAACAGATTCTGTCTGACGCCATTTCCGAACTAAGCGTTGCATGACACCCTTTGCTGTCAGTACGACATCATTAAACTTCACAGCAGACAACTGAACGCACCGTTTCCACGACTTTGTTGTCAGATAACTTACCACAACGAACACCCGCTGGTCCACTAAGAGTACCATCGTCCCCTTTGCACTGCTCCGCTCACAATGACAAAGCCCGCTCTGAATCGGAATGGCCCCGTGGTTTAAGGTGCCATGTCACGGACTGCGCTGCCCCTCCCACCGGAGGTTCGAGTCCTCCCTCGGGCATGGGTGTGTGTTGTTCGTAGCATAAGTTAGTTTAAGCTAGCTTAAGCAGTGTGTAAGTCTAGGGACCGATGACCTCAGCAGTTTGGTCCCTTAGGAATTCACACACATTTGAACATTTGAACCGGTGTGGATGACGTAGCGGGCGTGCACGTGTTGTGCGCGTCACGGTGTGTGGTTATATGCATACATCCGCGTGTAATCGTATCCACTCGTCCGGGCCACTTTTATTTGCCCCACCCTGTATGTATGCGGTCTGTACTGGAATGCAACATGAGTGTGAAGGATCTACAACTATATTAGTTCGAAGCAGCACAGAACATTGAACCTGTATAGTGAAAGAAAATAAAAATATTCATAAGGTGTATAACTAGCATGAAAGTGTAACAGAAACTCTCCAAAATCCAAAGTGACAATCACTTGAGGAACAAGCCTCATATCCCACGTAAGGCTCACATAGAAATCACAAAGAAATTGTTTTGACAGTGGCATCTACAAATACTTATAAGCACCCTTCATATTGTTCCTACAAAAATAGAAGCAATAAAATCTTAAGCATGGTTATACAAACTGTCATTCTTTGCACGCTAGAATCATGAACAGAGCTAGAGGAAACTTAAATATGTGGTACAAGCAAAAGTGATATCCGTTTATAAATCTGGAGTTCCTCTAGAAACCAGTCCAACTCTCATAATTAAGTGTATTGTATTCTGCGGATCATGCTATTGTTGTTTTGACTTAACAGAGATTTGCTGCAAGCTAAATAAATGGTTCAGATGGCTCTGAGCACTATGGGACTTAACATCTGAGGTCATCAGTCCCCTAGAACTTAGAACTACTTAAACGTAACTAACCTAAGAACATCACACACATCCATGCCCGAGGCAGGATTCGAACCTGCGACCGTAGTGGTCACGCTGCTCGAGACTGAAGCTCCTAGAACCGCTCGGCCACACCGGCAGGCCAAGCTAAATAGCTAACAAAGCTACTACAGGAAAACAGTGTATGATCTGCTGGTGGGAGACGCCTCAGCACATAGCGTGTTTATGTGAATAGTATTGCGTCATGGAGGTAATGTTACAGCGTTTGAAGCAGTGCTGCAATGTGATGAATTCCTGCTACATTGAAGAAGCTCATCACATGAATTTTGGTAGGTGTCAAAGAAAAGGAAAGGAAAGCTGTTGATGTCGAAGATCTCATTTGCTCTTTCACAAGAAAGTAAGACGAAGGAGTTTGCAAATTACCTTATGCTGGTGCGAGATTTTTCTGAGGGTTTAGTCGAGAAGGCACCGGAAGAGATAAGGAGGTGAAAGACGATTGAATCGGATAATTTGCTTATAGCAGCTGCAAAGATACTGGGGACAGATGATATACGATTCCTCACGTAACAACTTGCAGAATCTTACCAGAAGGCAAAACAGCTGACGAGTAAACAAAATACTCCTTTATAAAAGAAGGAGTCCAACGGTGTCATTACTTCCACCCTACTAAACTGAGGAACCACGATGGTATCTAGGTAGAGGAGTACGTGTAAAATAAACCTCTAGAACTACTTTACTAAGAAATTATAGAAAATCATGGGTTCATGAAAGGAAAAGGCCCCAGAGACATGGCTTCGTTTTCCAATCTTGACAAGAGATGCAAAGATCTAAAACCGCGTACGTTATGTTTTCATTCACCAGAAAAATCTAACAGAATAATTATAGACCTTAAATGGGACTCTAAAATAGAGATGAGTGTCTTTAGGGTGCACCCGTACTCCACCGAGAAAAACTGAGATTTATCAGGGATACGCCGCAATGAAAAACGCCTTTGTTTTAATGATTGCCACGACAATTCGCATAACATTCCGTGATACTCCCCACCTGTGTGGCGATAATACAAAACGAGCTGCCCTTCCTGGAATTTTTTCAGCGTCCGCCGTCAGTGCTATCTGGTACGGATCCCACACGGCGCAGCAGTACTTTAAAAGTCGACAGGCAAGCGTAGTATAGGGAATCAGTTTAGTAGACCTGTTGCATTTTGTAAGCGTTGTACCAATGTACCAATTGGTTAGCATGCCTCACAACCGTATCAATGCGATCTTTCCCGTTTACGTTGTTAGTAACTGTAATCCCTAAGTATGTAATTGAACTAACAGCCTTTAGATTTTTGTGATTTGTATGTATCCGAAATTGAACAGATTCCTGTTACGACTCATGTGAAAGACCTAAGACTTTTCATTATTTAGGGTCAATTGCCACTCTTTCCATCATACATATACTTTATCTCAATTATTTGGCAATTGGTTTTGATTTCTGATGACTTTACAAGACCGAAAATGATAGCATCACCTGCAAACAGTGTAAGTGCTGGATTACATCAAGTCTTAACACTCCATTTTCTGTTTATGTCGTACGTCGAGCTAGTAGGGAACTGGACAAGGCACATAAGATAACGTAACTGAGTATTTTTGAGGTCCTGGAAGCGGAAGCACATGTGGTTAAGAGACGTAAAACAGAATAGGCTGCTTGTAGCAACCGAGATGGAGGTAAGATCTCCACTGGTTTAAAAATAATTTCCTCGGTGGAAAAGTTCAAGTATTTCTGTGATATTCTGGGAGGGTGCAGTATCTATGAAAAATATATGAAACTACAGCAGATTCGTCTCAATAATGTTCAGGAAAATGTCCTCAGTGTTAGTGGGCAGGAAAATGACTAAAAAGTTAAAGGAAAACATTTACAAAAATGCGGCTACATCGTGTATGATATGTAGCTGAGGATGTTAGGCAGCAAATAAAAATTATGAGAAAGTGCAGCTAACACCCGAGAGGAGTTTGATGGGAATTCTTTTTTCAATAGGGAAAAAATGAATACATCACAGCGCAAGAAACCATGTCAAAGAGTAGCACATGTATTCAGAGCATATACAGATGCCGAACGACAATGTCCTACCGAAATAGTCGGCGAGTAGACACACACTGCTCTCCGAAGACCTCCGGAAGATCATGAACGACGCTTAAGAGGAGACTCGACGAATACGTGAATACTTACACAGTTTATAAATTGCACCAGAGACTGTTTCGACAAGGCAGCATGAGAGGGCACTGTCCTATCTTCGACCCTCGCTAGGTAACAGGAGCAGACAAAGAAAGAAAACGACAAAGATTCACATACTTTTCCTATTTAAATGATCAGCTTCATTCTGTACCTCAAGACAAAAGAGAGAAGGGAATTAGGGATGACAGCGACAAGTCTAGTAATGGCGCGCCAGCGACCGGCAGCGCGCCTGCTAGAACAGCGAGGGCTGCTCCGCGTAGCGTGAAATTGCCAGCGAGAGTTTGCTGCGTGTATGACCTCGGAGGTGGTCGCTTTTTCTGCGGCCATCTCTTACCGTGCTCACAACGCGTGCAACAGTTTCACTGATGTTTCTCCGTAATTTCTCAGTTCGTTGCGATTCGCTCACGATGCGGGTTATGACAGCAGGAAACGCGACTCTTCTTGCGGCAGATTTGTTTACATTCGATACTCCTTCGTGGGTGGTAAAGTTCCTAGCGAGGAAGTCCGGACACCGGTAGTAAAGCGAGTTGCAAAGCGAAATCCATTCAACAGTAAACTGAATTTAAGTCCCTTACATCTCTGAAATCCGGCATATTCGTGAAGTGTGGTTTGGCAAGGCAATGTTCAGCGATCCTGAACATAAATTTATCGTATTATTAAACAGCAATCTGTTCAAATACATTAGAAAATCGGCTAACTGCTGGAGGTCTAAAGTCACTATTGCACGACGAACGAACGAGTGAGTCTGGAATGCAGATAAGCAAAAATCTGGCGGTTTTACAATTGTGAGAGGTTATTTGACAGTTTACATGTCAGTTACCCTAATCACCTACTGTCTAAGCGATCGTCCCATTGTCAAGTCGTAATCAAACCCAGAGCGACACCCAGTGATAAACTGAATGGTCTGGACAGAACAGCTCCCCGTTTCTTAGCAGGCTGGTAGTTCTCAACAAGGTTGGTACTGGAGTGTTATGAGGCTCAGTCTTAATTTGGAGATAAGCGTCCCAGTCGAGTATTCAGACCTAGAGCCATGATGATAACCGTCACAAAAGTTATCTCTGTATAATGTGCTAGAGAAAACTGTTCTGGAAATTTAAATGAGCCGAACACAACTTGCGAGGTTATTGCTCTCAATTCGTGGCCAGATGGGAAATTAGTAAATTTAGAAGCGATTCTATCGTACGCGGAATTATGAACTTATCCAGAAAACTTGGCTTCATGGAGCTGTCTGAGAGAAGTATTCATTCAGCTGGCTGCATTCACAAATGTGGACAAGAACAACCACCTCTGCAGTTACATAGTTACCCTCTAACATAGGACACGTTCACTCTGAATGATCTCCTGTGTGGTAATGAGGATGTAATCCATGTCATAAAATAACTGACTCAGTTGGTTGCACAGGGCTGGAAAAAGAAAGCAGACCTGCAAAATACAGGGTGTTTAAAAAAGTGTTTACTTATTTCGAACGTATGTATTTATTAAACTGTAAGACATGCAACTATGAAACTTGGGACACATATTTACGAACCTCTCAATTTAGATTACAGATGTTAAATACGTCCTCCACCAGTGATTTGAACGACAATACATCAATACTCGAATTCCTCCCATACTTGGGTAAGCATGTCCATCGACACTGATGCTATGGCAGTACGGACTCGTTTTTTCAACTCTTCTATGTTCTATGGTAGTTTTGGTGCATAAACGTTGCCCTTAATGAAACCCGACAGGAAGAAGTCGCAAGCCCCACATGAAGAAGTCGCAGGACGTCAAATTCGGTGGCTGTGGAGGCCAGCTGAGAAGTACTAACCTGCCGACTATTTCATGACCAATCCTGTGGCTCAGTAGACTTTCACTGATATGTTTATGGTTCAAAAATGATTCAAATGGCTCTGAGCACTATGGGACTTAACTGCTGTGGTCATCAGTCCCCTAGAACTTAGAACTACTTAAACATAACTAACCTAAGGACATCACACACATTCATGCCCGAGGCAGGATTCGAACCTGCGACCGTAGTGGTCGCGCGGTTCCAGACTGTAGCGCCTAGAACCGCTCGGCCACTTCGGCCGGCTATGTTTATGCACTTGGCGATTACAGTGCGGGGGTGCCGCATCTTGTTGAAAAACGAAGCTTTTCTTGTTCAGGCTCAGAATCAACCAGTTTCCTAACATGGCAAGACAGCTGACTGTTAACCGTGTTTCCATCAAAGAAGATTGGGCTGTAAACAAATGAGTGGTAATCGCTCAAAACACATTGACTTCGGGTGAATTCAGTACACGTTCATTGTGTGCATAAGGGTACTGTACGTCCCAAAAACATTGTGTTTGTTTCATTTCCCGTTCTTATAGGAGGAAAGTTACTTTATCACTGAACACGATGCGTTGTACTGAAGTATTATAAATGTCAGTAGCATTTTGTACCTCGTCAGTAAATGCCACACGTCTGCGTTTGTCGTAACGTAGAGCCTGTAGTAACTGTAACTTGTACGACTTCATAATCAACCGACCTCTCAAAAGAGACGACAAATTGTGTCATAGGTAATTGTAACTCCCGAATGGCACGACGAGTAGTTCTTCTGGGACTACGTTGGAAAGCGATTTGAATTGGCGCTACATTTTCGTCACAAGCACGAGGCCGGCCGGGACTTTTTTCCTTACATACACATCCTGTGTATACAATCTGTCGATACCACCTGCGAATATTCCGTCCATTCGGAGGATCCGTTTGGTACCTCAACCTGAAACGTCTTTGCACTGTAATCATGGAATTACTACTCGCAAACAAGAGAACGCAAAATGAGGAATCATTTGCTGCTGCAGAGTAGCCATTTTGCAAGATGTGACGGTAACCAAGCAAACGGAAGGCAACCGACATTTAGCGGCAATGAATATAAACTAGACAGCGTATTCGTTCCTTCAGTAACCAAGCCGTGATGCGTCGATCGATAGTTTTGACAACATAATACTTTGTAACACGTACAT
The DNA here is from genome assembly GCF_021461385.2 of Schistocerca piceifrons. Classification (NCBI taxonomy): domain Eukaryota; kingdom Metazoa; phylum Arthropoda; class Insecta; order Orthoptera; family Acrididae; genus Schistocerca; species Schistocerca piceifrons. Next base: position 739,594,745 of record NC_060149.1, read on the forward strand.
TCTTTTTCAAACACCCTGCATTTCATACAGCTTAATATGGGCAAGCCAACTTACTTTGTGTGCCTTAGGTGTGGAAGATGTAAGAAGGGTTGCCCATATTAAGGTGCATGAAATAATTTCCAGGCCAGTTTTGTTGTCCCATCCTACGTTTCAGTTTCAGTTATTGTTCTCTTTTATTTTTTTATTCAGGTACAAACATTATTAATTGAATTATCCTTGATACCACTTTAAGTTTCTATATAAGTTCATTAGGAAAAGTATTAGTAACACTCTCAAAAAAGAAAAACGCTTTGAAGTGCTGTATAATGTGTATTACTGGTATCAGGCAGTCATGTAACCCTCTGTGACGTAAGTCACAGTAGTGAAGTGATGAGTGCATGCCAGTCGGTATGATAGAAGCAGCACGGTCCTGTGGTACCACGTAACAGAATGGGAGAAAGGAACTATTGTGACTGGACGTGCTGATGGTGTCTACATGAATGAATTTGCTCTCTTTGTTAGTGTTCCAGCACGAACTGTCCAACGAGCCTACAACGTGTGGTGTAGCGCTTGCAGCCATCTGAAACGGTGTGAGAGTAGTGCGATCCTAACCTTAAACGACCGAAAGACGGGTGCCACACCTGGTCAATGAAAATCCGTTTCAAACCCTGCAAGAACTGCTGCTGCCACTGGATGCAGGTTCGTCTCAATCAGTTTCCGAGCGAATATTGCGATCGTAACTGCATGTAATGGACATCTTGAGTCGGGTAACTAATAGAAGGCCTTTGTTCACAGTGGCACAAGAGGTTCCACGTCTTCGGCGGCACAAAAAACACAGAGACTGGACTGTAGCTGACTAGAGACGTGTCGCATGGCCCGACGTGTCGCGATTTTACTCTTTTTAAACGATACAAGGTTTCGAGTTACCGACGAGCCAATGTGGCGTTTCACCCACAGTGGCTGGAGGATGTAGATCAGGTTGCCGTAAACATGATACGAGATGCTTATTTCAGCACACGCTGTTATAAGAAAATTAAATTTTGAAGTGTAATTAAGTGGAATTCTGAGAAATATGTGCACCTTTGCACTTAATATGTTACACTAGACCCGGCCGCTGTGACCGAGCGGTTCTAGGCGCCTCAGTCCGGAACCGCGCTGCTGTTACGGTCGCAGGTTCGAATCCTGCCTCGGGCATGGATGTGTGTGATGTCCTTAGGTTAGTTAGGTTTAAGTAGTTCTAAGTTCTAGGGGACTGATGACCTCAGATGTTACGTCCCACAGTGCTCAGAGCCATTTGAGCTATTTGAACCATTTGAACCAAATTATATTCCTGTTCACAAGGAATAATATTCTACTGATAATTACATATTTTGTTTTTTCTCTCACATGTCAAGCGTCTCTAAATAACTTTTACCGTCATACAAAGACTCCGTGCAGATAGGGTGGCTGAGTAGAGCAGAACCATTCCTGACCTTACTTTAGGTGAGCTGAAAGCGGATTATTGTAATGTGAGAAAGATTTGAAATGGAAGAAAATCTTTCATATTCTACTCCCCTACGAAAATATTTAGACAAAACTGCATATTTAAATTCTGTGGTAAAGTACGTCTAATTTTTCTGCTTTGTGTGAGACAAAGTCAGCGCATAGTGGCAAAACACTTGCAGATATCTAATTCTGGTTCGAGAGCCTCGAATTCTTATGGAGAAGAAGATCCATGTACGCTGTTCGTTTTCAAAATGCAGGCGATAGACGCAGGAGCTCCAACAACTATAGTTACCACTGTGGGCTATACACTTACCAGTCTCTTGCACGAACAAAATCCGCCAAGATTGATATTCAGCTCACTTCGAGTGCACTTTGTAAGTAAAGTTTCGTCTTCTGGATGATTCTACTCTAAGGCGGCAGCACAGCGACAGTTAGTGAGCCGCGCTCCGGCTCGCGCTTGTGCCGTTGACGGGGTGGCGTCGTGTATTCGGATTGTGACCTCTCGTTTTCTTAGTACGTTCACTACGTTTGCTCGCTTTATCTGTCCGTGAGTGGCAGCAGCGGCATTTATCGATAGCGAGTACTGTGGTACTATCTCTGGAGCGACCTCAAGTATTTCCGGGTCGTGGTGTGTCGGAGTTCGGTTGGGACGGAGGACGAGTGAGGTCCGCTCAGCCCCAGGACTCGCCGGAACAGCTGGCAATAAATGCACTACCTGATGGAAGGATGTGGTCGCGAGAGTGCATGACCACGCCAAGGACCGGATTCAGCTAGTTTAAGTTGAATGGATCGTTAAATCCGAGTAGTGAAACCACCACCATTGTGTGTGTGTGTGTGTGTGTGTGCGTCTGCCGAAATGACCTCATGGTCACAAGCTGTTAGTTCGCAATTCATACTGGGACGTTTGCCTTGCCTAACTTGATCGAGAACGACCGTTGGTTGGTCGTTCAGTCGGTCGTCTCAACGGACGACGTGTATTTGGTATTCCGACGGCTTCTGGGTACTCTATGTTTGTGTCGACTTGTAATTCGTTCTTGTTGCTCCACAGTGACTGGTTTTAGTATTGTTTGAGTTGTTTGTGGAATTGTTTTCGCGGATCCGTGTGTATCTAGTGTGATTTTGAATGAGCAGTCATTTTAATGCTGTCTGCGTACTACTGTCCCACCTTACTGACGTTTGAGGGACTTTCCCAGGTCGATCCTTGGAGCACTGTCTGTGGATCACTCCCTTCTTTATTTGGTTTGATTGCGTCAATTCTTTAAAAATAATATTTTGTGTAAATTACTCCTATTGCGGCCGTCAGCCGACAAGTGATTTGAATCTCTTCTTAATAAGGCCTTCAGCCGTCAGTACAGCTTATGTTACAGTAAAAAAATTTTAATGATTCTTTTAAAATTTATTTTAATATTTTCAACGTGAATTCTCTTCCTGACTTGTAATTCAGGCGCCGGCCTGGGTGGCCGAGCGGTTCTAGGTGCCAGAGTCTGGAACCGCGCGACTGCTACGGTCGCAGGTTCGAATCCTGCTTCGGGCATGGATGTGTGTTATGTCCTTAGGTTAGTTAGGTTTAAGTAGTTCTAAGTTCTAGGGAACTGATGACCTCAGAACTTAAGTCCCATAGTGCTCAGAGCCATTTTTGTAATTCAGGCCTTCAGTCGTTAATTGTTTGTGTATTGCTTGTGGAATTCAGCCACCACATAATTTTGAATTCTTTCTTAGTAAGGACTTCAGCCGTCAGTGTAGCTTACGTTACAGTCAGTAATTTTATGATCGTTTTAAAATTTATTTTAATATTTTCAACGCGTAATTGTCTTCCCGAGCCGGCCGTAATGGCCGTGCGGTTCTAGGCGCTACAGTCTGGAGCCGAGCCACCGCTACGGTCGCAGGTTCGAATCCTGCCTTGGGCATGGATGTGTGTGATGTCCTTAGGTTAGCTAGGTTTAATTATTTCTAAGTTCTAGGCGACTGATGACCTCAGAAGTTAAGTCGCATAGTGCTCAGGGCCATTATTGTCTTCCTGATTTGTAATTCAGGCCTTCAGCCGTTAATCGTTCTGTGGTATTTCTTGTGGCCTTCAGCCGACGAATAATTTGAATTCTTTCTTAATAAGGCCTTCAACCATTACAGTCAATTATTTAAGAATGATTGTTGAAAATTAATACCTTAAGTAAAGTGTATGTGTTTACTGTGCAACCAGAGGTAACTGAGAAAGGCCCTGTCCACACCTTTTCCTGCTTTCGCTAAGTCCCACGATTGAGTTAGTTTGGCCCCGCATAACGCTGGTACGTGAACGAGAGGCGCAAAAAAGACAGCCTGCTGCGTGTAAGTCACAGCGCGTGACACTCCAGGGCTTACGATTGCCAGCAGCCGTCTCCGGCGGGGAGCGAGTAGCTATTTCAGACGAGTTTAATAATTCTTAACTGCGCGTTTAAATGCATGTAAGCTATCGATAACACACTACAAATTTAAGATCTTTAGTGTGTACCTTTTCACTGACGTACTGATTCCCCGTGGGCCCCGCGCGGAGTCGAGCGTTCGCGAAGTATGGCAGAGAAGGCGACTAGTGTGACGTCAGAAGTTGGTTGCGGAGCCCGTATTTCTCGTGAGCCTCATACCTGAAGGAGTGACGCAGCCTCACTGTCCAGACAGCGGCCTGTGCCACGTGTAACTGCAACAGAATTTACTTCGGCGAAGGGCGGAGCGCGTCCATTGAAACGCGAAGGCAGTGAAATGCGTCCAGCGGCGATACTCTAAAGCTGAAGCACGTGAGGAGGCGGTGGCGTAATTACAGAGCTGTGGGCGGACTCTGCGCCTTGCCTCCCGTGGCCTTTCCCCGAATTATGGACGCGATGCTCCAGTCGGCGCCCGACGACAATTTTCTATCGAGAATTAATGAAGGCGGCTGTTAATATAATGATGCGGAGTGCAGATCGACATTCTAAATGAAATTCTGCTGTCCTCCTGTGTCAGCCTCAAATTCTGCTTCTCATCTGTCGTTTCGGAGCTTCCGTTTCCTCTGACGAAGATCCGCTCTCGGCCGCGCTATAATCCACGCATCCTTAAACCCCTTTTACACGAGCAACATTCTTACCGTCGTTGACCACTCGTTATAAGTTACTCTACGAGTACTGCAGCACTGCTGGCGTTTTATTCCGTACTGAGTCTCATCTGTCATTAGTGGTCGTTCGCGATTACACAGCTGCTCCAAAATTGAGTTTGTCGTCAGAGTTGTCTGCTGTACAGTTTGGCACCTGAACGGTAACAGTTAAGTTAGGAAGGACCATCTTTTTTTACGAAAACAATCGAAATGTAGTACTGGTTGCAGATTGCAAGAGATAGAGTCTCCTAATGACAAAAGTAAAATCCGTAGTGGATGTTCTTTACAAAGGTCGTATGGTAAATTCTCCTGAGAAATGAAAGAATAGGAAAAGTATCACCCAAACTTTTCAAATTATATAAATATATTTGGTCAAGAAGATATACCGGGTGATCAAAAAGTCAGTATAAATTTGAAAACTGAATAAATCACGGAATAATGGAGACAGAGAGGTAGAAATTGACACACATGCTTGGAATGACATGGGGTTTTATTAGAACCAAAAAAATACAAACGTTCAAAAATGTCCGACAGATGGCGCTTCATCTGATCAGCATAGCAATAATTAGCATAACAAAGTAAAACAAAACAAAGATGATGTTCTTTACAGGAAATGCTCAATATGTCCACCATCATTCCTCAACAATAGCTGTAGTCGAGGAATAATGTTGTGAACAGCACTGTAAAGCATGTCCGGAATTATGGTGAGGCAATGGCGTCGGATGTTGTCTTTCAGCATCCCCAGAGATGTCGGTCGATCACGATACACTTGCGACTTCAGGTAACCCCAAAACCAATAATCGCACGGACTGAGGTCTGGGGACCTGGGAGGCCAAGCATGACGAAAGTGGCGGCTGAGCACACGATCATCACCAAACGACGCGCGCAAGAGATCTTTCACGCGTCTAGCAATATGGGGTGGAGCGCCATCCTGCAGAAATATCGTACGTTCCAGCAGATGTTTATCAGCCAGGCTGGGGATGATGCAATTCTGTAACATATCGGCGTACCTCTCACCCGTCACGGTAGCAGTTACTGACATTTTGCTGTCCAGCGCCATCTGTCGGCCATTTTGTGAAGTCTGTTTTTCTTCTGTTCTAATAAAATCCCATGTCATTCCAAGCATGTGTGTCAATTTTTACTTCTCTATCTACATTATTCCGTGGTTTATTAAGTTTTCAAATTTATACTGACTTTTTGATCACCCTGTATATTTACAAATACATCAAGCAACATTTAGATGGCGTAAAATAGCGCCTTTTTAATTTATCCTTTCTATTTTCTTGCGTTTCTAAGTGTCAAAATCGAAAATCATTTTCCTCGCTAAATAGGTTCAAAAAATGGTTCAAATGGCTCTGAGCACTATGGGACTTAACATCTGAGGTCATCAGTCCCCTAGACTTAGAACTACTTAAACCTAACTAACCTAAGGACATCACACACATCCATGCCCGAGGCAGGATTCGAACCTGCAACTGCAGCAGCCGCGTGATTCCGGACTGAAGCCCCTAGAACCGCTCGGCCACAGCGGCCGGCGCTAAATAGGTCTTACTTTTTCACTGTTGAAACAATTTTCATTAAATTTTTTATCCATTTACATTTTTATTTATGCATAGCGTAGCCGTTTTGTTTATCTATGTACTATAAAACGTGAAAACAATTTTTATTTTCAGATTTTCTCTCTTGAAGAAGAACATTAACAGGAAAAACATTGAGCCACCTTCGCTCTGAGCAGCCTTCGCTCCGTTTCACGAAAACGAAACAGATAACAAAATAGATGTTTAGAAGAGAGAAAGATATGACACAAATGAGTTCAACGAGAAAGGTTGGTTACCTATGTTAGCAGACGATGCCATAGTCACTTGTTTCGGTACATGCGCAGTCTCCAACATACGTACTCAAGGTTTTAGAACTCCATATTCGGCACAGCCAACAGATTATTATGTCACTGATCACTCGCGACATGATTGGCGGCTGATTTACACGCAGGCACCTGACGCACACCCTCGACGAGTCAATGAGTAATGTATTTTGGCCTGAAAGTCGTTGATATAGAAAAGGCTTTAGTGCCGTAAATTTCATGAGATAAATTACACGAAATATTACTCCTCAGACTTCCTAGCAAACGTTTCTTGGCGGGAGCCGTTCACACAGGTCTGCAAAAAAATTTTTTTTGTCAGCTGCATGAGATATTTTGACGGAATTATATGTTTTAGAATGCGCTCATTTCAGAAGCGATGACCATTTTTTTCTACACTCCTGGAAATTGAAATAAGAACACCGTGAATTCATTGTCCCAGGAAGGGGAAACTTTATTGACACATTCCTGGGGTCAGATACATCATATGATCACACTGACAGAACCACAGGCACATAGACACAGGCAACAGAGCATGCACAATGTCGGCACTAGTACAGTGTATATCCACCTTTCGCAGCAATGCAGGCTGCTATTCTCCCATGGAGACGATCGTAGAGATGCTGGATGTAGTCCTGTGGAACGGCTTGCCATGCCATTTCCACCTGGCGCCTCAGTTGGACCAGCGTTCGTGCTGGACGTGCAGACCGCGTGAGACGACGCTTCATCCAGTCCCAAACATGCTCAATGGGGGACAGATCCGGAGATCTTGCTGGCCAGGGTAGTTGACTTACACCTTCTAGAGCACGTTGGGTGGCACGGGATACATGCGGACGTGCATTGTCCTGTTGGAACAGCAAGTTCCCTTGCCGGTCTAGGAATGGTAGAACGATGGGTTCGATGACGGTTTGGATGTACCGTGCACTATTCAGTGTCCCCTCGACGATCACCAGTGGTGTACGGCCAGTGTAGGAGATCGCTCCCCACACCATGATGCCGGGTGTTGGCCCTGTGTGCCTCGGTCGTATGCAGTCCTGATTGTGGCGCTCACCTGCACGGCGCCAAACACGCATACGACCATGATTGGCACCAAGGCAGAAGCGACTCTCATCGCTGAAGACGACACGTCTCCATTCGTCCCTCCATTCACGCCTGTCGCGACACCACTGGAGGCGGGCTGCACGATGTTGGGGCGTCAGCGGAAGACGGCCTAACGGTGTGTGGGACCGTAGCCCAGCTTCATGGAGACGGTTGCGAATGGTCCTCGCCGATACCCCAGGAGCAACAGTGTCCCTAATTTGCTGGGAAGTGGCGGTGCGGTCCCCTACGGCACTGCGTAGGATCCTACGGTCTTGGCGTGCATCCGTGCGTCGCTGCGGTCCGGTCCCAGGTCGACGGGCACGTGCACCTTCCGCCGACCACTGGCGACAACATCGATGTACTGTGGAGACCTCACGCCCCACGTGTTGAGCAATTCGGCGGTACGTCCACCCGGCCTCCCGCATGCCCACTATACGCCCTCGCTCAAAGTCCGTCAACTGCACATACGGTTCACGTCCACGCTGTCGCGGCATGCTACCAGTGTTAAAGACTGCGATGGAGCTCCGTATGCCACGGCAAACTGGCTGACACTGACGGCGGCGGTGCACAAATGCTGCGCAGCTAGCGCCATTCGACGGCCAACACCGCGGTTCCTGGTGTGTCCGCTGTGCCGTGCGTGTGATCATTGCTTGTACAGCCCTCTCGCAGTGTCCGGAGCAAGTATGGTGGGTCTGACACACCGGTGTCAATGTGTTCTTTTTTCCATTTCCAAGAGTGTATCATGTAAGGTTTTTTTGCAAATTCAAACACAAAAAATTGGTAAAAACATTCGTTTATTCAAAATTATCAAACATAATATTTTTTATAATCAATGAAACATTATTTTGAGACATATAGTAACAATATTATGCTTATTCATTTTTTCTATGAAGCCTTTTCTTGTTTTCCTTGATACTTCGCTGAAACCCTTTCCTATTTCCATCTATAGTTTCCCGCTTAAGCATCCAACAATAGTCAGCAAGCATAGTGAGATCCCATCTTCCATGGTACCGTCTCTCGTTATCACGGACATCCTGGTGAAAACACTCCCCCTGTTCAATTCCCGGCGGGGTCAGGGATTTTCTCTGCCTCGTGATGACTGGATATTGTGTGATGTCCTTAGGTTAGTTAGGTTTAAGTAGTTCTAAGTTCTAGGGGACTGATGACCATAGATGTTAAGTCCCATAGTGCTCAGAGCCATTTGAACCATTTGAACCACTCCCCCTGTTCTTCGCTGTAAGCTCCCAGGTTTTCAGGAAAACTGTCTCTGTGGGAATGTAAGAAATGGACCTTCAAGCTCATCTTGCAGCCTTGAGCTTCGTATGCTGCTAGCATCCGTTGAACAATGGTTTTGTAGTCAGGATCCTTAGTATTTCCCAAAAACTTTCGCACTTCATCCTTGACCGATAACCAAACTTCTTTTTCCTTCTCATTCACACTTTCCACAAAGAGGGTGTCGGTTAAAAGTTTTCTTATGTCGGGGCCAGTGAAAACTCCCTCATTCAACTTTGATTCTGACAGCTTCGAGAATTTTGTACACAGATATTTAAAATAGTCCCCATTCTTTTGCAGCGATTTTACGAATTGTTTGATCAACCCCAGGTTGATATGGAGAGCAGGCAACAAAACCTTTTCTGGTGGTACCAAAGTAGTATTGATAACATTTTTCTCTCCAGGTATTAAAGTTTCTCGGGGTGGCCAATCACTTTTAGTCCAGTACTGTTCTCTGGTTGTATACTATCCCACAAGCATTAGAAGAGTGGGTATTTAGTATAGCCTGCCTGCTGACCCAAAAGCATCGTGAGTATTTTGAAGTCTCCACAAACCATCCATTCATGGTCCTGATATTTGATTTTTTCCAGGACAATGGCCAAATCGTTATAATTTTTGTCCATATGCACAGAATGTCACATCGGAAGCGATGGAAATTTATTTCCATTGTGCAATAATACTGCTTTAAGACTAGTTTTGGGTGAATCAATGAACAGGAGCCATTCAGATGAGTCATACTGCATATCAAAGCAATGCATGAGTCCTTCCACATCATTGCAAAACACTAAATTTCCTTCTTTTGAGAAAAACTGGGTTAATTCTTTTTCTCGATGTCTCTACCATGAAAATGAGATGCCAGATGGTAAAAGGTTTTTACTTTTTTATCTGGAACCTAACAGTTCGGCTGCATCTTTTGAAAGACCTAAATCTCTTATTAGATCATTGACCTCACTTTGAGAAAATACTTGAGGCCTTTCATCTTCGTCTAAAGAAAAATCTGAGCTTGATTCACCCTGAAGAGACAATGTAACTTCGTCCTCCAGCTCACTCGGGTATTCATCCAAACTGGAAGGTGGCTGTGGGATAGGTATTTCGGAGCTGTGGAGCACTGGACGTGTAGCTGAGTCAAGGTTAGGATAACTTATGCTTCTTTTGTTTTTTGAATTGAATCCCTTTACGTAAACTGAACAGAAGTAGCAATCAGTGGTATGGTTTTACGGTTTTACTGCTCACGCCATATCATAGGAATTCCAAATCGAAATGCATTTTTCTTACCCTTAAACCACAAACGAAGATCTTCTTCATATCTTCTACACATCTTATGCCGGGCCCATGGTTTATCTTGATCACCAAGTTTTAATACAAAGTAAGCAAAATCAACATTCTTCTCAAAGTCACTTATGTTTCTCTGTTGACTTTTATTAGTGAATTCACCACAGATATAACAAAAACTGTTTGGAGAAGTATTACAACCTCTTGTAGCCATGACTAGACAGAAACAACAGTACTGTTCACTTGAATAGCAATATGTCTACTGAGAGTTTCCCTTTATTTCATGCGAGATACAAATCGTCATTTGACTTGTCGCAACACGATAAAACTGATTAATAAGATTGTTTGCATTTGCTTCCGGTAACCAGGAGTTCACGGTAAAACCTGCAAGTGGTAACAAAGAATAGTTAACATTGTAAATTTTTTAAATTTAAGTTTATTTTTTCAGTTATAATTGATATAATTTTTAATAATTATTAAATTAAGAAAACACATAGGTTTATTACTAATGAACATAAATACTGCAATATACATAAAAACCTATGTGATATAATTTTTTGAATATTTTTCCTGTTTTTCGGAGGTCAAAATGTATAAGAAAATGTTAAAAAATCCTATGCAGTTTTTTAGTCGCAGACCTGTGTTATTTATGTACACTGCTACACAGAAATACTATCCTGCTAAACAAGGGTCGCAATCCTCGTTAAAAGAGTTACTTCTGTACCGCTTGTTAATGCCCTGTAACAATCCAGTTACTTTGAAGAGACCTCCAAATTCGTCTACTGGATTACAAAACACATATCACAAATAGTCACAACACCATCTCCAGCCGGATTATAATATCTCCCCCATACACAAAACGGGATAGCAATCTTAAGTTTACCGAGCGAGGTGGCGCAGTGGCTAGCACACTGGACTCGCATTCGGGAGGACGACGGTTCAGTCCCGCGTCCGGTCATCATGGTTTAGGTTTTCCGTGAGTTCCCCAAATCGCTCCAGGCAAATGCCGGGATGGTTCCTTTGAAAGGGCACGGCCGACTTCCTTCCCCGTCATTCCCTAATCCGACGAGACCGATGACCTCGCTGTCTGGTCTCTTCCCCCAAACAACAACCAACAACAACAATCTTAAGTTAAAAGGTAGGGGGTAAACGCCAACACACAATAAGTTTTCCGTCGAACAAATGGAATTCGTCTTTTACACGGTACAGACACATTAATTTGACCACTGCCTATGTTCGATGCCAGTGTGCAATAATCTCTCAAAGACGGTAGGTGGCAGCACTAGCAGTGGAGGAAATAAAAAAGCGTATCGGAGGGACACGGAAAACAGTGCGGTTGTTGTCATAATGCGGAAACGGAGCGATTCATCTGACTTCCAAAAGGGCGTCATCATTGGTCTTCAGACCAAGGGTGGAAGCATTTCCGACACGGCTAAGTCTGTAAACTTGTAGCATGCAGCCCTGAATAAAGAATATTGTGCATGGAACGTTGCAGCGTATGGGTCTCTGTAGCAGATGTCTTGTTCATGCACCCATGCAGAATGCTGTTCATTGGCGACGCAGGATGAGTTTACCGTATTGGTTCAAATGGCTCTGAGCACTATCCGGCTTAACTTCTGAGGTGATCAGTCACCAAGAATTTAGAACTAATTAAACCTAACTAACCTAAGGACATGACGCATCCATGCCCGAGGCAGGATTCGAACCTGCGACCGTAGTGGTCGCTCGGTTCAAGACTGTAGCGTCTAGAACCGCACGGCCACTCCGGCCGGCTGTTTACCGTATTCCCCTGCCCACCACACTCCCCGGATTTCCACCCGATCGAAAATCTGTTGGACCGTCTCTAGCGCGCTGTTCGTGCCATGGATCCTCAGCCGAGAGACACTGCGCAGCTGGCCATGACACTGGTGTCGCATGGTTCCACATTCCAGTCGGTACCTTCCAGAACCTTACTGATTCACTTCCCACATGGTCCACAGCGTTCCGCGCTGCGGAAGATTGTTATTCAGGCTTTTAACAGATGGTCACATTACTGCGACTGGACAGTGTATAAGACGTTGCCAAGTCCGCCTCGTCGTTATCAAACACTACCTCCAGCTACCTGCTGTATCCAAGTTCTGATATACATGGTGATTATAATAAAAGTTAAACTTTCAAAACACTGTAGAAATAACACCATTGGTCAGAATGACATCAAATTGCAACGGAATATTATCGGAGAAAGGGGAAAACGTATGGCAGAAGAATAAAAATAGTGAGAAAATTGATCAATAGGTGGTGCTGTATGTGTCACAATACGTAAATGAAAACACCTGTCATGCGCACGACGCGTGGAAGTTGGTATAAATACGCCGGGTACACGGCTTTTTCTCCTTTCGCGTCTGCGACGTACGCCATGACTATCTCAATGCAGGATCGCGCTCTGCTTGTAAAGCAGTATTACAAGAATGATGACTGCACACGTCGCTCTGCAGAAGTTCCGGACACTGAAGGGTTTGAAAAAAGGCGTTGGTCCGATGAATGCCGTGAGTCCGGAGAAAATGATTCGGAAATTCGAAAAGACGGGTTCTTTCGGGGTGCAGCCTAATAGAGGGAGAAAACGAATTGATTCGACGTCAGTGGAAGCAGTGGCCACAGAAATGCAGGAGGAGACGAGCGGTGGTGTGCAAACGTGTAGCGCATGGAGAATTGTCCTAACATTGGATATACCCCTGAGCACGGTGAATAAAATCCTACAAAGCCTCCTTCTTAGCTATCCATTCAAAATTACCCATGTGCACGAGTTGCTTCCTGTTGACCTGCCAGCAAGAGAGACCTATGATTTATAATTTCTTGCTCACATGGAAGTGGACAATGATTGGCCGTGGAAGATTTTGTGGACAGACGAAGCCCACTCCTATCTGACAGCATATGTCAATACACAGAATTGTCGAATATGGGCAACGGAAAATCCACACTCAAATCAACCAGTACCACTTCATCCCGAAAAGGTCACTGTGTGGTGCGGGTTTACGGCATCATTTATCATAAGGCCATATTTTTTCGAGGAGACAGGTGCTTCCTGTCCTGTTACCTGTACCGTCACTGGTAAGCGCTATGAGTGTCTTTTGCACAACCACGTCATTCCAGCTCTACAACAGCGTGGATTTGTGGATGGGATCATTTGTATGCAAGATGGCGCACCTCCACTCATTGCAAATCCAGTTAAGCAGATGCTGAAGCGCCATTAGGAAATGCTACAACCATCAGCCGCTATTTACGTACAGCCTGGCCGTCTCGATCACCTGACCTTAATCCGTGTGACTTCTGGCTGTGGGGCTATCTGAAAGATGTTGTGTTCAGTGTCCCTATTGCAAACTTAGCTGCACTGAAGGCACGCATTGCGCAACACATTCTGAACGTGGCCCTGGTAACACTTCGATCAGTTTTGGAACATGCTGTTTCTCGATTTCAACTTGTTGGAGAAAACAGTGGACAGCATATTGAACATGTTTTGCGCCAGTCATACGGAAATTAATAATCTGATTTGATTTGGATTGATGCTATTTATTTGGTTTTTGGCCTAAGGACAATTAAAAACAGATTTTTCCCATTCGATGTCATATGACCTTACGGTGGTGGATTGGTTTACATAACTAACAGTATCACACATGAACACACATGCACACTGAGTAGTACAGTTTGTTTAAAGTCAGTCGTACACTTTAGGCATTGTTGTATGATTCATTTGTCTTTTGCACTCGGTCACTATTAAATTATGATGCTTACAGCGCCCTGTATTGCTACATTTTGTAACTATTTATTTTTCTTCTGCCATACATTTTCCCCTGCTCCGATAATATTCCGTTGCAATTTGACGTCATTCTGACCAGCGGTGTTATTTCTACAGCGGTCTGAAAGTTTAATTTTAATTACAATCACCTTGTATAAGTCCTCTGTTCACCTAGCAAATCCTCACTCATTAAGTCGCATCCTTTCACTCAGAAAACCGAAAAAACAACTTCACTGCTCGCTTAGCGTCAGCCACTCCCAATTTAATTCGCGCAATACTTCAAAAACCTCAGCTGCGTCCCACAAGACCTTACGGTCGCTGTGGCTGCCGGGTGACTTACCAATTTCGCGAGCTTCCAAAATCGCCCCATGCAGACCTTTCGGCCAGTAATGCTCCAGAGCAGAATGCCGGCACTTCAGTTAGATATTTCCTGCTAACGCACATAGTACTTGCTTCAAGATGAAACCCCCTGAGAAGCTTCTTTTCCAAAGAGTATTAGGGAACACCGACAATCCTATGGAAACCACTTGCAAATTATCTTGATCATCTTGTGCTCTACAGCTGACTCATATTAATATTAATAAGAACCACCACGGCTGTGTTAAAGTACATTTATTATGTCGCAATTTGTTCCGTTCAGTGAACATCAGGTGACACTGCCAACAGTCTTCGTAACAAATTCTCACAGAGTTGTGCCGACAGTATTACGAGACCCGTTTAGACTTCTTGAGTCATGATATCGGCACAATACAGTGAGAATTTGTTACGAAGACTACTGATATTGTCACCCGATGATGTTCTTTGCTTTGTGGTTCTTATTAAAAATAAAAATAAATCACTTTCTTTTAAGAAAATGAGATACGGGGCAGACTATGACTATTTAACAGGTTTAATGGAGGGCCAGCCCATTATCTGCGGTCTGCAGAATTGTCCACATCCTACAGAAGCTAAGAAACCGGCGTTGGCGTTCCAATAGCGACCACCACAGATAGGGCCGATGCTTGGAACTAACATGACACGAGCAATCCGTGATTGCACTAGCACTAAACAAAGAAAAGTGCGAGGTCATCCACATGGGTACTAAAAGAAATCCGATAATTTTTGGGTATACGATTAATCACACAAATCTAAGGGCTGTCAATTCGACTAAATACCTAGGAATTACAATTACGAGCAACTTAAATTTGAAAGACCACATAAATAATATTTTGGGGAAGGCGAAACAAAGACTGCGCTTTGTTGGCAGAACACTTAGAAGATGCGACAAACCCGCTAAAGAAACAGCCTACATTACACTTTTCCGTCCTCTGCTGGAATATTGCTGCACGGTATGGGATCCTTACCAGGTAGGAATCACGGAGGACATCGAAAAAGTGCAAAGAAGGGCAGCCGTTTCGTGTTATCGCGCAATAGGGGTGAGAGTGTCACTGATATGATACGCGAGTTGCGGTGGTAGTCACTGAAACAAAGGCGATTTTCTTTGCGGCGAGATCTATTTAAGAAATTTCAATCACCAACTTTCTCTTCCAATATTTTGTTGACACCCACCTACGCAGGGAGAAATGATCATCATAATAAAACAAGAGAAATCAGAGCTCGAACGGAAAGATTTAGGTGTTCCTTTTTCCCACAAGCCATTCGAGAGTGGAATGGTAGAGAAGTGTATGAAAATGGTTCGATGAACCCTCTACCAGGCACTTAAGTGTGAATTGCAGAGTAACCATGAAGATGAAGATGTAGATGTAGATGATAGCATCGTTCTACTCCTGATCCTTAAACGCTGCCAATCCCTAGACAGCAACAGTAAAAATTTCCTGCCATACTGCTAGGTGTTTTGCCGATGGTGACCTACTGGAGTTTTATATTCTGCTTTATACACTTAATCTTCTTTTCGTGAACGATTCCTAATTTAAGTTACTTACGTTGTCCGACTGTGGTTGTCGGCACGTCTAACAAAACAGGAACCAGTCGCAATTATCACCTCTCGATACGTTTATTTTTTGATGGTTGGGTTTCGAATCTCAGAACGTTCATCACCAGGTGGAAGCATTTACTGTGGACTGTACTGAAATCGTTGCACAGATAATCATGACAGGCGTGGTAGTTGTGGGATAACAAATTCATCTTGGTAGGGTACATAATTGCAAGAAGCACGATAATTAAGATTCGGAATCGCTATCGCTGCTTAGGCGTCGTAGAAACGAAAAGGTAGTGCGACATTTTTGGGTAATTTAAGACATTAATCACTTGTAGTGTCTAGAAAGACAGTAGAAAAAATTCATGCGTAAGAAATTCAGTGTGCAAGATACACTTGATGACTTCGTGATCTGAGAAGTTAACATTTTTTGTTATCGAAACTACGGCACTTAAAGCTTCGATAAAGCAATTATACAGGGTAATTAGAAACGGTCTGAACAGCTTGTAAGTTTATTGCAGGGAAGGTTGCGGTGGTAAATAACTGTTGAGAAAAAAAATTCGATACGTTGCGCCGTTACCGAGTTAATTATCATTGAAGTTCGCCAATCAGGCCGTTGCACGAGCAAATTCAAACGGCATGTCAGAGACGGTGTCACCAAACGAATTATTTGTTTGGTTTGCTAAAACCGAACAAAAGGGAGATACAAAAATTGCCGATGGGACGGTATTAAGGACCGAACCCGAGCTAAAGGCTGGGCATTCTCGTGCGCTATCATTTACGCTATGAGAACAACGGATATTAATTGTATTTGGCCGGCCGCTTGAGTTTCCGAAAGCAACAGCATGATTAGCTACCTTCAATGCTAATGAAGTAGAAAATGGCGCAACGTATCGAATTTTTTCCTTGATAGTTATTTCTCAGCACAATTTATCCTGCTAAACCCTTACAAGCTTTCCAGATTGCTTCTCACCACCCTGTCTAACATGAAATTGCAGAATAATATGTTCTTGGGGACTCCTCGCAACAAGGCAAAGACGGATAAATGAAAAGGAACCGGAAACATGCAGTCGTTCATCTATATCTTATCCTACAACTTCTCAAATTTACGCTGTAGTAATAACACCGATGCTGATGGTAGTTCATTACTGCATGTGTAATTGGTTATACGAGGGTTGTAACTTAAATTGAGGTAAGTATGTATTCACCACCGATACAAAAGAGTTACATGTTTGCACCTGTTACTGTCCGTCAAAGTAATCACCAGCGTTATGTAGAGCCCGTTGCCAGCAATGTGGAAAGCGTTGTATACCGTCAGCAGAGCCTGTTCTATTGATGGTGCGAATGGAGCGGTCTACTGCCTGTCGAATCTCTGGAAGAGTTCTGAAGCGAATGCCACGAAGCCAAAACTGAAACACCAATCGAAAGGGTCCCTGCGAAAGTCGAAAGTGCGTCAGAGCCCCAATATGGTGAAAGCTATAGTGATTCTATAGTACCACTGTGATGGTGTTATCCTAACGCATTACGTGCTACCACGGCAGACCGTCAGTGCACAGTATTACTGTTCGTTTTTGAAGCATCACCTGCGACCAGCTTTGCCAAAGAAGCTTCGAAATTTTCTGTGCAACCCACCCATCATTTTGCACGACAATGCGCGGGTGCATTCAGCGCAAGCTGTGGCTGCTCTGTTCGGTGGATGGGACTGGGAAGTACTGTACCATCCACCATACGTAAGTCCTTGTGACTTTGATTTGATTCCGAAGATGAAGTCATTCGCTTCAGAACTGTTCCACCAGGTGACTTCCCGTCAGTTACTACGAACTGTGAGTTTTCTGACAGGAAACCGCGAATCCAGTCGCACAGCTGAGGAAATACTTCATAGAAACGTAGTTTGATTAGAAGGAACTTGTGTGGAACCGTGACAAATGCCTTCTAGAAATCTAGAAATATTAATCAGCTTGAGATTTCTGTAGCCATCTCATGATTATTGGCAGACACGAACTTCACAATTCAGAAAAAGGTGGAGAATGAATGCGGTGCCGTAAGTTTCTTTTTTTGTATGAAAATGTGTGATTCCAGGAGACAGGAAAGTGAAAAAGGCATGAAAAACAGTGTCTATCATTAAAAAAATTCAGTGATGTAACAATAACACAGCAGAAAACATGGCATCCTGATAAGTGTAAAAACGCATAAAAGCATGTCACTATCACTCTGTACGGTTCTATCTTTACAATTAATATAGTTACAGAAATAAGGCGATAGCCACTGAAGGTGAAACGTAAGTGTCGAAACATTCGCCGGCCGGAGTGGCCGTGCGGTTCTGGGCGCTACAGTCTGGAACCGAGCGACCGCTACGGTCGCAGGTTCGAATCCTGCCTCGGGCATGGATGTGTCTGATGTCCTTAGGTTAGTTAGATTTAATTAGTTATAAGTTCTAGGCGACTGATGACCTCAGAAGTTACGTCGCATAGTGCTCAGAGCCATTTGAACCATTTTTGTCGTAACATTGTAACATTTTGCAGAAAGCGGAGTTTAAAAACAGAGGCGTCTCCAACCCCAACAAGCTGATTAGAGTTTCATTCCGTTAAAAACTTTTTGATTATCGTTATGTCATCTGTGGTATTTAAGTCAATAAATTCCCACTCCTTAATAGTACTGTAATACTACTCTTGATACACTCTCATAATATGCCTTTCTTATGTGTTGCTGAGAATGGTGAAGACACACATCAGAGGTGTGCTCCTAGTTGCTGGATACGGGTGCAGAGGGTAACGACAGTTTTGAGCGAGTTTCGGAGTTATTGGGGCCTCTGGCTGCATTCTTTAGTGACTCTTATATCTACACCATCCGTCCTTAAATTCCTGGCGTGTAAGTGACATCATCCCAGTAACTACGATGTCAGCTTGAATTAACGCCTGTAAACAACGGTCGTGAACTGACCAGTCAGTTGTGAGCAGGCTTGTAGTGTGTCAGTGTTCTTGAGTCACAAATCGCAATGGAGCAACGAACTGAACATCTCTAAATCAGGTGTGCAAGATATTCTCCAGAATGTTTTGAAGAACAGAATAATGTATGCAAAGTTCGCCCCGCAATCTTGACTTCCGCACAAAAATAACGACGCGTGGACGCCTGCCGCGACTTGATTCAATTGACGAATTCGGACAGTTCTTTTCTCGGAAATAGATCACTGGTGACGAGACTTGTTGCTCTCAATACGAGCCTACCACAAAACGACAAAGTTCAGAAAGGACTTTGATGTTTCGCCAAGAGCGAAGAAGGTGCGAATGTGACGCATGAGTCGAAAATCTTAAAGGACTTTTCTGACAGGAAATTTATTCGCAGTTTCGAACTAAACTATATTCGGCTGTGTATTAGAATGACGGCAGTGAAAAGTTATGCTCGAATCCGGATTTCCTGCTTCACGCGAGCGGTCGCCTTAAACGCTTCGGCTACCCGTGCAGGACTCACGGCCAGACACAAACTTCCATATGTCGTCGTCCACGTGTCAAGAGCTGTACTCGTGCGATACTTATATTCTCGTCCAGGAAGGACAAATTTACTGAGAGTCAAGGGCTTGGTATTGGCGAATAAATACGAAATAGCAGTGCCTATGTTAACATTGTATCGTATTTCTTAATAACACAGGCACTGCTATTTCGTACTTCTGTGACAGTTTCACATGGTTGTTCGGATGATCTGTGAGCTGAACTCAACTGGACGGAGACTATTTAGAACATCTGCAGCATTAAAACCACCATCTTAACATTGCTCTATTTTTATTGAACCAGTCTCGAAACATTTTGGACTCACAGGGTATAACTAGTGGGAGAATGTGTCTAATATTTTAGCTTCTAACTAGAGTAAGTGTCTCGTCGTTAATGAGTGCTTTACGTCACCTACAATCGTCGATCGTCTACTATCGCGTGATGGACTGCTTCTCTGCATTTCACTGTAGGTCTCCGTAGTCGCACCGACGTCCTCTTCTCGGAGACATGTTGGCTGATCGTACTCAGCACTCAACAACTTTCTCATGCTATGAATCGTGAGATTCGATGTTTTACGAAACACTGATCTTGTAACCCAGCGCTGTCCGAGTGGTTCTAGGCGCTTCAGTCTGGAACCGCGCGACTGCTACGGTCGCAGGTTCGAATCCTGCCTCGGGCATGGATGTTTGTGATGTCCTTGTGTTAGTTAGGTTTAAGTAGTTCTAAGTTCTAGGGGACTGATGACCTCAGATGTTAAGTCCCATAGTGCTAAGAGCTAATTTTAACCCAGCAAGTGCCCTTCATACAGCTTACAGTTTGTATTACTGATCTAGTTGATAATGTTGTAAGCTCCGTGAGGCTATTCGGCGACATTGTTGTCTTGTGGAAGACTTCAAGAAGAATGACCACATAAAACAAAGAGTAGGAAAAGCAGATGCCAGACTTACAGGAACGGCGGTTGGTAGCGGAAGGTTGCTATCGATGGGCCACCTAAGGGAAATATGTAATTTTATTTTCAGTGTAACTCGAACCTTATCTTTTGTCTATTACTATAGCAGACACAGAAGGTATAAATATTCACCGTGAATGAAATATCTGAAAAATAAAATCATGTGTCATCGGTCCATTCTATGGGACTAGTTTCCATCATTGGGCTAGGCATTTTCCATGAATGGGGTATAATGTAATGGCTTCTAAATACTACACTCATCTAAATAACTGTCAGTACATCTCTTTTTAGTAGTTTTTATTGGCATATGAAACTGAATAACATATATTGGAAACCAAGCCTCAGTCCGGAACCGCGCGACTGCTACGGTCGCAGGTTCGAATCCTGCCTCGGGCATGGATGTGTGTGATGTCCTTAGGTTAGTTAGGTTTAAGTAGTTCTAAGTTCTAGGGGGCTGATGACCACAGATGTTAAGTCCCATAGTGCTCAGAGCCATTTTTTTTTTTTTTTGGAAACCAAGCAGACAAAAGTAGAAATGTTGTTTTTGAAGAAAAAGATTAAATAAGAAAAAAATAAAAAATTGTCTGATTATGAAAACACTTAAAAACTATTAGGCAACATATGATGGGAACAGTTAATTAAATTTTCTTCAAAGTAACCCTCTTAGGCCTAAGACTAGACGAAATTCGAGGTGGCTCATTCTAGGCAACTCGTTCTGCATCGCGTAACGACATCTAGTCTCCGTCCACAGCATCTGACTTTCTATTGCGAATATGACAAAATGACGTGAATTGCTCATACTTTCCAATGGTGGTAGCAGCAGACATTTAACCACTATTACCGTACCACTACGACGTTTCAGTCATTAATACTAGTTAATTACAACAACATGGTGCAAATCTTACATTTTTCTCACAGTTTGTACGTGTCTTCGACGAGCAATTCACCACTAAGATAGCGAATCTGTGGCAACACTGTATACGCTTAATGACTGCTGGATTGTAGTTATTGTCAATATCCATCCATGGAGCCAGCCCGTCGATAGCAAACTTCCCGTACGAAACGGCCGTTGCAATGGACCACGTAGTGTTCCTCGAGTTTGCTGCAAAGCAGAGGACGTACAAAGTGCTTGGAATAATGCACAGATATCACTCCCTCATCTTTTAGAACTTAAGTGATGTAGCTGTTGAGTTTGTGTCACAAGCAAATTTTATTAATTTTTTAGTGTCTGGCGAACAGTACAATGTCAGTTGGAGAGAATGGAGCATATACGCTTTTTTTTTTTTTTTTTTTTTTTTTGAGAACGATACCCAGACTGAAGAAGAAGCGTGCCGGTGAGGGTGGATGGAAGTGGTCCGAGATTGCAATGAAGCAATCGATTCCAAGTGTTTGAAGGCGAAATGACCAATACGGCAGCTGCCGATCGTTCTGATTTTCCTAGAATTACACTACAAAGAGATTAACATCAGTTGCAGGCAATCACCGGACGCCTATGACACCTCATACGGGACTTTTCAATCCAACATTTAAAGAAAATTACGAAGAAAGCTTGTAGCACACGTGAGAGATTTAGATTCCAGGTTAAGAGTAAGTTGGCTTACGATTTGGGAGTAAATTCAAAAGTGCCTCACAGATTTAACAGGCAAAGATTATCAAAACTCTGTGAAGAAGCACCCAGAAATGTCTTAGATAAAACCTCAGAACACAGATTTGATGTGTCGTGTCAGGTTCAATGGACCGCAAGTTGAAAGCTTTTTAACCATCTATTTTCTTTATAATCATGTACTTTTGATACATAAACAGACAACCTGTATTTTGTTGTATGGCCTATATTACCCCATTCTTCTCTTAACACCTGCCGAGCGGTTCTAGGCGCTTCAGTCAGGAACCGCGCTGCTCTATGGTCGCGGTTTCGAATCCTGCCTCGGGCATGGATGTGTGTGCTGTCCTTTGGTTATTTATGTTCATGTAGTTCTAAGTCTATGGGACTGATGACCTCAGATGTTAAGTGCCATAGTGCTTGGAGCCATTTGAACCATCTGAATCTTAACACCTCGAATTATGTCCTAGAAAATCTTTTCTTGATTTGTGTCGTTTTGGTTAGAAATTCTTTTTCACAATTTAAACAAAAACGAATGTTCAGGCAACTGTTTTATGCAGTTATACCATATTTAAAAAGAAAAATAAAGTTTTCTACCAATCTTGGCTTAAGGGACCCCTACCAGGCGCTGTTCCCTAATCTGAACCGTATGTTATTCATCCACGAAAGAAGTGGACTCGTTCGACCAATTCTTCAGTATTGTTCATTAGTATGGAACCCTTTCGAAGAAGGATTGCCTCTGAGCACTATGGGACTTAACTTCTGAGGTCATCAGTCCCCTAGACCTTAGAACTACTTAAACCTAACTAACCTAAGGACATCACACACATCCATGCCCGAGGCAGGATTCGAACCTGCGACCGTAGCGGTCGCGCGGTTCCAGATTGTAGCGCCTAGAACCGCTCGTCCACCCCGGCCGGTGAAGAAGGATTAGTAGAAGAGATACAGAAGATCCAACGAAGAGCGGCGCGTTTCGTTACCGGAGATGGTCAACAAACTCCAGTGGCAGAAGCAACAAAAGAGGCGTTGTGCATAACTGTGAGGTTTATCGTTGGACTTTTGAGAGCGTACATATCAAAAAGAGTCGAACAACATATGATTTCCTCCCCCATGTAACGCTAGAAGATCATGGCTAGAAAATCAGAGAAAATAAATGTTATATAGGGCTTTACCGACAATCATTCTTCCCATACGCCAGTCGCGAGTGGGACAGGAAAGGAGTTTTAAGGTGATGGACCAGAAGTACCCTCCACCGCACACCGTAACGTGGCTTGCAGAGTAGAGATGTAGATGTATATACGTGCATGAGAGACGGTAACAATGAGTTCGATAATCTTTTTGTAGATTTTCGTCAAACATATGTTCAGTACCATATAACAAATGCGCTCGTTCGTATCTAACAAGGGAACCTCCCCATCGCACCCCCCCCCCCCCCCCAGATTTAGTTATAAGTTGGCACAGTGGATAGGCCTTGAAAAACTGAACACAGATCAATCGAGAAAAGAGGAAGAAGTTGTGTGGAACTACGAAAAAAATAAGCAAAATATACAAACTGAGTAGTCCATGCGACACGTAGGCAACATCAAGGAGAACGTGAGCCTACGAGCGCCGTGGTTAGCGTGAGCAGCTGCAGAACGAGAGGTCTTTAGTTCAAGTCTTCACTTGAGTGAAAATTTTAATTTTTTTTATTTTCAGACAATTATCAACTTCGGTCTCCAAAATTCCAGGACATGTTCAGATTTGCTTGGACATAAGCAGGATTTGACGGTCTACAGACGGAAACATTTGAAAACGTAAAAAACATATGTTTTGACAGAGCACAGGGAAAACTGAGCGACTGTGAAGCTGTTGCATTCATTTATTGCAGTTTATGTGACAAACTCTTATGTTTTCATCACTTTTTTGGGAGTGATTATCACATCCACAAGAAAACCTAAATCGGGCAAGGTAGAAGAATCTTTTTACCCATTCGCCAAGTGTGCAAGTTAGGTGGGTCGACAACACATTCTTGTCATGTGACGCACATGCCGTCACCAGTGTCGTATAGAATATATCAGACGTGTTTTCCTGTGGAGGAATCGGTTGACCTATGACCTTGCGATCAAATGTTTTCGGTTCCTATTGGAGAGGCACATCCTTTCTTCTACTAATCGCACGGTTTTGCGGTGCGGTCGCAAAACACAGACACTAAACTTATTACAGTGAACAGAGACGTCAATGAATGAACGGACAGATTGTAACTTTGCGAAAATAAAGAAAGTAAAATTTTCAGTCGAGGGAAGACTCGAACGAAGGACCTCTGATTCCGCAGCTGCTCACGCTAACCACGGGACCACGACGCTCCTCAGCTCCCACTGTCCTTGATGTTACCTATGTTGCACATGGACTACTCAGTTGGTATATTTTGCTTATTTTTTCATAGTTCCACACAACTTCTTCCTGTTTTCTCGATTGATCTGTGTTCAGTTTTTCAAGGGCTATCCACTGTGTCAATTTATAACTAAATCTGAGGGGGGTGCGATGGGGAGGTTCCCTTGTAAGCAGGCTTACAACTCAACTGAGCGGAGGTATAATGCATAACATTACTCTGGCTGGAGAGTCATCGACAGATTAAATCAGACACTGCATGTAGTTGAATATCAAACATGCACCCGCCATGGAAGTAACATGAAAACGATTGCTTTGATAACTGAAGTCGATAATTCAGTTTAATAATCGTGATTTTTACCAGTTAAATTAACATTTCTGAAAAATAACCAAGTCACTATAGATGTCTCCAACGCTATAGAACGTCCTGCTATGTAGACCTATCCAGTGACAAAGAAGTGATTTCTTGTATGCCTCGGGAAAACGGGATGGGGCCACTACAATTCACGTTATTTATTTCTTGGACACAAACTAGTTGGTCTGTCAGACTTTCCAGAAATGAGGTGGTTAAAAATAAGAAAATGTTGTGCAGAGAAATATTGTAGTAGTATCTCGTCAAATACAGAACAAAATACCAGCCTAGTGCACAGACGGGTAACTAGCTCCGAATTTCGAGCAACTTGCTTTGTGATCCTCCCGAGATGTAAGAATGCAGTAGCTTTTGAGAGCACGATTAATTACTCAAAAATGGAATCGGTCAGTCGGTACAAATACCTGGGAATAATCATGCATGGGGAACGTGAAAATAATCTAGTGACAGAAATAGAAATGGCGTATCAACTCTCATTTCTCCTACACTTCCTCCATGAATGAGAACATAATATATGAAAGCTCCCGCTGCGCGCACTGCTGCGATTTGTAGAGAACACAATGCGTTCGCAGTTATCTTGATCTTTACCCGTTTGCTACGATCCGTATCCTTTTCCGCTACTATGAGCGAGGTTAGCACTAGGCAGTGTTATCAAATTTGCTAGTTGGCGAGACCAGTTATAGTAGTCAAAATATTTTTGTTTTATTTGTTTGTTGCCATTTACGTGTGACCTTCCACCTAATGGTTAAGACAGGTCGAATTTTTGAAAATTAGTGCCGTCCTTTCATATGGCAACGCAGCAGGAGGAGCGCAAAATTTAGTTCTCTCGTTTCCTTAAATCGTAAACACTATGTCTCGGGATAATACGAATTCCCATTCAAATCACTATCTATCAAATACTCTTAGATGTTTCGTGGAAACTCCCCATCTCTCTGTACATTTTGATCTACATCTGCGAGTCACTATTAAATGTGTGGCAGAGGGTACATTTTATTACACCACACAGAGTTTCTCCACGTCACACTCAAGCTTCTACGATAGGTTCAAATGGTTCAAATGGCTCTGAGTACTATGGGACTTAACTTCTGAGGTCATCAGTCCCCTAGAACTTAGAACTACTTAAACCTAACTAACCTAAGGACATCAGACACATCCATGCCCGAGGCAGGATTCGAACCTGCGACCTTAGCGACTGTAGCGCCTAGAACCGCTCGGTCGCCACGGCCGGTTCTACAATAGGAACAGTACGCATTTGTGAGAGCTACTATTAGTCTATCTTCACGATGTATGTGGGTTCTGTAAAGTGTGGGGTTATATAAAATTCTCTAATCAGATTCTCTTTTCTTTTTCCTGTCTTTGTGGGATGTGCAGGATCTTCTTTCAAGCGTCTGCCAATTTACATTTTTGGTCCTCTCTCCCGCCAGAAAAACTCGCATGTAACCGTCTGTGCCAACCTTCTTTGCATACGCTCTATATACCCAGCTAGTGCCCTTACTGAATACTGAACACTTACATCAGTGTTCCAGTATGATTCCAACTATTGTCTTCTAAGTGTTTAACATTGTAGAAAACTCGTGTTTTCCCACTAGCGTACTAATGCATCGCAAAATTTTACAAGGTGCGTCAGAAAAGTTCTTTGAATGATTCCAGAAAATAAAGGAAACAGGAGTTACAAACAGAATACCTTTATTGACCTTCAAAGAAATCACAATTACTTGCAACACACTTCTGACATCGTTTGTAAAACTGTTGGAAACTGTCAGCAAACACTTCGCTCGAGGCACGCGTTGTTGAATATCCGCATCGTCGTAGGAGATGAGACCTGACGTAATCAACACCATTAGGAGACTAAGCAACAGTCAATAGCGTGGCGTTCATCGTCTTTCCCGCCTCCCTCGGGTAGAACTTCATAAAATATCAAGCCCTTGCTGTCGAAACAGGCGACCATCGTTGTCTTATTTTGGATTTTGCCAGTCGACATTTTTAGTGGGTCGCCGGATGTTATTGGAATCTCGAGGTCTTGTCACCTGTAATGATGCGGATATCCCACAACGCCTGGCCACGGTGGCTCGAGCAGTTCCACAAGAAACGTTTCCAACTGCTTTACAAGCAATTTCGTAGTGTGTTGTTGCTAATCACGATTTCTCTAAAGGTCAGTAAAGATGCTTTGTCTGTAAAACTTATTTGCTTTGCTTATGAAACCATTCACTCAACTTTTCAGACTCTCCTGGTATTAAATATACCTACCAGTGAATCTATGTGATCATTCCACTTCGTAGCTATAGAGTCATTAAGACAGAAGTCAAAGAGCGAGAATTTGACCTACATTCGTGGAAAACGTTCTGGGAAAATGCAATGCTTCCGTAAACGTGATCCCAAAAAAGACGCAAGTGAGACCAATTCCAGGTTACTGTTGGAGTTTTTGGAGTCCTTACCAAACAGTCACGAGAACAGACATCGAACTTAGAGACGCGCTGCTAGTATGGTAATAAGTCGGTATTTGCCTTACGGAAGTATAACAGAAATGCGCTCGAAGAAGACTGAGCGGCCATTATGCTGTCACCGACGTATGTATCATGAGAATAAGATACGAGAGATGAGGGCATATACAGAGGCTTATTGACAGTCATTCCCTCGCTCAGTACACGAGTGGAATAGGAAAGAAAATCTATATAATACTAACAAAATGTACTGTCCGCCATGCACTATATTGTGGCTTCCAGACTACAGACGTATATGTAGAAAGAGGAATACCGACCGATCTCACTGATTTCAGTTTTTCGGTTCAGTTCAGTACCATAAATTTCTGTACCTGTTATGTGGAAATTCTAACACGAATCGTACGAATTCAGTAATCATGATAAAAAACAAAGATTTAAATTACGAATAGTAACATAGTATATCACAGCAACTGTTGTAAATATGTGAGAAAGATACAAAAGAGGATGTTGAAAATATAATTAAATAAAACAACGTAAGTGTGTAACTTTCAATTTTGTTTACTACAACTGT
This sequence comes from Schistocerca piceifrons, assembly GCF_021461385.2. NCBI lineage: Eukaryota > Metazoa > Arthropoda > Insecta > Orthoptera > Acrididae > Schistocerca > Schistocerca piceifrons. Next base: position 739,622,258 of record NC_060149.1, read on the forward strand.
TACTCGCAGCCTCATGCTTCAGCTCATGGTTCACCAACTAACTAGCTACGACTAACACCACATCTAGACCTACTATTTCTGAATTATTCTACATTGCACCCACTGATATGTGCGTCTGCCGGCAATCCCTGACTCTAGATATACCCATGTAAGTGGGCACTGAATTTTTCACTTACATTTTAGTCGTACCTGTAATTTGCTACAATACATATAACCATTATTGCTACTATTCTATCTTAATCTTACAGTTTACTGACTTTAGTTTGATACTCAGCGCGTACACTCGATCTTAAGGATTTGCTTTTTTTGAAGTGCTGTGAGCAACGAAATTAACTGTGGTCCGTAGATTGTTATATTTTACAACTGTTTGCAAATCGTAATATAAATCTCTGCATTCCCTCTCTGAAGCACCTGAAGACGACATGATCAGCTGAACCTTCTTCACAGAGTGGTGTGTTACTACATCCCACTCGATTAAATGCCTCTGATAATGACCACGACGGGTGAATAGATGCGCCATTTCTTGAGTCTGTCAATGCGTTCTGGGCCTGTTTAAATGCTTGGGAATATGCTGTCTACTCGTCTCGCGGTGCTTCTAATGTCCCAGTCTGACTGGCATTGGTCTAATCTGCTGTCTCGTACGCGTCTTCTATTAGCTATACAGGCTCCTGTGATTTCGTGTATACGACCGTATTGTTCACATCACACAAAATAGTAAGCTGCCTCCTAACATATAACGATATCCAACGGATATATCCAGAGAATCACTAGTAAACTCTCGTCAGCAGAGTTGGCAAGTATCTCAATTTGGGCGTGATTGTCCCGATTTTTTTCTGTAGAAAACGCGAGTTCCAATTAAAACTTAAAGAAACATAAAAATTCCCTTTGCACCGGAACGAATAATATTTCATACAATACAGTCTGTTTCTTATGAGGCACCATATAATAAGTAACTGAACTTAAAAATGCAGCTTTCAATCCTAAAAGACTTGCATTCGAGAGCCATTCAGAGTCTCAACTTTAAGTTGGCCGATCAGCCCCCTAAACCTGAATGGCTGTAACCTATATGCCAGCTTATGACAAAAAAAGTCCTGAACCGGCAGAAGTCCACAAGTTTCTGTTGACAGACATTTGTTTTTGCAACATCCAGTGTTACCCTCATAGCTGACAATTCTGCGAGAGGTAGCCAGAGTGTGCTTTGTTACTGTGTGCTGTTTTTCACTCCATTTCGAGTGTTTCCTCGTGTAAGTATACGTAAGTGTTGCAGTTACGGTCTTTATTAAAACTATCAATACCTATGACGGTTTCAGTTTCAATTGCGAACATCATTTAATTCATTTTCACCTCCGACTTCTGCTTGTAGAAGCAGCTGTGGCTTGTTCACCCCGCGTGGTGGTGGCGTGTGAGGTCAGGGGTTGAGGTCGGCTAGCTTACGTCAACCTCAGCAGCGAGTCAGAAATCCATCGAAACACCTGGTTATTGTTACTACTGGCGAAACATTTTTACTACTGGATTCGCCGTCAGCAAAACTAATGAAGTACCATCACCTAAAAAGAAGTAAAGTGAAAACCAATTTTAATGACATATAATGTAAGGTTTACTCAAGGCTTCACAAAGGTAAAGATGATTAGCTATAATGTTAACTGTGTTTTATGCGTCTCATAGTTTAGTGTTTCTCACTGAGTCGAAAATGATGTTAATGGCACACGTTAAAATTCTCAGTTTTGTTCACTTTAAAAGAGTGCTCGAGAGGTGTGCGAAAGCCACCGGTCACCCTCAAGAATACGCTCTACTATATTCGTCGCAGAATTGTTCTGTTCCACTCCAGTCGAAAGTGATGCGCCCAGACGCTGGTGGCGAATCGCACAATAGCGTTGAACACAGCTTCGTGATATGATCGGACAAGGTTGGCAGAAACAGAGAAGATAGATGGAGGGCGTCCATCGTAGCACCGGCGAAACGTTTGGAAAACGTTTAAGCGACCACCGGCAGTAGAATCCGCGATCCTCAGACACGGGGGCCGTGAAGTGTCCGCGTTGTCACACGCGTCACGGCGGGAGGACAGGCGGCACGTGGCAGTCGTTTAGCGGCTAGGGGAGAGGCTTATTAGCCGTGTGTCTAGGCGGCCTGTAAATCTGTTGTAGGCTTCCTTCCCTTCCTTCCGTCCGTCGACCTCGACGGAGACGCTATCGATCCCGCGGAGGAGATCGCGGGTGAAAGTCAGTGGCGGGGTCGGGCCGGCGGGCGGGAGGCGTGGCAGAGCGCACTCCGCGATTGGCCGGAGGGCGGCCGGCGCTGAGTGGAGGGGGGTGGGGGCGGAGCAAGATGGCCGCTGGGCCGGGCCGCGGCGCGCGCCGGGCGGCGCGGCCCGCAGTCGCGCGCGGCCGCCCCTAGCCAGCGGACGTCACCGTCGTGGACGCCGTCGTGAGGCTGGCGACGCAGCGGGGCATGACCGTGGACGAGATGACGGTGAGCGACAAGCTGGCGCCCGCAGCCATGGTGAGCCAGCAGCAGCAGCAGGCGACGCGCTCCCGCTTCATGATCACCGACATCCTGTCGAGCCCGGGGTCCGGCGCCAGCGGCGGCGGAGGAGGGGTCGCGGGTTCGGGCCCCGTGCACGGCGCGAGCTCGGCGTCACCCTGCTCGTCGCCCGGCTCGGGATCAGAGGGCCCGCGCGACCTGTCGCTGCGCTGCCGCGCCGCCCACGCCGCCCACGGCGCGCCCCCCGCGCCGCCCGACGCCGACCTCAGCGACGGCCACGAGAGCGGCACCGACTCCGGCCTCGCCGCCGACTCGCACTCCGTCTGCTCCAATGGTTAGTACACGTGTGCACCGCATGCCCGCGCTGTGTCGACCGAAACACCCTTCTGAGGACACATACTGCACCGTTACACAGTGGAACATTACAGTTCTAGCAGAAATGCTACTAAATGACCATTGCTGTAATGTCTGGACTGTTTGACAGCCGAAATTTCGTAACCTTTACTTCGTCAGCTGTTGTACAAATTACCCTGAGATTACATCGCATTATTTGCCAGTTTCACAACGGATCTTCGTACTGTCACTATCTTCCAGAAACTATCGCTGATCTCAGGGTATGCCCGCATTGTTAGAGTCCTTCCACATAAGTTATTTTTGTACACATTTTTAACGAGTTTGATTCTTGGTAAAAATAAATTGATGGGTAGCCTGTCATCGCTGCTGACATTTGTTGTAACGCACTTTGAATTGTCTCTCACTAATTCCACGTGAAGTGCCGCACCAAAAATATATTATCCTTTGACAGCGTCATTACGAAGGCTGAAAGTGCGTTTAATAACAGTCAGGTCTAGAATGACTACATAGCGCAGGTGCTAAATGCTTCGGTGCTAATTGCGATGTTCACATTTGTTCTAATCTCGGTACCATAGTGCCACAATATACGTTTGTCTACAGCAACTGTTTTTGTTGGCTCGTTTAGACACTGCCTTTATCTATGCAGTTACGTTAGACGATAGCTGAGAGTAATTTAACAGTTTTACTGGCGGTGTGGCACTAGTTTCTGTTAACCGGGAGCAAAAATATCGTGCAGAGTATTCTCTCGTCCGTCGGCGATACACGACGTCAGGAAGCCGGTAGATAAGGTTGTACAGTATCTAATCTGCTGAGCAGTAGCGCCTTCATCTCGGAAGTGTTCTCACCTTCGGCATCGAACGTCGTGGAAATTAATAGGACAGTGCCCGCAGCCATAGAAATGATATGAGATACACAGTTAGTGGGCAGCGTCCTGTTGCCGCTCCTGCCGAGTTGTCAGGAAGACTAAGTCGCGCCCTGTTGGCTGCAACTGACGTTTTTACACACCGCGATTACCGGGGAAACCAGTCGCGCCGGCTGGTTGTTTGTCGTCGAGTAATAGCTCGTTAGAGTCCTCTGGCTTCGACAGCAAACTAAGCACCGCCTTCCTTTATTTCTTTATTAGTAAAGCCGAAGCCCTCTGTCCATTAAGACTGGGGCTCCGTACCGTGTTAGAGCGCGCCTCGACTTCTCACACCTCCGTGTGCCGCCCGCGACAAGGGAGAAGCTCAGATAAAAAGCTGACGGTCGCCTATAAAAATCAGCGCCGCTACGGCTAGCCCATTCCAGGGAGCTGACGAACGGCTTGTTTAATCTGTACGCTACGCTATCGCACCATTTTTCTAAGTAATTGTTCCGAATGGGAACAGCGTAATGCTTTTTCCTTCTCGCGTCCTTTGATCAGCATGTGTCCTTGGCAATCATCGCCATGGGAGCATTTCAATCGTTCCCTTCCCACATGAGGACTCTTGCCTTCTCAGTTCTTGTTCTTCTTTTCGTATTATTAACTGCCACTATTGTATCAGTTGGCATAACGCAACTATAACTCCTTCATTTAAGCATTCCATCGTATTCTAATAGTATATGTTTGTTGTTTTTACGATTTCCGGAGTGTTTCAGAGTTAAAATTCGATTCAGCCCAGTTCTAGCATGGTATCTACTTCAGTTTTCCATCCTCTTTCAGCTATTAAATATTTTTGTTTGCATTAGTGATGAGTCTCCTGTTTCGCATTTCCACTTTTGTATTTTAGTGTTATACTGCAGAACTTTTCCACAATTGTAGTAGCAATCTTTTCAATATCAGTATTTGATAACGAGGAATCCATTTCTCACTCGCTTTTAGTTTTATTCTTCAGTATTTTTTGTCGTCGTGGGACATGTTTTGAATATTGTTATTTTCCTTTCAGTGAGTGTGAATTTTGTTTCGTGATATATTAATGTTATGAATCCGTGCGAAACTATAGTATGGCTGATTTATTATAAAATCCTTGTGAAAAATAAGCACCAAATTATGACACGATTGTAATTGAGGATGAAAACTAAAATTTGTTCTAAAGCGTGATTGGATGTGTTGTGTGGGTGGTGCACACGGGACCTGACGTGGTATATTAATTTCTCATGGTACCACGCGGTCACGCACACGTACGAGTCTATGCTGTCTGGAATGTTTCACAAGTTTGGCGGGTGTCTGTACCATGCTTTATCCTGTAATCCATTGCTACGTCATTTTATTATTGTTGTGAATGTAATTACTAACTGTAATGAAGTGTGAGCAACTGCAGAATGACAGTGTTGAATGATGTCATATTATCAAATACAACGTTACAAAACCATGTGTACATCTGTACTAGATGCAGTCTAATAGTATTTCAGAAGATTTCATTTAGACGCCAGTGTTTGAGAAGATGCAGTGTGATACGTTGGTACATCTGTCTCAAAATGGGGTCGCAACACTAACAAAACTGCCATTAGTTCAAGTGTTTATAGTAATCCTTTGCCTCGGAAGTTTCTTCTCGTCGGCTACCGAAAGTGTTCGTAGTGTAACACACAGCGGGGGACGCCCAAAAGTAATATAAACTTTCTGTACAGTATGTCTCAAAAATTGGTAGCAAAAATGTTGATAATACGTTGTTCTAAATACGTTATTATTATCCGTAAAGTAGACGTCAGAGTGACTATTTCTGTGAACACCTTCTTAGGCCTTCATGTACAACGAAGCCCTTTCCAGGTTATAGAAAGAGTTTATTTGTGTATGTGCAGCGTTTTGTATACAGGCAGTAACATTTGCATGTCTTTACTAGGTAGCCTATAGGCGTCGACTAGCGTTTTAGGTAGCTGGAAGGATGAATTTAGTTGCTTGACCTTTTCCCAAAAATTAAAAAGCACTATGTTCGCAGCACACGATTCGGTCAGACAGCTACCGTCATAATGATTTTACACCGAATGCGAGATGCGCGGATACTCTACACGAAAACAATTCAAACAAAGCTTGTTGTGTGTATTTCTGCTAGATATTATTGCTGACGGAAGTCGGCTCACTGAATTTTTCCCCCAAGCAAAAATCGCTTGGTCTGCAATATATATTGTAGATTACTCGTAAAACGACAATTTCAAATTAGTTTTCCGATATTTGCAGGTACATATCCGTAGCGCTAGTTTCAGGCGAGCAGTAATTAATGTAAATAATGATCTGTCCTGTAGCGTGGTGACTGACGCGCACGTAGCCTGCATATGCCGTCAGTTTGTTCTCGTGCCGTATTGTTTAATTTAAATAAAGCTTATGTGCTTCACCTGTGCTTTCTGCACGCTTCACTTGTGTTTTAGTACACTATTCTGGTTTTAATTAGCCATAAAGAAAATCTCTTCTTCCCGAGTATTAAATTTTATGCTCTATATGTCAAGGCATTCATATGGTGAACTCCTGTTTTTGACACACCACGCTTCTCAGAGATATATAGTACGGCCAGAATGTTCACCTTGAGTGTTTCATATTTGTACCCGTGGGCTGAAAGAGGCAATAGCTACACGGTGATACATGTCGAGTCTTTTGGGGGCAACATTATATTTTTATACCGTTTATGCATTCCCGATCAGTACCGTTATTCGTAAATGCACTTGTCGCTGCCCACACGTAAAGTACTGAAACCGTTTCTATCCACAACGGAAATTAAATATGGATATTCTATTAGATTTGATATACTGTGTAGTAATATCTCGGCCGCGCTTACAACAAAAGGTAATACTGTGATAAATTAGACATTTGTAGTACCTAAGATGTAATGCAAGACTAAAGTTATCCACCTCGGTAGCTGAGTGATCAGAGCAACGTATTGATAACAGAAGGAGATCGTGTAAGATCCCCGCCGGGTCAGAGATTTTCTCCGCTCAGGAAGTGAGTGTTGTGTTGTCCTTACGTTCGTATCGTCATAATTGACAATACACTATTAAGTTGACTCTATGGGCACGTCCTGAAAGCCAATAAATTCGCCGGCCGGGGTGGCCGAGTGGTTCTAGACGGTACAGTCTGGAACCGCGCGACCGCTACGGTCGCAGGTTCGAATCCTGCCTCGGGCATGGATGTGTGTGATGTCCTTAGGTTAGTTAGGTTTAACTAGTTCTAAGTTCTACGGGACTGACTTCAGCATTTAAGTACCATAGTGCTCATAGCCATTTGAACCAATAAATTCAAATTAAAAAAAACTACAGTTACATAGATTAATGGCCTGATCTCTGGCTAATCCTACAGCTTTTTTGTGGCAATGGATGTGAATTTTTCTTCTATAAAATGAATACGTATATGGGAATTTGCAGAATCGTTCGGATTTCTGGTTGAACTGCAGATCCTCCTCTACATGAACGGATGAATCAGTTCACAAAGTACGACAAGGCTAATAGAGCCTTCCGGAGTTCAAATCAGTGTTCGTGTTGATGAGTGATCAGCTTTTTAACTTCTAAGAATACGACGTATTCATCTCCACACGACACTGAGTTACCAATATTATGCTGACTGCCTTCCTCAGGGCACTATGCGCGGTACTATATATATAACACTTCGCCTGTGTACTCCGAACACTTCTGATTTGCTATTTCTGTTAGTCCAGAGCAAGATCTCCAAGTGCGTCGCTTTCAGGATAAGTTATGTTGTAGTACTGTAGCAGCAGTTCTCCGGGAAAGGTCAAGAGATCGTGACCCGAGGACTACAATTTGACGCTAATGTAATGTGCATGTTTTATGCGCTATAAAAGTGCTCAGATTGCACGGCTGTGTGTGTGTGTGTGTGTGTGTGTGTCCGCGACGGCGTTTATCTCTCCGATCGGCCCTGACCCATTACCCGAAACCAACACAACACTTAAAACACTTTCGGCGTCCATCCGGTTAACCTGAACAGCTTTCAGTTTAACACGCAAGTCGTTAAGAAAATTCTCTGTCGGCCGCACGCGTGTTTCCTGACTATAAAGATCGTTTATATCAAAAACAAGCGCTGGTGCGACGAGGTAATCGTTGCAGCGATGGCGAAATTCCCTATCGATGAACAAAGAAAGTACACGGGGGCCTATCTGACACGTTACCTTTCTATTAAACAGGTGCGGCGTGGCCTAGCGTGTCGTGCGAACGACGCAGGATTATCGTCGTTTGAAATCTATTCGTAGGCGTATCCTCGAGTGCGTTGGGCTGGGTGTGTGATCCGTTACCTTATAAGCAGCGTAACACACCTTCGCATACAGGCCCTCAAGCACCAGCCGTATGTTAGCCGCTTCCATTTAATTAAGACACAGAATTTGTAATTAACGGTTCTAGGAAGTTATATCCAGATGCGAATCGGATAACTCCAGCTACGGATCTCGTCAGGCAGTTTCGGAATAATATATTAATTACCGAGCTGCGCCCCTGCCTCGCACACTAGTCGAGGAGCGAGTGGTTGTTAATAAATTTTGCTTTACAGTTGAGTTAGCCTGCAGCGTGCTGGGAAAGGAGAAGCGAATTATACAAGGGAGAAGGTCGAGTAATTACCGCGGACAGCGGCCACTCGGGCTCCTTAGTACAAAATGTCAGATCTGATTACGCCGTCGCCTAAACGCCGCCCGGAAACTATGGCGCTCAGTTTACCCATGAGGGGCGGTCGCTGCCGTAGCTACCGATATATCTTTTCCTTTGAACGTCTCCTTACCATCTAATATTGTTCTGTAGGTTACTGCAAATTTCACCCACGCATAGAGTTATACAGAATGTTTAAGATCTTTAATGGGAGTTGGGTTGTTTGGGGAAGGAGACCAGACAGGGAGGTCATCGGTCTCATCGGATTAGGGAAGGGTGGGGAAGGAAGTCGGTCGTGCCCTTTCAGAGGAACCATCCCGGCATTTGCCTGGACTGATTGAGGGGAATCACGGAAAACCTAAATCAGGATGGCCGGACGCGGGATTGAACCGTCGTTCTCCCGAATGCGAGTCCAGTGTCTAACCACTGCGCCAACTCGCTCGGTAAGATCTTTAATGCTAGAAGAGTCATAGCGATGTTTTCAACGATCTTGCGCGATGGACGTATAATCAAAAGTATGTAGAGTACTTCCAGCATACTTTTCCTTGTTTCTCATATATCGCATCTGGCAAATGCTGGGATGTTTTCATTAAAAAATTACCAGTTACCTATGCTATCCTTACTTCGTTCGAGGTTACGCTCCGTCCCGATGACCTTATAGTCTACCGGGTATTAAATTTTAATCTGCCTTTTCTTTTTTAACATTCCCTGTTCGTGTTTTCATTTTCATATTTTGTCTCTTAACGTTTTTCGCTTACGAATCTAGACGAAACCGTGGTGTGTGCGACAAATTATGAACCTCTCGTCAGACGACTACAAGTATTTCGTTTCCAGTCCTCAAATAGCACTGAAATGTCAAACCGCTCAATTCACCCGGCTTTCATCGGTAGACCTTTTTTAATCACTTCGTCATCGGCAGGACCTCAAATGCTTATCTGTCCTACATCTTTCTCAACAGATGTCTGAAATTTCCTTTTGCACCATGATTTCTTGTAATAACTCACACTTTCAACTCTGGAGACGGCAGAGGAAGTTTTCAACGGGTTCAAATGGCTCTGAGCACTATGCGACTTATCTTCTGAGGTCATCAGTCGCCTAGAACTTAGAACTAATTAAACCTAACTAACCTAAGGACATCACACACATCCATGCCCGAGGCAGGATTCGAACCTGCGACCGTAGCGGTCACGCGGTTCCAGACTGAAGCGCCTTTAACCGCACGGCCACACCGGCCGGCTCAACGGGTTCACGCACACAAATAGATAGTAAGAAAAAAATTAGTAAATGTGGAACGTTGAAATTTATTCCGTATTTATGCGTTTGTATTCTGTTTCCGTTGAAAAGCACGCTGCAGATTTCCTCTCCTGTCCTTGTCCAAACCGAACTTATGCTCCGTTCCTAGCCGTCTTGTAGCTGAATGGGCGTTAAACCTTATCTTTCCTCCGCCTTTTGTTCATGTGTGCTGGTCATTTTTGACTCCAATAATCGTGGATATTCTTTATGTATCTTACAAACCGATGCGAAATCCGAGTACATCTACCAAAATGGGACACATGTGTTAGAATTGACTATCAGTTTCATAATACGATGGTAATAAATATTTCTTACAAATCATCATAAAGAACTGAATTATCAAATACCACACAATTTTGCAGCACCTGCACCTATTTGAAGAAATTTTTACGGCATGCTTCTTCTTCGACACTATTTTTTGAACTTCTAAACGTTAGCAAGACGTTATCGGAAGGTTCAGGCACGGGAATACAATGCTAGAAAAACAGGAATCTTCCTAGTAGACCTAGAATATTGCTCGCCGTATTATGGTACTGCTCAAGGAGAAATGAGAGCTCATGGTATTTTCTTACGCTCAAGGTATTTGTCGTTTCCTTTTTGCTACCGTATAATGATAGAATACAATTTTCTTTGTGTTCGAGAAAACTAGTAATAATAACTAAAACAAGTTTACAGAAACTTTATCCATTACTCTACATTTCGTTTGCGGTATGTAGTGTGACCTGACAAAAATATTTAGTGGAACTATGTTAGCACCTTTTTGATGATTGCGCGGTGTTAACCTATTCCCTACTTGGATTACTCATCTTTCTGGTTTATTCAAGTGATGTTTTAACGTTGCAAATGAAGTCCGTTTTGAAACTGACTCTACCAGTGCAGGTTAGAGGTATTTGACATTTTAACTAGCGTCCCATGGATGTAGTTTTATATTCTCAGCCCTGCAGTGTCTCCAGTAACTCATATCATTTTCCCGATGGCTGCCTGCGGTTCTTCATTTCCTCTATTTAAGTTTTTTTTATACCGCAATCTGCAAAATTATTCTTTTTCCTGTCTGTAATCTTCTAGCAATACAGTCTCTCTGTATTTTCTGAATGAGTGCTGTCGTCTCAAAATAACCATTCGAGAGGTTTTTCAGATAGTATGTTTGCTAATTTCTGGTTTTGTTTTTGTTCATCAGTACATGTGATGTAATGAACAGTTTGATTTTTGTTTATTATGCTCCCAGATTTTTCTAATATAAGGTAATCAGTCTCTCCATTTGCTGTAATTTACCAAACGTGGATTCTGTTATCAGTGACCTTCGATGTTGCATGGCATTGGATGGAATGACAGTGCTAAACTAAATTCCTCCTTGGAAAAATGTCCTCCAGCTTACCAAGAAGTTATATACGAACCTCTGTTTCAGCTTGTCGCCTAACACCCTCCTCTTTGAGTGTTTATCATGCACAGCATCATCAACATCTAAGTGAAGTATCCTCGTCTCTGTTTTAACCTACAGTCTGGTGATCCGCTTAGTACCACGCTAGTTAACCCCGAAAGTCTCGGCACGTGACTCAGTATGTTATCCCTTTTTCCAATGACATTTCTTCATTTTGCCTAACGTCTCTTTATTGTCTGTTTTACTTTCAACTGACATTTTCAAAATTTCCTGGGATTCTAAGTTTTTTTAACGTTCGCAGGTTCCTTCCTTATGTTATATGTCTCTAACTCTAAATGTAACACATTCATTCAGTCCCAGTTTCAGTAAATTTAAAGTTTTCTGGCATTACATTAGATCAATATTTGATACAGATACCACTGGACAAGAAAGTGCAGAGAATTGACTCGTATTTTCGATGAGTGTCGTTTAAATCCCCATCCTGTTTTGATTCCTTTAAATCAATTTAGCTGAATTTCGGGATAGTTCCTCAAACAAAACGACTGTCAAAACTTCCTATTATTCTATTACAACTAAGTTATTTCTCCTTGTTTAATGACTTTAATGTGGAACTGATCGTTAAAACGTACCTTTAGTGAAGATATATCCTTTCACTGAGATTGTATGTTGTTTATGGATACCTTGCTTCGGCAATATAGCGTGATTTTTTTTTAAATTTTTTTTGACTAAGCTGTCTTCTATGGAGATCACATTATTAGAAACCTACCGCCGTTCAGGTAAGGGGACGGTACATTCGTACTTTGCCGTAACAGTTTTATATCATATGCGGCAGCCTATCCAACGGCTTTTAGTGTTATTTACTTGGTTTAAACACTGGATTTTCCCTCCGTATACAGGTAATTCGAATCGATGAGAGGCACAATTCGAGGTATTTGCGTTCCTCCATCGCTGTGAGAGGACGTAATTGAGTCGACATGAATTACGAGTAGTTCGCCTTCCATTCTTTCCGTTATTAGAAAGCATAATTACGCGGCGCAGAACGGGAGGCGTTCTGAACGCGGTGTCGCAGTAGAAACTTCGATCCTCGTGAGAAGCGGGCCGGCCGTAATAGTGAGTGCCATGATTGGGAATATTGACACAGGAATCATGGCCGGCCACCAGTCAATACACGCATTTATTATTCAAAAGCCAAACAGAGCGATGTGTCGGCTCTATAAACGTATTGCGCTTATATCGTACCTCGGGCAAAACTGTGTGAATAACGTGTTTGCTAGCAACGTTACAAAGAGCAGTAATTGAATCAAACGTGCGCGATGAAATATTTAAACGGCAGGCTCGCACTATGTGACGTTTGCTAAATAGCTTCCAAAATCCTCTCGGAGCGACAAATGACGCTTAATCGAGCTGATACATTTCATATTACATGAAACGAGCGATAAATTAAACAATATCCGTGCTAAAGGCCGCGCACAAAAGGTGTCGTCGTGCGTACTACAGAAATATTGTATCACATTTGGGCTAATGATTTTTTAAAATTATTATTCGCACGAATACCGAATAATTTATGCGCTCGGATGGACAGCTAAACGTTACCGTCCGGTTCCAAACGTTTATCACCCTTTCCGTGTCACACCTACGATCAGATCACAATGTGTTAAATTTCCATTCGCTGTTAAATTTGACCAAACGATTAAAGTTGACGCCGCTGCATGTGAAACGCCTGAGAGGAGACAACGCAAAATATTGTTTCTCGTGGGGGTTCGGACTGAAAAACGGAGAGCCAATTCAGAATGTGTTTTATGTAACAAGAGGCCAGACGAAAGTGAGGAAGACGTTGCAGATAGTGAAATCGCTATTTGTTTAAAACATTCGCAACAAACAACTAATGTTTACAACAATTAAAAACTTCTCACACTTCCCTGTATCTTTATATCGTAAACAGAGTACCTAAAAACTCTGTTCAGAAAGTGAGCAGTTTGAATTTAGTTACGTTTGAAAAAAGCGAAGTACAAGCTGTTGGATTCACAGATTCTGTTATTAGTATTACGTTTCTCAATGGTGTATATTTCGGGCATTAGGCTCATTCTCAGTGTTCCAGCTTATGAAAAAATAGTTGTCATATTTTGGCGTGTCACCTAAGGTAAGTTATAATAATGTTTGAAAGGCATAGTACACACTGAGTGAATACAAGCAATTTTTTTTGTTATTTCTCCGTTATCGGCCCGTGGTGATGGCGTGTGAATTGTCTTTTTTCTTTCACTTCGTCAATGGAAATTACCGGCAGTTACAGCTAAAGAATTTTTATGTTGCCGAATGCGGAAACAGCATTCCCGAAACAAAACGAAAACCAATGAAGGACATGTAATCGGAAACGCTAATTTCTTTTAACTACGCCTTATTGCTATGAAAGCTATAAAGTGGAACGTGACTAGTTTACAGTATTGGGACTATGCAGTACCATAACTCTATTTGTTGCTGACAGTTTCTCGCTTTCACTGTTGTCACGGATAAGAAATAAACGGTCTAACGGAGATAAAATGTATTCTCCACACCGAGTACAGGCCTCAAACAATGCTAATGTCAGACGTATTAGCCTTCAATGAGCTATATTTGTCTTATACGTAATTTTCGATAAAGTACTAAATTCTATGCAGTCAGGAAAAAAAGATTACGCAGCCAACTGCGGGGCTGAGAATTTCTCGTACACACTGACTACAGATTTCTCATCCAGCTCGCAGTTTTACAAGACGTGTCGTGCTTTGACCCCAAAGCCGGAGTATTGGCAGGTGACGTGCTGTCAAAGAGACGGATCACCGGCTCGCGAAGCGGGGTTGACAGACTTGCTTCCACCTACCATCAGCCTGTTACGTCACGGCCATCTTCTGACGGATATTTCCCCATCTTCCCTGAGAAGCGCCATTGTCTTCTGAAAAACCAAAGACGCGTGTTTAGGAGCAGTAGATGTCTAGTCGTGTCGTTTTTGGGTATAGATTTATCTCTGATACATGTTACTATACAGATAGCACAGGACGTCTGAGCGTTTTATGCAATTAATTACCATTGATTGTCGTAGCCATTCTTAGAGAACCGAACATAATATTTAGAAGCAAAATAGCTGTTCGATACAAAATACGCTTTCGAAAAGCCGTTACTGTGCCGTCGCAATCATAAAGGCCTTAGATAAAAACTGAATGCTGTTTCAAGAAAAAATAAATTACGGTGAGCGCTTTTAAAAGGTGTTAAAATGAGCCCAAGGCAACAAAAGCACTCGAAGATTACCGCTGTATTATGCCCATCGATCATTTGTAACTTACTTATCTCAATATATTTACAAACATACACCGTGTTTACCTACGTTTGCTGCACGTCAGATTATTATTCTAACAGTTTTATGTCGTTGCGTAATGGGATATCCGTCTACTTCCTTTTCGTTTCGTTACCCACTCCATGGAATGGTAAAACTTGTTGCGCAATCGTTCTCGAATTCATTTTTCGAATTTAATACATACCCATTTTACTTCACTGCATTATACTATAAATTTCTGCACGCTTGAGAACAACGGTCAGAATGGATTCTAGCTTTCATGACTCATTACCTTATTAAAGTTTTTGTTCCCCCGTTTGCGGTTTCGTGACAAGAACGATTTCATAATCTTTTTGGAACTTATTGTGTATTGTTGAAAAGTGCCTGCTTTTATGTACACTTCCTACAGTGTACACAAAAATATAATCATATTGGCCTATTTGCTTTGAACATTGTCTTCCGGAATGACAGAGTAGAGCACGCGACGGAACACAGGAAGCGGACACGGCCGTTTATTGCGTAATTACTGCGACGTCGACCCGACTTAATCACCGTAAAGGACTTTCAACAACTGCGTCAGGTGAGCGCCACATCAGCCAAGTAATGCCCAGTAATATTTAAACTACTTTTACATTCATCCGATTTTTGGCAGTGAAAGGCTGAGGTTTTTGAAAACAAGAATTTTAACCAGTATAGGGCTGACGGAGTCAATGAGGATTCGAGCAGAGTGGAGAACGAATGTCTTCTGAAGCAGCATTATGATCTGTCATTCTCTTGATTCTTACGTGGTCAGTGCGGATTACAAATTTGTATATCATCTACTTTTTTTTATCGTCGTCATTAACCAGTAGTCTGTGATTTTCTGGTCTTAGAAATCATATTTGTGTTGGACAAATATTGCAGCTACTTTACCATTCGCAACTTGTACCGATTTTTCTTAATGAAACGGTTAAGGGATCGTGATTTGGAGTTCTTCTACATGAATAAAACGTTGTTGTATAAATTAGACTCAGATTTTCAACAATCTCCTCATCTTGAAAGCAGTGGAAGTAGAGACAGTCTTTCACGTCGAGGAGAGGTTAACGTCAACAAGCATCGATAGAATGGAGATTAATTAACTCGAGGGATTTGTCTCAGGAATTATTTAAATTTAGTTTTTCGAGTTTTAGCACACTTTATGTTCATTATAGATGGTCCACCATGTACTGGCTCATCGTAGCACGTCCGTCTGCGTTAATCGGCAAGAGGGAATTATCTACCGATAGCTAATGGTAAAACCATTTTAGTGATTGTAAAAGTTCGCGTTATTCCGTAGGGATAGGGAAAGAATTGTACCTTATGATTACATATACATGATATCTCCCAGTTTAAAAACGTTTTAGTCACTGAGAATTGCCGCGCGGGATTAGCCGAGCGGTCTAAGGCGCTGCAGTCATGGACTGTGCGGCTGATACCGGCAGAGGTTCGAGTCCTCCCTCGGGCATGGGTGTGTGTGTTTGTCCTTAGGATAATTTAGGTTAAGTAGTGTGTGTGTGCTTAGGTTCAAATGGTTCAAATGGCTCTGAGCACTATGGGACTTAACATCTGTGGTCATCAGTCCCCTAGAACTTAGAACTACTTAAACCTAACTAACCTAAGGACATCACACACATCCATGCCCGAGGCAGGATTCGAACCTGTGTGCTTAGGGACTGATGACCTTAGCAGTTAAGTCCCATAAGATTTCACACACATTTGAACACTTTTTTTTCACTGAGAATTGTTTCACGGAGTTTCATTCCATAAAAGATGGTAGGTCGACGAAGTTACGTATCCACACATTCACGCGTCGTGCAAGATACTTTAAAGAGAATGCCTACCAAAACTTTAGAAAGTTTTTTGCTGGTCACAGAGGTCCTGGCACCGTCTTGAACTTACGAGTCAGATACCATGCGGGGCCCAGAATTCAAGTTTTTACTGGTATTCTGTAGAACAAACCATCTTCTGGTTGTCCTTAACGCAACAGTGAAAAGCCATCTATTTGTTCTGAAAATATTTGCTTTTGGATTACCTGTAAATCTTGGCCTTGGAATGAGGAAAAGATTCGTGGACTGGCCTGAGGTGTTATTGAGTCTATAGGAAAGAAGCAGGCCCTAATCTCGACTAGAAACTGAAAGTTAATTCACCAGTAATTCGATAAATGTGCAAACGTGCAAACAGTTTTTCTCAACAGCTTGAAACTAGCTTTAAAACTAGGCAGCCGCTCTAAGCCTTATCGGCGCATGTACGTATGTATATAAGCACTTTACGCGCTCCTTATCGCAGCGGCTATTCGACCGCTATCGTGCCGATATCAAAACCCTCATTAGGCCACTGCGAGCGACAAATGGGGTTTTTCACCCGGCGAGCCCCCCCCGCGGCAGCGACAAGCACAGAGCTCTAAGCCCTCCACTATAGCAGCGCCGGCGCTTGTTAACCGCGTCTCGTTTGCTGAAATGAATCGGGACTCAACAGTGGTCGAGTAGGCGCAAGAAAACGGAGCGGCGCAGCGTATGTCACTCGCGTCTCTGTTTCCATATTTCTTCACCTACGTAATACTACAGGCCACTATGAATTTCTTACTAACGGCATTTCATAGTAATACTTGGGACATTTTAAAATTTCTCGTCCTGACAAAGAAAACGCTGAATTTAAAAGATTAATTTGTTTTTTTACTAGCAAAATAATCAATTACTAAATCAATAAATGTACTCGAAGACTTTCCAGCTTTTTAAAACTTGCAGTAAAAGAAGGTTTCCCTAAGTGTGTAAAATAAGTGTCCGAGTCTACATTTAAATCTACATGACTACTTTGCACACTTAAGTGTTTGGCAGCAGATTTGTGGAACCATTTTTAGACTTCTTCGTAATCTTTCCACTCTCGAGCAGCACTTGGAAAAACAATGAGGGCGAACTCTGGTTTCTATTATTTTATTACGATAGTCATTCCTCGTTACGTAGCTGGGTGTCAACAAAATGTTTGGCATTCATTGGATAAAGCTGGCGATTGAAATTTCGTGAAAAGTTCTCCCCGCAAGGAAAAACACCTTTGTTTTAATGATTATCGCCTCAATTAGATTATCGTTTTCGTGACATCTTTTCCTCCATCCCGTACTAATACAAAACGAGCTTCCCTTCTTTAAACTTTTGCGATTTCTTCCGTTAGTCCTATCTGGTAAGGCTCCCATGCCGCGCAGTAATACTCTACAAAAACAGAGAACTGTAGAATAAGCAGTCTGTTTAATAGATTTGTACGATCTTCTAAGTGTTCTGCCAATCAAATGGAGTCTTTGGTTCGCCTTTCCCACAGCATTTTCTATGCGCTGGTTTCAATTTAAGTTGTTCGTAACCCCTAGGTAATTAGTTCAATCGGAAATCTAAATCTGTACGCATCATCAGAAACTGAAATATAAAGGATTTTTTTCACTCATTTGATTTTAACCTACGTTCACCTAGCCATTTATTCAAATCTCAGAATAGAAAGCAGCAGCAAGACGTCCGGAACGTTATGCAGTTTTGCAGTAACGACCAATGCGTATGTGAAGGTGCATTATCGTAGAGGAAGGAAACGTTTCTATTTTGTGAGACGAATGTCAGACCAAGCTGCATCTTTCAGTTTGTTCAGTTCAGAAACGTAATACTCCACGCCCACGAAGGGGGAGGGGGGGGAGATTCGTTCCCCACATCACGAGAATCTCAGAAAACGATATCAATTACTTTTCATGTAGACGGAACTGTTTCTGATTTATTTGGTGATCTCCCCTCTTGTCATTTGCTCTTATCACTACATCGTGTCTTCAGTGTATAATGATGAATCCGTGTTTCATCTGTCGTTATGAAACGTTAGACGAACTCAGCGCTATTGTGTTTAAACAAGTCCGAACACTCTTGAGCAAAGCGTACGTTAATATAGCAAAAAATTCTGTAAAAATGTGGTACGGTATCACACCTTTGCCATGTTGTCGAGCTCTCGTACCATGAGTGAGCAGTCATTAGGTACGACTCTGTGAAATTATACGAAAACAATCTTGTTAATCGCACGGAATAGGTAATTCTTAATACTTATCATCACTGGATGCACGACCCTCCTCAATTCATTAGGATATTTTAATAATGAATACAACTCTCCTTTTACAATCCTTGTGTTTTAACTTATTAACAGAATGTAGTTCATCATCGCTCATAATTCAGTTTGACTCAATCTTCATTGATGTCTTAACACTCAATTGTTATGACTGTCACAAGCAAGTAACAAAAAATCATTGAAACTTCACTGTGTGCCACTGAAAGAGTTGTATTTTGCAAAGATCCTAATATGTTAGCCACCTGCGTAGCATCTCTATTCTCGGACGAGAATTTTCACAGCATCCCTCGTATTACTAACTTCACGTGCTACTCCATTAACAATTGTAAAAGTGATTTTGTATCGATACAGTTACTTTCTTGCGGTCTCTACGCGAATTGCGAGGCGTCTCAAGAAACGTGCTCACTCCGATGTTTCATAAGATATTCAAGGAACTGAAACTTAGAATTCTGCAGTTTTTGGTGTATGAATGTAACATTTTTATTGACTCAGGTACTGAAATAATTTTTTGAACAAATGCTTTATTGTCTTTACGTCATTTGATATTCCAAGAAATGAGGGACGCAAATCTTTTAGAAGTGAAGTCTTCACAAAAATAAACAGGAAATATACAAAACGTGAGAGCAAAATCTGCCTGCACACTGCAGATTAATGCTCATCATGCGATGTTTTCGTGGGCATGTAAATGTAACTGTTATTTCAGGCGATTTCTAGCTCAAATTCAGCACAATTTTCAGCCATTTTGCATTGAGATTCCCTGCGGTTATTACCGTGTATTATATCACTGTATGCTTTTTCACGTTCTATGGAATGCGATTTAACAAAATATATCGTCTCATTAAAAAAAAATCATCATTTCCCGGATATCTCAGTTGGTAAAAACGTAAAGAGAATTACAAACACTTTAAAGTAACCTTCCAGTACTGTTAATTCCTGGAAACGTTATTTCTATAATTTGAACCATTTACGAAGCAACTGAAGTTTGTTCGTTACATCGAACACACAGTGTAAACACGTCGAGCCCAATGTAATAGTTATTCAGTCTACTATTTCTCTATTTTCCACATTCTTTTTGCGAGAACAACTTTGAAATTTCTTACAATTGCTCTCATTTATGCTCACAATTCAGCTCTTTATTATTTCTATACTAACTAATTGCACTGCTTACAACCCTTTCAAAGAAGACGCTGAATACTTTCCCGACTCTCCGTTCATGCTACATTTTTGAGGAAACCATTCCTCAAAAATTGTTCGTACGAGAATCTTGTAGGTGTTTCCTCTTATAGATGCAATAAACCTTCTCCAGAATTGTCTGAGTAAATCGATTTCTTCAAGTCGCTTTCATATAACAGATTGACGTGTTTCCTCCACTTGGTATTGCTTTGTGATGTTGGTTCTACATCTTTAATCAGTGTAAACGTCGAGAGGCTTATCATCTAAACTAAAATTGAGTGCTAGTTGATTATTTTCCTCCTTAAGTGAATTATTTTACGCATATCCACGTTTAGTGAGAGTGGTCATTCTGTACGCCAAGTGTAAATATTATATCGATGTTATTCTGAATTATCCTAAAGTAAATTAGATATGTCGCTCTCCTATAAACAATAATATAGTAATATAATAATCCCAAGGTTAGCCCTGCGTGTTGTCAATGGTTTTTATATACTGGGAACATTCACATTCCTATTACGCTTCCCGGCTGAATTCTCGACGTACCCTAGCCTCCGATGCAGTCTCAATGCTTTAAGACTGTTATTTCAGAGCTTCCTAGCGCTATTAACGGATAAAAAACAGGTGTAAATAATTGTCTACATGGTTTTAAGTACGCTTTGCTTCCTCTTATTACTTCTATATTCGAAAACGCGGCGGGATGGAAGGATGCTCTGCGATAATATCATTTTTTCGTAATATTTCTCTGTGGTATAAGGACAAAAATTGTGTATACAAATGTGTATTATATTTGTGTTGTGTTCCAGCAAATTGTTTTCATTGCTTTCGTAAGTAGCTGTGAGATGTACAGTGACTCGTGTCAACCACAACAAATAGAAGAAAACGAAGCATTACAAATGTGTGATCTGACATCTTCAGTAGTTATTTTTCTTAATACTCCATCTCCTAACTAGCTGCCAGTAGTTTTCAGCATGCTCAGTAGCGCTAAAATTCTCTCCTTCTAGAGACCATCCGTTTACAATAACCAAATTCTGAATCTGTGATTCGTGATAAATTTTTCGTGTAGATAATTCTGAGATTGCTGTCGTTAATCACTATATCTCCGATGACGTTGTTACTAACGGTATGTAAAATCCTGAGAAGGATATATTACTCGCTACTGAGCGTTTAATGTGATTCTCCAGTGTCATCGCCTTTACTAATGCAGTCCGCCGAATACCTCAAAAACCTTTCTACACGGTTGTGTCGGAATTTTGTGAACCACTGCCTCTCCAGAGCATAATTACATACCAGCATTCAAAGTGACACCGCACCGTATCGCTTCTGAGATGCTTGCATACACTGACACAGTGATTTGATTTCACAGTTACTGGACGTTAAAAATTGTTTGTTAAGACAGGATTTTCTTTCTTAGTTAGAACAGTCGAAGACACAAAAGATGTAATCAAATTAACAATGCATACTCTTTTCAAACACATCTTCCTGCAAAAAGGAAAGAAAAATACTTTGTTTCTTTGTAGATATGCAAATAAATTTCAAAGAAACGTAACTAAAGGTAACACACAAGGTAAATGTCTGGGTTTGAAAGCATCCCGTCACAGAACGCATTCTATTTCACAATAAGGTTACGAAAACGAATCGTAGTACTATTGTCGGCGAAGATATAAAAAATGGTTCAAATGGCTCTGAGCACTATGGGACTTAACATCTGAGGTCATCAGACCCCTAGAACGTAGAACCACTTAAACCTAACTAACCTAAGCACATCACACACATCCACGCCCAAGGCAGGATTCGAACCTGCGACCGTAGCAGTCACGCGGTGCCGGACTGAAGCGCCTAGAACCGCACAGCCATCACGGCCGGCGCGAAGATGTAACTTACTAAACTAACCGTCACTTAAAGAGTTCACGAAATATTTTGCTCAGAACAGAGGGCTTAAAAGTTGTCTACCTCTGCTAGTTAGTCTAGCTGAGAAATTTTTTATGACTGTTTAAGTGAAATTAATGCATCGAACTTCATTACCTGAATAAAACGTTTACAGCCTATTAATGCTACGAGCATTCCAATAAACTGTCCTGCATAAGTGAGAAAATGCAATTTCTTTCATAGGTGCTATAAAATTAACGGTAACATAGCTGCAAATAGCAGAAGCGTTTCAACTGTGTCGAAAAAGTTTGATTAGCTGGACTATATTTTATTGCCTGGTTAGATTTCGTAAACAATATCTCAGCAAAGCTTTGTCTGTTCCGAAAACAGCGAAACTTGAGCGAAAATGTCATTCTTGGAGGTACATGGAAGATGAGTGTCAACATTGTTAAAATATAGCGATGCGGGGATAACGTGGCAGGCGAAAACGTGTCGGAAAAGTGGTGTGCTCTTACATTGATTTATCAACGGGAAATTCAGTTGTTAGGTTGTAATGAGAAAATGTAGACGCGCGCGGCTCTGGTAGTAGCGCGCATAGCAAGTCACGCGACATAGTTTATTTCCACCGTTTTTTTTTATTCTCTCGACAGTCCGTAGTGTTGTGACATTAAAGACAATGCTAATAGCAGCACTCACTCTGAAATGTGATCGTACGCTTTTGAATGACGTGACGCGGTACGTGAGGGTGTCCCCGATAACTCAGACTCGTGCAATTTCTGGACAATAAAACAAAAAGCAGCTCGCCGGAAACAGCGGTGACGATTGTCACGTAACGCCGACTGTTTAGACCGGCTGGCAGCGCGTCGCACGCTCAAATCAGGCGCCACTGTTTGCGTTGTTCGCGTCGATAGCGGTGCATTATTAACGGCTCTTCTAGATTTAGTAGCTCAAGGCTCTGCGTTACGCCGCGTATCAACGCCACGAATTACATATCACGACCGCGCCTGCGACGTCGCCGTGTCCAATGGGTGACCGCCACGTCCCGTTCTTCACTTCATTTCTGCTTCCCTTGGAGACAGAAATAAGAACATTATCAATCACGAGACACGTGAAGGGTAAGCAGTATTAGTCCTAAAGTCCGTTTTTTTTAATATTTTGGAAACGAAACATATTTCTTATTTATTCGCTGTTTACATGAACTATTTTAAAGATGTTGCCACAAAGGTCAACACGACGTCAGCGCCACTGCCGTATGCAGGATAAAATCTTCACACAATCTGAGCTGTATCAAACAAGTTTGGAGCTCGAGCTTTCGATTATTTGATTATTTTCAACACTGTCATCATTAGGAGACAAAAAAAAAGGTTCAAATGGCTCTGAGCACTATGGGACTTAACATCTCAGGTCATCAGTCCCCTAAAACTTAGAACTACTTAAACCTAACTAACCTAAGGACATCACACACATCCATGCCCGAGGCAAGATTCGAACCTGCGACCGTAGCGGTCACGCGGTTCCAGACTGGGAGACAAATGTGGACTGCCAGGAACGAGGTGGTCCCCCAGCCCTTACGAACATGGTGTAGGAAATAACTCGCGTTCTGAATCCGATTTACCTCAGATTACCCGCCGAGAGATTCTACGTTCTCTGGGTGAAAAAAATTGTATTACTATCGCAACCTGTTATCAAATACGAACGGAGTTTATTGCTGTCTTCATGTTCCTCAGAATATTCTTTTAAAATGTCTGTTCCCTGACAATCCCATCCTCGAATCTTTTGGTCAACACATTGCAGAGTATAGTACACTATGACTGATTTATACATATTTTACACTTTAGTATAGCAGTTTTCATCTGAAGTATTATATGTATTTTTGGAGCCAGATGAGGTCTGGATTTTCTGTGGCTGCCTATAATATAGCATTTCACAAGGTCACTGCTTGGTTAGTGCAATGTACGAGGATTTCTATTTCACTTCTTAGTTTAGTGTGCTTATTTAGTAACACGTGTAACAGTATAGCTGCAGCTGTGTTATATAGTAATGGTGATATTGCAGTACCTTCTTCTCCTCGCTGTGTCTTCCTTTAATATTTAGAATTCAACGCAGCGCATCTAACGGAGGGTCCAGCAATAAGTTAAGGATATGAAATTATTTATCTTTGTCTATATATACCCTATGTGGAGTTTGAATTGGTGACCTATCACTTTTAGTTGCAACGTAGCCATCTCCACATGCGATTAATCGCTTGAAAACAGAGTGTAAGCAATAAAGCAGCTAGAAATTATGATTTTTCTTTTTACTTGTCGCTGAATCTAAAAGTCCGCCATATTTCTAATTTTTGATGGTACTGGACGTGTCGTAGATGTTTCACTTTAGATCAAAGAGACAGAACTCGCTCACATCGTTTGAGAATTTATTATCAGATTTTCAATCTTCTCAAACAGAAGTATTTGTTTGCTCTCGCTATTATTTCTATTTATTTTTTCTGTATCTATCCTGGTCAGAGTATGTCCTTCAAGACTTCCCTTATGCTGGACCACGCATTGTACATTTTACTACGTAAACATGTATACTTTGACACAACAACAGACGAAGTATGTTATCAGTTCGTATTACAATAACTGTAATGGAAAACTGAAACTGTCGAGTGGGAATGGTAATTTTGGAGAAAAGGAAATTGAGAAAAAGCTGTAGGAGGCAGTGAGTTAAAACGTGTGCATTTGGCAACAGTTATAAAATACTAAAGCTATAGTGTACTAAGATAAGCCGTTAGCTTATTTCAACAGACGGGAAAATGTAGAACTTCTTCTTTGGCACAACGCAGGATATTCCATTGTCGAGTGTTTGCACCGCAGTCTTGGCGTAAACACTAGCGTGTAAGATGGAAATGAATGTAGTTTAGAATATAACGAACAATGTATTACACGCTGATGACATTTATGAACGCATGGAATACGTAAATCGGAGTAGACGGGAATCTGGCAGGGATCTGTAAGTGTGAATCGTAAACTAGTAGCTATGTCTAGAATAAATACGCCGGGCCTGATTGACAATGTTCGAACGCTCCCAAGAGTGTGGATAGTACGAATTTCAAATTGGCTGCTGAAATTTGAGCCCTGTTTAAGCCTTGAGAGGTTCGTGGCTGAAAAATGGAGGAAGCTTCAGAAAATGGATAGGGTGACGTTACTTAACATTTTTGGGCAATAAGGAGGATATTTTGTATAGGACTTATGTATACGAACGGCGCCTGTAAAAAGTAGTGTGCTTCAAAATGTGCTTGGAATCGACGGCCGAGTCAAAAGAAACTGTCATGCATATCTGAATATCTGAGATAACAGAAATTATACAGTCTACTAATGTTTATGTATGATAATATGGCAAGGTGGTGAACGAAGTGAATTATGAACTGTATGTTGACTAGAAAGCTTACTTCATTTCGTTCTTAAAACTTGTGCAACCTAGCTGAGCTTAGTCATAACGAGTACAAGTTTTGTTCTGCGAAATATAAAGGAAAAACATTCGTTATTGTAGTATTTAGGTTATTTGTCATTTCAGTTACGATATCATTAATAAAGCTATCACATTTCATAACAACGAGGAAATAATCTGTTCGATTTATCTTTAAGAAAGCCTCTGGATAGCGATTGGAAGCAATGACTAAAATTGCTTTTTGTTATGTTTATCCAGGAAGTGGAGTAGTTTTTTTTTCATAAAGCAGAATTTAAATAAGTGAGAAAAGGTTATTGGATGAGTTCCAACCTCACTGATCAATACTGTTGGACTCGCAAAACGTTGGAGCATGTCTGCCTCAAACGTCTCTATCACTCACCCCCTCTTGACGGCGTTGCAGTCCCAGAGTTACGTCTGGCACGAGCGCTAATTTCTCAACTGACTTCGCTCGTGTTCCAAATGCACTTACCGCCCGTAGTATTTTACCTCTTTTCTGTTACCCATAGTTCCAATGAAAATAGTATTGATTTTCAACAGTATCAAGGCATCTTGTCGAGTATTCGGTTTTATCTGTTCTTTGACACACCGGTCGCGTTGTTGCAGTGGTGAGATAATGATCTATCTCTAATGTTCACATCCCAGTTCTGCCATCCAGATTATATTTTCTATGGTTGTCCTAATCGCTTATGGCAAATGCTGTTCTGAGTTGCCTGAAATGGGACACGGATAAATTCATTCCCCATCCTTCTGCAATTCAAGCTTGCACTCCGTCGTTAGTAACGTAGTCACACACAAGACGTTAACCCCTAATCTTCCTTCTTTCCTTTTGTAAACTCAGTATACACGTTCTGTGTTTCTGCCTTTAGGGAGCGAATGGTAAAACGATAAACGGAGAGTCTATGTTAGACGCCTTATTGAAACTAACGATACATTGTTGATGTTGAAAATTTGGGTCTCGTCCGTCCATTGGCTTGCATGTGTTTGAACATTGTTCAACACTGTACTGCCTTAAAACTAAGCAGCTTTTAAAATTACGAACATGTACCTTGAACAAACATCTACGTAATAAGTTGCTTCTTTATCATCCCATCTGATACAGAGCCACAACATCCAATTTCAGTTGTGGCTAAAATTTTATTTTACAAAAGCTCTTTTATACGGAATTCCCTTTGTAAAGCTCTGAGGGTATATGACATACTTTGTTCTAACGAACGCAACTCTTGCTTGGTGTCCATATACGTCGTTGGCCACAACATTCCTTAAGCCTTTGATCCTCAGAACATTCGAACTTCTATAGTAAGCCGATGAAAACTAGAGACACATCGAATGCCTTATTATGGTTATTAACATTGCAGACTACGTACGCTCTCGAGTAAAAGGGGAGTCCCTTTCCTCACATATTTCTCGGAAACGAATAGCCGATTGCTTTGGCTGGAGAATTAGAGGGGATTAACTTTCTGGCAATTCATATTTTTAAATATTCACGTGACCGTTGTTAGAGTCTAAAGAAAGGAATTTACCGATATTTTGAGCTTATGTATATCTGGTGTATGCGGAAATAATATGCGTAATCTACATATGTACTGGTTCAAGCCTACTTAGAAAATATCGCGGTTAACATGATGCACTTATTTCTATTAATAATAATATGACGAAATACATGTAGCGCAACGAAACTGCATTGAGAATTAGAAGCTAAAACATTAAAGTTCCCACATGAGGAATCAAATGCAAAAACAGCCCTATCTGTGGATAACGCTGATGCCATATAGCTCTTATCAATAAAGCGAGATAGTATTCGAGAAAGAATATGACGGTCCCAATACGCAGTATAGGAGA
Organism: Schistocerca piceifrons; assembly: GCF_021461385.2. Lineage (NCBI taxonomy): Eukaryota > Metazoa > Arthropoda > Insecta > Orthoptera > Acrididae > Schistocerca > Schistocerca piceifrons. The sequence goes on from NC_060149.1 coordinate 739,649,029, forward strand.
GTATCTACCAACATATCATTCTTCGTAACAATTATCTGCTGTGAGAATAATCGCATTGTTTTCTTTCATATCAATGTTTTTTCAGGTTTTTATAGAGCACCTCGAACTTCTCAATTCTATGAAACCAGCTTTTTAACGCCTGGAAAAAGCGACCAGATAACAAACTAAATTAATCTGTGAGTTCCCCCTCGCGAATGTTAACGCCAAAAGTTGTACGATAACTTACTGAGGGATTATGGTGAATCATAAAATCTAGATATTATCAGTTACGAAATCTGTGGTTGCTGCCGGTAGATAAATAAGGCACCATTGAACTTTATACGCAATAAAAAGACGACATTGGCTCCCACTGATTCCTTTTCGTTAAGGTCAAGAAATATTTCCTCTCACAAATTTTTTACCGCGAATCCACATGAGTGATTCTCACTCCTGAGCCAAATCTGAAACTGGTGCATATTATCGGATAAAGCTTTGAGCTATACGTTAGATTCGAACTGTGTAATAAATAACTGGTAGAAGCCGACCTTGAGGAAGTTCAGTTTGAATTCTGGATAAATGTACGACCACGCTATGCAATGCTGATTCAACAACTTACCTTACAAGATCGGATAAACAGAGGGAAACCTAAGTTTAGAGTTTTTGTAAGCTTAGAGAAAGTTTTGATAATTTTGACTGGAATATAATCTTCGAAATTCTGAAGGTATCATAGTTCAATTATAGGGAGTGGAAGGTTATACAGGGTGGTCAAAACAGTCTGAAAAGCTTGTAAGGGTGTTGCAAGGTAGGTTGTGCTAAGAAATAGCTAATAATAAAAATTTAGATACGTTGCACCGTTTCCGAGTTAATTAGCATTGACGTTAGCCAATCAGACCGTTGCGCGGGCAGATTCAAGCGGGCCGCCAGAGACGGTGTCGCTAAACGTGTACTTCGATTGGTCTCCTAGAATCGAATAAGAGAACGATACAAATATTGGACAAGGGACTGTTGTGAGGATCCAACGCGAGCCAAAGGCTGAGCAGTCTCGTGCGCTATCTTCTACTTTATGACAACAGCTCTTACGCTACTTGTATATGGAGGGCTGCCTGAATTTCCCCGGGCAGCGGCCTCATTGGCTAGCTTCGATGCTAACTAAGTCGGAAAGGGCGCAACGTTTCGAATTTTCCTCGTACTTATTTACCAGCACAACCTACCCTGCAACACCTTCACAATCTATCAGACTTTTTCTGGTCACCCTGTATAAAATCCTGTACAGAAACGAGATGTAGTTACAAGAGTCAAAGGTCATGAAAGGGAAGCAGTAATTGAAAATGGAGTAAAACTAGATTGTAATCTATTCCCGACGTTATTCGATCTGTACATCGAACAAGCAGTAAAGGAAACCCAAGAATAGTGTGGAGAAGGAATTACAGTTCGGCGAGAAGAGATAAAAACTTTCATGTTTGCTCATGATATTGTAATTCTGTCATAGACGGCAAAGGACTTGGAAGATCAGTTGAAGGGAATGGAAAGTGTCTTGAAAAGATGGTAGAAGATGAACATCAGTAAAAGTAAAATAGGGGTAACGGAATGTAGTTGAATTAAATTAGGCTGTGCTGAGAGAATTAGGTTAGGAAATGAGAAACTTAAAGTAGAAGACGAGTTTTGCTATTTGGGCAGCAAAATACGAGTAACTGATGAAAACCGAAGTAGAGAGGGTATTAAATGCAGACTAGTTATAGAAAGGAAGAAGTTTCTGAAAATGAAAAATTTGGTAACATCGAATATAAATTAGTGTTAGGAAGTCTTTTCTAAAAGCAGTTGCCTGGAGTGTGTCGTGCGGACGTGAAACGTGACGATAAGTAGTGCAGACAAAAATGGAATACAAGATTTTGAAATGCGGTGCCACAGAAAAGTGACGAAGATTAGGTGGGTGCGTCACGTAACTAACAACGAGGTACTGAATCGAATTGGGAAGAAAATAAATTTATTGGAGAGGGTAACTAAATGAAGGGATCTGTTGACAGGACGTATTCTGAGACACCAACGAATTGAGAGTTTGTTAAGGGAGATAAGTGTGTGAGTAAAAAACTTTAGAGTGCGACCAAGGTTCGAATACAGCAGGCAGGTTCAAATAGATTTAAGTTCAGTAATTATGTAAAGATGAAGTAGCTTGCAAGGAATAGATGGTGTGGAGAGCAGTATTTCGAATAATCAACTTCAACTAGCTCCCGGATCGGCAGTTTTTTTCTTTTCAGCAACAAATTTATATCGGTATGTATTCTTCGTCTATGCTATTTCAGTATTTGTTAATGCAGATATTACTTAAATCTAAGAAAAAAATTAGAAAATACACTTATCTGTAGAAGTTTAATCTTAACACCAAGCTTCCTGCTTGTCACAAGAAGCCGTACAAGCAAAAACGAGACTATTCTTTAGTCAGTTAATTTCTGAATTCTTTGCAGTCTTTGCCCTTACTGGCTGACTAATTTGGTAGCATGTGCTTGTAGTTAATATATTTTTGATGAGAAAGATGTAATTTATTTTGTTATTTTTACGGAAATCTTGAACCTGTACCTTTATCCTCATTGTTTATTCGTATACTTCAGTTATGGAATGGTAGCAAAAACAGTTTCAGGATGTATTTTGATGAACGGATTTCAAAATCTTAACCATAAATTCTTTTTATGAGAGAAATATCTTCCGACTGTTAGTGTTTCCCACGTAAGGCCGCAGACCATATGCGTGATGTCTATGAACTAATAAACATAGATACAGTACGAGTGTATGAATTCGACGGCTCTCTTCTTTTAGACAGTCATTGTAAAGTGCGAAATTGATGAAACAAAGTTTTATGAACTTCAAATATAATACATACCATACAAGACATATGTTCTACATTTGCTTTATATGATCAATACGCACGAATTTACATGGCATTGTCACAGCTAAATACTTAGACGATATGGGCACGCTTGTAGGCGTTTCATTGATAACGTTTCCTGAAATTATGTTTTTACTCTTATTTCCCTGCATTACCATGTAGTTCTGTACATCAGCAGAATTCTTTATAACCTCTCATTTATTCTTTACAATCATTGAACTCTTTCTATAATGAAAATTAAGAAATCAAAAAACGAAAGAAAGAACATTAGAGTGAATTTCCTGTCAAATGTGGTGTGATGAGAGACAAAGCACGCAATCGAATGGGACAACGGTCGAGATGAAAACAAATCAGTTCCTTCTCAAAGAAACTGTCCCGCCGTTCGCCTTATGCGATTAAAGGCAGCTACAGAAATCTGAAATTTGATGGATGGACGCGGTTTCAAACTTGCGCCTTCCCAATGCTGATTCACCACCTAAACCACTGAGTAACCTCTCTCAGTTCGCGAAGTCATATTATCCCTTTGTATTTTGACTGAGAAATGATCTCAGCTTTCTTGTTGCAACAATACCGAGTGGCGCATAAGACGGATATGAAGGCGTCTGACCATTCGCACGAGGAAGGCGATAGAAGTAATGTTCTCAAAGACTTAATTAAATCCTGTGTAGGTGTAATACCGTAAAGCGCTGCATGGCACTCCAACATAATTTCGGCGGCGGCGTGAATCTAACCACGCCACATGTTGCGAAAATCGAGATGACCTTACAGGATGAACTGAATTTATTGGATGAACCAAATCTGGAATACGGAGCAGTTAATTATTTGGCGCTGATGAAAGCAAATTGAGAGGAGAAGAGCGCTGACATTTGTCTCTCATCAAAGAAAGATGGCGGCTGCAGGTGGCCACTCATAAGGAGGCTTCACTTATTAAATGCTTGGCCACGCAACCATTTCCACAGCCGGTCTCCTTCAATTATGGAAGCCACGCGGCTGCGCTGCTCACAAAATCGCCGGCCAACAGCACTTTACAAATAAAACATGGCTGCGTCACAAATACGTCGCAGTCACGTCAAGCGAAAAACTACAAGCCAGTTCGTTGCTTTCCGTAGAACCTGACGTTCTGTCTCTGAATCAACCGATCTTTAGTAAGGCCATGAGTAGGGTGGCAGAGCAACAGGGGGGGGGGGGGATGAAGGGAGGTGCGAGGGAGGGGGGGTCAGAGAGATGAGCGGAGCAAGTGGTGGAAATAATTGGAGAAGTAATTGGCATTTGCTGGGCAGCAACAGACGCGCGGATGGAACAACAAGGGAAGCGGCCCATTCTGTATGAGTAACATTTCTCGTCAGGCCTCTTTAATTGCAGCTCGACGAAGTTTAGATAGTATCCAGGATGTCACAGATATTCCAAGTTCTCCTTTAATTGCACAGAAATAGAAAATTTCTAGAAAAAACGGGTTTCGGTGGCAGAGCAAGATGTATTTTCCAGTTTTGTTAATGAAGTTCATGACAAAAGGGACACCATACGCTGATAAGGGAAAGGTAGGAAACGTTCACTGTGACTACCGCGAATACACTGTAGAGTATTTCCGTTCGTTTCATTGTCTGAGTGGCACAGTGCGGTCCATAAGGAACAGATCTGTCACTCCTCACTCTGTCGTAACAGATCATCGCTGAAAAGATCGACTATTTGCTCTATATGTACTTCTTAATCTCACTGAACTGGTAATCCAACTGACAGAGGTGTCTCAGTGTTTAAGACTCAATTCTCGTTCGGGAAGATTATGGTCCAGTTCCCTTCCGTCCTTCGAGGTATAGGTTTTCCATGGTTTCCGTGAATCTCGTAAGGCAAATACGAGGATGTTTCCGTTACAAAAGACACAGCTGGTTCTTTTTCCGTCCTTATCTACTCCGAGCTTCAGTTACGTCTCTAATTATCTTGCTGTCAACGAGGTGCTAAATCTTCCTTTTTTATGCTATCTAGAGTAACATGGCCAGACATTTCACTTAACAATAATAATGCTAATAAGGGTTAAAAAACATAGAACACGCAGAAGACGATAGTAGTTTGTCAGATTCATTAGATCCCTCGAACACAAATTAGAAGTCACACCTCCTGGTTTTCAGTATAAGTAAATTTTGGTTTGTCAAATTTGGCAAGAAAGAGAATATATAGAGGTTGTCTCATGTTACACTGGAAGAATTTGATGGGGGAAAAGGCAAGTGAAGAAGAGTTGAAACCAGAACAAACGAAGCCTATAAGAATATGTAAGATTATTCTTGTGGAAAACAATTTCATTGTTAATTCATTTCTGGTCTAAGGTACAGGAGTTGGAGCTACCAGCCGTGTGAAGCGGTCTGGTGAAACTCATGGCAATTCACACCTGCCATATAAAGGTCTCGTGAGCTCTCTGGTTTATTACATAAAGCTGTGCCCCACAATCTGAAAAAAGGTAGCGGAAGACAATGGCAAACGGGAAGTCCGAAATATACAATGCCACAAGAGCACAGCTTTGAAGAGCGCTTTCACATGCTGCTTTCCCCCCACTTAGTTTACGACCATTTTCAAGAGAATGCCTCCACATAAACGACGATGATCATTGCCGCTACTGCCAACTCAAAGAGGTGGCGTCGAGAGCACAATGAAATTTCTCGCGCGTTATGATAAACAGCAGCAGGAAAATGATTTCGGAAGATTTGGCTATGTATCCAAAAAGCAGGAAGACCATCGATTAACCTCCACAATTATGACTACATATTTTTCAACTGTACTTATAGTCTCATTTGTCGTGCATCAGAGTGGCAGCTCGTAACTACACAATTGATAAAATTTAGCTATTAAAATAGTTACTCCTGAGAAAACATATTGCCTCTTTGTGCTTCTGTCATTTCAGAATTTGCAGTCATCCATTTATGGCTCAACTGACTGTTGTTATTAATATAGACTGCTCAGAATCAACAAAAGATTTTGTATCGGATTACTTCCTACGAAACTCTTGAGTTGCCAATCATCATAACCCCGTTTCTTCAGCGTCCGGTAGAGTTACTTTCATTCGTGTATCTTAGCACAACTCCTAGTTCCGTTCCGTTCCAGCTACTGTTTTACTGTTGATTGCACACTTACTGCATTGCTTCCAAGTTCGTTATTTTCTGTATACTTTGACACATTTTTCTCAGTCGTGTATACTGCAAACCTGTCTTTTGCGAAGCTCCTGAACTGCACAGTAAATGAGTCACAATTTCGTTCTCAGTTTAAAATAAGAATTGCAATGACCAAACAGTGCTTCAGACGTAAAAGTAATTTATTAACAAGTAACAACTTTAATGTAGGAGCAAGGTAGCATTTCATCAAGAAGTATATCTCCAGCTTGTATTGTGAATCATGGACTCTGGAGAGACAAAAAAGGACAACGTTAGAGGCAGCAGGTATGTGCATATGGTCGACAGTCATGAAAACAATCTGATTTGAAAGAACATTCAATACCAAGAACTAAGAAAGATTAACAAAAGAGACGTTGATTTAAGTCATATGGAAAGAAAAGAATAACTGAACTCTTAATTCAGCATAATAACTTTGTAAAAAAAGGATCCTCGAAAGCAAAATCCTTGTGAATGAATCAAGAGACAGTGCCAGGACTGAAAGCGGATTAGGGAATCGAAGTGCGACACTTAGAATCGAATGGAAAAAGAAAAGTAGCAGCGAGGCCGGACGCTAGTATACCAAGCGATGTTGCTCTGTGGTCGACACAATGGACTCGCTTTCAGAGAAACGGGGTTCAAATCCGTTTTCCTAAACCCATTACGCAGGATGCAGGGAGATTCTGACTTTGTGCACCGAGTTAATAGCGCTTATAATCTTCTTCCTTTATGGAATAATAATTATTATTATTACTATTATTATTATTGTTATTATTTAGATCTCCCATCATTCATATTTCATGTAATGATTAACTTATACTCAGATATCTAGTTTATATTGCCGTTGGTGACATGTTGTAACAGTGTATTAAACAAAAATTGTCGTACCTCCGTTTCAAGCCTCTTATAGTACTTCATTACTGGGCGAATGTGATTCATCTGAACCTTGAAGAGCCGTTTTTTGTTCTACTCCAATATCACCTGGTGCACGGTTATACACCTCCTTCCAGCAATAGTGGAGCAGGTGGCTACTGTAGCGTTTGACATGCCGGTCTTACTGCCTGTCACAAGAATTAAACGTTTCTCTTGACAGAATATTCACAACTGTTATTGATCATCAGTGATAAAATCCGTTACAGTTCTAAAAATTATTTATTTCGAAAACGGAAAGCACAGTCCGGTTCCAGTACATGTCCCATCTTCAGGGGCATATATAAATGTGAGTCCAAAAAGGATGCATAACTCAGGGTAAAATAGATGAACACTTTTACATATATAACATATTTTAATCAGTTTTAACCTCAGTTATGCATGCTTTGTGGACTCACATATTAATATGCGTCTGAAGATGGGACACATGTCCTGAAACCGGGTTATGATTTCCTTTAAAGAAATAAAGAAATTTTACAGTGGAGCGGATTTTCTAAGTTATTATAGAAATAAAATTTTTGGCTCGCACAAGAGCTGAATGAATGTGGCGAATCATCATGTTTGGTTCCATACAAAACGTTGTTGCAGGTGCTAACCTGATTCTCTCCTGTTTCTTGATCTTCAAATTAGCAGACGGTTGCGTTCTCAAGTTTTAAGGAGGACGTCTTAGTGTCTTTATAAAAATTACTTTAGACACGAAAGTGAACAAAACTTAAAATAACTTTCATACGCGGTTCTAAGCTCTACAGTCTGGAAACGAGCGACCGCTACGGTCGCAGGTTCGAATCCTGCCTCGAGCATGGATGTGTGTGATGTCCTTAGGTTGGTTAGGTTTAAGTAGTTCTAAGTTCTAGGTGACTGATGACCTCAGAAGTTGAGTCCCATAGTGCTCAGAGCCATTTGAACCATTTAGCTTTCATACGACCATGGGGCAGAGCTATTGGAATTTTATCTACAGATGTATCGTAGGTACCTACTAACATAAGAGTTACAGAAAGAATATAATTTGGATCCTTAAAAGAAGATAATTTTGTATTTGTGTATGGCTATTGGTCTCTCAACGTATACCTCCTCTGGGTCACAGTATGTAAGTCAAATGCAAGTCAATTTATCCATGTCGTGTGGGTGAAATTGTACCACAGCGTTTCTAAAATGTTAGCATACATGCAGCAGTCCTTCATGACTATTGGATCTCGACACTCCAAACTGCACCTCAAGGATGGAAAACTGCGCTCTTCTCGTGTCGTTAGGATCAACTTGGCTTCAGCTTCGCGCTCCAGCTCTCAAAAAAAAAGTTGTAACTAGAATATCACCGGTGTATTTAAATAAAACATTAGAGTCTTCCCGTTATGTAATGTGGGGATGAATTAGAAATCCTTTGACAGTAAGAGTGGAACGTGATAAGCTGCAAAAGCCACCTATTTCACTCTTCCTGAAAGAAGGTGTGTAGCACTGCACCAGATGACATTCGAAACACACAACCATTGCAGGTCGAGGTTTGAAGCATCAGTGCAATAATAAAACGGCAAGTCACGTTTCAGATGAAGCTTGTTTTCTCAGTAATGAATTAATATAATTGGATTCAAACAGAGATACGACAGTGTTACCAACGCTACTATATCGTGTGAGAGTACTGGTTCTTCCTGACATATCAGAGATACAATGCGTAGTCTCTTGGAATATACCCAGAAAAGATCAAAGATAAATTATGCTGAACAGAGAGAACGTTACTCCGTGCATTGCTCCTTTGGTGTGGTACATGAATTGGAGGCAACCTCTCACTCGAATTGAGTGTCAAGTCGAGAAATGGAAAAGCTAACATGGTTAGTGTCTTATATGACTGTTCTGTACGGCGCTACTGCTGACTTTAGTATCAGCCTGGCAAGTTTTCGTTTTAGTTTTATGTAAATAACTGCGTATATTAAGCTATCAGAGTGAGATACTTGTACATTGAGCAAGACAGATTCCGACGCTGTAAGACGAACTGGATTGTAGTTTAAAACAAGCTAAATCCTACGAAAGACAAATAATTTTGAAACACAGGTTTAGCCGCCAGAGTAAAACTGAAGGAAAGGTTTTAGTGATGTAACCTTCATCGGTGCTTCAGAACAGAGCAATGTTTCATTTTACATTATCGGTCTACAGATAACCACAAAATTAATAATCCAACCTAATTTTTCTGGCCTGAGTAAAGTGGCTTTACGGCTCACATTGTTTATCTAAATCACAACAGTCGAAAAACAAGAAGATTTCAGCGACAGGTTAGGTTCGTACTACCAACACTGAAGAAGAATTTCAAACCTTTCGGCTTTCGGGACACTTCCGAAACTCCTCCGGAGGCCAATGCACAAAATAATGCGGTGAAGCTTCGAACTCTGGCACTATTATACCACTAATAACATGAAGTATATTTATTATAAAGTGAAATAAACAAATTTTCTTAAATTACACTCAGAATGGACAGCGGGAAGTTGGACTGCCTCCTCCAACAATAGAGAGACGATACCACGGTTAGCTAGATGCCACGACCTTGCCTTGATCTTTCTAAATGAATTAAGCGTCTAAGCTCATTCCGACAGTGTGGCTAATCGATCCGTGAACTAACCTGAGTGAAACTACATCCGGGAAAAATGCTCTCCACACTTGAGATTGAACTCAAATCCAACATTCAGGAGGTGGCCACATGCTACTCTGAGATCATGCGTTCGCAGTGCTCTGTCATCTTTTGTAACAAGCCTCTCAAGTCTTCGCATTATTTACTGCCATTTACTCACCTGCTGTTAGTTGACTTTTTTCTTCTTCTTGCAGTTAATTTGTCCATGTCGTTGAGTGCAGTTGACTCACAGTTTCTTCGGCTGAGAAGGACGATCGTGAATAAGAAAGCGGAAAATGTTAGAATGATTCAAATTCAAATATTTGATGCTGATAGAAACGTTTCCTCCGCTTTCTTTTGTCTCGTGGAGTTTGATTTAGTAGGACTTGTAACATGACGTGCACTGATAATGTATATGTATTTTATGACAGCAAGCACGTAATTTTTTTCATTAATACAGTACTATATTAAATTATTTCTAAGGAAAGACTAACGTAAATTTTAACAGCAAGTAACTACGTGCTTTAAGTTTAAATGTGCGTAAAATTTTTGTCGATAGCTTCACACGATCTACTGCTTTAGTTCCGAGGGGGAAGCAAAAGAAACAAAGTAAATACGGTGTCAGGGAGGCGCTGAGGAGAACGTCAACCATATCGTCATAGGCTGCCCTTCGTGATTGCAAAACACAACTAATTTGCTACACTGCCTGGTGATATGTGAACAGCAGTTACCTACTAGTGTCAAACTTTCGTTAGCAAATGACCTGGAGTTACATATTGCCTGAAAGATGAAATGAAGCACCCAGAAGGGCAGCAGGAAACAAAATGAAACTTCACGGATTGAGAGGATATGTGATGATATTTCAGTGTTTAAAAAGTCGAGTCTAATTTTTAAAGTACTAGGCAGTATGAGTCGACTTATCAGTGTGATATTGCACCCCTTCTGGCCTGGTTCTGCACAGATTGTGTTGAGAAGGGTGACACAAAGGCCGTTGTATCTTCCTCTGAGGCACGCTGGCACACAACTGTTGTAACTGGTCCTTAATAAGGATACTGGCCTGGGATGGAGTTGAAGACAGAGCTGCTCCTACACATGTTCTATCTGAGAATCTTTCTGGCCACCGGAGTACCTCAGCCTTTCGCAGACAGTTCATAAAGAAACGTGCCATCTGTAGACGAACATTGATCTGTCGAAAAATGGCGTCAAGGTATTAACGTGAGGGATAAAATATGAGGATGCGGGGTGTGCGTACGTACCATTGTGCCGTCAGATTTCCCTCAGTCAGCACCAGCCATGAAGTGAAGCTCTACCAGATGGTTCTCCACACAATAACTTCAGAGATAGTACCGCTGTGCCTCTCCGAACATTGTAGGAAAGAGACCTCTCCCCAAGTCGCTGCCGTATTCGTCGACGGATGGTCACCCGGGGGTAGTGCAGAATAGCGATTCATATCTGGACACAATCCGACGGTATTCATCAGCAGTCAGGCTTACTAGCCACGGCACCGCACCAAACACAGCCTTTGTATTGTGATGTTAATGCCAGCCTATGCATGTGATGTTAATTCCTGCTAATCTTGGACCAATGGTTCGTGACAGAGAATGTCGCAGGGAGTCTGTTACCTGTTCTAGGATGCCAGGCGCAGATGTGAAGGAGTTAGATGTACTTAGTACACAATACGGTGATCCTCAATTGTGTGGTCAGACATGCTCGAGCAGAACCTTAACGATTATGAAAGCCCTGCCGTTTCCATACCGTCATAAATAGCACCACTGTCTCATAAGAATGCCTCAAAAAGCTGGATATTGCACGATTGGGTCATCCGGCCACATGGAGACCCACAGTGAGGCCACTTTCAAATTCTATCATGTTCTGATAACACTGTCTCACACGAGTACGTGGAATTTCCATGTCCCTTACAGTGATCACTCAACACCTGATCTGTTCACGCCTGTTATATACCCTACCGGGCCTGGTAACAATGCTAAACACGAACAACAGTAATCGCCTCTGGGGGAAGTTCTGTATGTCCCAAAGAAGAAACTCTATAATCATTTACACTGGAGTGCAGAACTTAAAGACGAAAGTAACTTTTCCGAGGTGTGTCACTGCCAAATAACATAGTTCAAAGATACCTGAACCATACAGAGAAAGAGTTGCTACTATATAGTACAGAAACTTACTGAAAGAAACACGCAATGACACTAACAGAAATTATAATTTTATCCAAAGATAATAATTACACTGAAAACACGGCAATTCATTAGACACTAAAAACGGCAGGAGAAGGTTCTCAACAGGGGATGCGATCACCACGGACAGCGATGCATGCTCTACAACGTGCTCGCATGCTGACCAGAAGGTTGGTAACGAGCTCTTGTGGTAGGGAGCTCCACTCCTCAAGCAGAGCGGTTGATTGCTGCTGGATTGTCGCTAGTGCATGTCAAAGTGCTGCTCTGCAACGCATCCCACACGTGCTCGTGTATGTGTGTGTGTGTGTGTGTGAAGTTTGTATAACACATTGCTTTCGATTTCCAGGTATAAAAATGGCTGAAATCGCTCTGAGCACTATGAACTTAACATCCGAGGTCATCAGTCCCCTATAACCTATATCTACCTAAACCTAACTATCCTAAGGACATCACACACATCCATGCACGAGGCAGGATTCGAACCTGCGACCGTAGCGGTCGCGCGGTTCCAGACTGAAGCGCCCAGAACCGCTCTGCCACTGCGGCCGGCTCCAGGTATACAGTGATAGGCTAGCTCAACGGGCGTTATACGAATGGCATGAAAACATTATTACAACATAAAGTGTTGTCAATAGGAGGAAAGAAACTTCGTGTTAGAAATGACATAGACCCTGACGCTGGGCGGATACAACAGTGGGTCTACTACACAACTATTGCACAAACGCCTGTGGTACAGGTGACATCAAACAAAATTCTTTTCTTTCATTTTACACGTCTTACTCGAGAATAAGAACTGTGGAAGAAACATTGGGAGATTTACAAAAAACTTAGACGCTGAAAAGTCAGCCCAACGTGGAGGACTCTGATAGTAAGCAAATCACGGACAGTTATGCGCTCTTACAGGGCCAGCGAAGGAATAAAGGAACAGAGCGTATTTTAAATTTGGCCAGTAAATCGATAATTATAAATTTAACATGTGCTATGAACATATTAGAGCGATATCATAGAAGCGATTGACGAGTTTGTGTTCTGAAAATAACTGGATTAGCAGTAAAATTAATAAACAGAAGAGTAAAGAAACAGCTTTGAGTGCTTTTGCTAAACCAAACCAAAGGTTTAGGTGTTTCTAAAATTAGAAATTTACGATTAGAGAATATCAGATTTGACTTATGGTGATAATAATGGGACATTGACATTTACTACGAATACTATTCAAAATCTGAGAGCTGATCAGCGATTAATGGAGAAATTCATTGTTCGTAGTTGTGCGGCCCCTCCCGCAGGAGGTTCGAGTCCTCCCTCGGGCATGGTGAGTGTATTGTTATTAGTGTAAGTTAGTTTAAGTTTGTTTAAAGAGTGTGTAAGTCTAGAGACCGATGACCTCAGCAGTTTGGTCCCTTAGGAATTCACACAAATTTGAATTTTGTCCGTAGTTGCGTTACAATTCTTGAGGATATTTTCGTTATATCTTTGCAACGACAGAACGAAAATACCCTAAAGGAGAGATTTATGTTGTGAATTACTAGGCGAGACTGAAAAAAAAAGCAAAGGTTAGCGAGTACATACATCAGTAGAAGACTTAATAATGTCTGTAATTAAAATAAAATGCAGAAGAATGGGAATGGAGTCTGACGAATGGACGGTCAGTGAACCAATAATATTCTTTGCTAGATTCAAATATGTAGGGAAAGTGTGAGAAGATGACCTAAGGATAGTCGAGTAGAAAGCATTATAAAACATGGAGGAGCAACATTAATGTACACACTTGAAAACCGTATGGCGTGCATATATCTAGAGGAGGACTTATCCAGCAGTGGCTGACGATATATTCTTGCTCGCAGGCAGTGCAGTTGCACACAAAGCAGACGGCGTTTTTAGAATACTGCAGAGAAATACATGACGATTTGCAATCAGTCACAATGGTGACGTGTCAAGGAGCATCTGTCTGTGTTGTGTTCACCACGTAAGCTTGGCATCAAACATAAAGCTGGCGGGAAGAGAACCTCCTACCCCAAAAATTAATTGCTTTTATTGAGGCGGCTTGGTGAGAACGTAGCAACTAATCAGTTCCGTCACAGGGTCAACTAGGTATGAACAGAAATATAAGGCACAGCAGATTAGGATATAATAAACAATAATTTATTAAGAGAACTTTGCAAATTGTTAATTTCGGTATGATGATGAGGATGATGCACGGCAATTTTTTAAACAGTTCTATCACAGACATAACTGTGGACATTGGTCTAGCTTTTGATTCCAGTGTTCGACGGCTTAACGCAACTAATAGTATGTCCAGTCTGCCATCGCTAGCACTGACAGTACACAGGGTGATCACAAACATTCTGGGAAGCTTGAAAGGGTGTTGCAGGGTAGGTTGTGCTGAGAAATAAGTGCTAACAAAGAATGTAGATATGTTGCGCCGTTTCCAAGTAAACTAGCGTTGGAGTTAGCCAATCACGCCGTTGCGCGGGCAAATTCAAGCGGCCCGCCAGCCAGTGTGTCGCAAAACGTATTCTTCGTTTGGTTTCCTAAAACCGCACGAGATAGCGATACAAAAATTGGACATTGGACGATAGAAGGGATCGAATACGAACCAAAGGGTGTGCAGTCTCATGCGCTGTCTTCTACGCTACGAGAAAAACTGACATTAATTGTACCTGGCGGGTCGCTTGAATATGCGCCCTCAACGGCCTGACTGGCTAAGTTCAACAACTCGGAAACGACGCAACGCATCGAATTTTCTCTTAACAATTATTATTTCTCAGCACAAGCTATCCTGCAACACCTTTACAAGCTTTTCGGACTGTTTCTGACAACCACGTACAAGTCCTAGGACTGCCTGTTGATGCACGGACACTGCGACACTCAGTGGGTCTGAAGACACCGAGTTAAGCTGTGCGTCGATTTTAAACCGCGACTGGCGGACGATTGTTCATTTGCGAACTGTTTGCTTGACTTCAGGTGGAAGCACGATACAGCTCGTGTTTTAGCACCCTCTGTGGCGTCAGACCATAACTAAGTCGCGCCTCGCTGGAGATTGGCCTCGCTGTGGGATGCCTTCTGTGTGTATGACGACCCTGTACCGCATCTAACGGCGGACGTAGCAGTTCACAGCTATTCAAGGATGAACGAACTTATGAAGTTCGCCAAAGGCAAGGCAGATGTCAGGTAGCGATTTATCACAATGATCCTAAGGAAGCGAAGTTCGCTCATGATAGAGACCGCTTGCGCAGTTCTTGTTGGACTAGTTCTTGAGCATTGTTCCTGTATTATATATAGCTACCAAGTTGGATGAACAGAAAAGATGGTTCAAATGGCTCTGAGCACTATGGGACTTAACATCTGAGGTCATCAGTCCCCTAGAACTTAGAACTACTTAAACCTAACTAACCTAAGGACACCACAAACATCCATGCCCGAGGCAGGATTCGAACCTGCGACCGTAGCGGTCGCGCGGTTCCAGACTGAAGCGCCTAGCACCGCTCGGCTACACCGACCGGCAACAGAAAAGAGAGAATGCATTTGTAGAAGAGCTACGTGATTCAACACTAGCCGATTTAGACAGCGCGAGGGTGTCATAAAATCGATGAACAAACACCGGTGAGGAAGACTGCAAAAGGTTAGGCATCGCAGAGATCTTCACCCACAAGTGTCCAGTAAAGATCAAAAATCATGTTATCTCTCCAACACACATTGTACGTAATGACCCATAGAGTGAATTTGCATAAATTCGGGATTGTAAAGTCAGATGATCGAAATCAGTCTTCTTTCTTACCGGCGAAACTGGAAAAAGGAAGGGGGCAAAATGAATCTGGCACATTACGTATCTCATCCAAAGTTAACTTGTAGAGTACAGAGTTGCTCACTCTTCAAAATCAACGTTTATTATAATCATTACTGTGCTAGTTAATGCGGCAGTCCATGTAGGAAGCACACTAATATCCTGGTCATTAATGACAGCAAACGAATCTTTGCCGATACTAATCCATCAAGTTTCGTTTGAGCTACTCTCGCCAATATCCGCCGTTTCAGCCACTGAGATGTTGGAAAACACATCGGTTTCTCCTTGAGGCTTCAAAACCGATCAGCTGTCAGTAGTGGAAGGGAAAGTTAAATATTAATATCATTGCCTTATTCTACTGAGCAACTAAGGCCCGTACACGCGCAATCAAAATTTTCAGCACAGTGAGTGCTGAGGACAGCTTCACCGCCTCCGCTTTTGTTCCACTCTCTGACAGAGCCTGGGAAGCATTGTTTCCGAGCATTTCAATTTCTCTTTCTGCTTGCTGTCAAGATGAGAACAATACTGCGTGGCATCTCGTGTCTAACGTCACTTGATTCAAAATGTGGGTAAAATTTCTGGAAAATAAGTGATATTGTTATAATATTGACCATTATCGCTATAAACGTATTAGCTCCGTGTTCTAGTTTTTGGGATCACCACCAGATCGGATTAAAGGGAGCCACCGAAGCAATTCAGCGGCGTTCTGCTAGACTTGTTACCGATAGATTCGATCATCGCAGAAGTATTACGGAAATGCTTCGTGAACTAAACTGGGAATCCCTGGAGGGACTCTTTTCGTGAGACACTACTGAGTAAATTTAGAGAGCCGGCATTTGGGGACGAGTGCTGATAGATTCTACTGCCGCTGATGTACAAGGACTGCGAAGACAAGGTGAAAAAAATTAGGGCTCTTACGAAGGGTTCTGGACAGTCGTTTTTCAAATGGTTGAAATGGCTTTGAGCACTATGGGACTTAACATCGGAGGTCATCAGTCCACTAGAACTTAGAACTACTTAAACCTAACTAACCTAACGACATCACACAAATCCATGCCAGAGGCAGGATTCGAACCTGCGACCGTAGCAGTCACGCGGTTCAAGACTGAAGCGCCTAGAACCGCTCGGCCAACGCGGCCGGCAGTCGTTTTTCTCTCGCTCTTTTTGCGAGTGGAACGGGAAACGAAATGACTATTAGTGATATGTGGTACCCTCCGCCATGCACCGTACAGTATATTGCGGAGTATGTATGTAGATGATGATTGTTACCGGTCAGCTGAGAAAACTAGTTACAAAGCATGTCATAGTTTACTCGCGTGTTGTTCCCTTATGTTCCCTCTGACCTTTCGAGGACGATATAGTGCCCTTGGTTGGTTGGTTGTTTTGGGGAAGGAGACCAGACATCGAGGTCATCGGTCTCATCGGATTAGGGAAGGACGGGGAAGGAAGTCGGCCTTGCCCTGTGAAAGGAACCATCCTGGCATTTGCCTGGAGCGATTTAGGGAAATCACGGAAAATCTAAATCAGGATGGCCGGATGCGAAATTGAACCGTCGTCCTCCCGAATGCGAGTCTAGTGTCTAACCACTGCGCCACCTCGCTCGGTTACAGTGCCCTTTCTTCCAGTTTGTGCTTCATACAAGAAGTCACATTTATGTTTAATAAGATCATGTTCGGTGATCCTGTCTGCGCTTCAGTCTACACTGGAGGCTGCAGTTCTAACCTGGCATTTCTATCGTGATGGCGGGGGATAAAGAACTGGACTCGTCTTTAGGAGAAGCAGGGTTCGACTCCTGTTCACATCTTTCGTCTTCCCGTGTTTGCCCTACGTTTCCCTAAACTGAATTTCTGGATCATTCCTTTGAACAGTCCACACCTATTATCTCAATGGCATCTTTGTCGACAGGAACTTAACTCCCTATTTTCCTTTCTCTCAATGGGACACTCTGCTAGCCACTCTGTGATTAGGATCAGCCTGTACCACCATTTTGAGTTGCATGCGTCTCCTGCCAAGAACAAGTTGTCGTAAGACAAACGAAGGCACTATCAGTTCTCGAAAACTGCACTAAAAGTACTCTGAAAAATACATTTGTGAAAGCTGTTTCTTTTGTGAAGTCATGGTATCTTCCTACAACTTTATACGATAAGCTGCTGACAGCTGCATCATACATCAAATTGATTTCTATGTGCACAGATACGATCATAATCTGAGGCGACGATGATAAGCAAGCGATGCAGCATTTTTCATTAACATCGCGACAAACTCCAGGTTAACGTGACATCCTTCAAACTTCTTTAGAGGAAGAAGCTAATCAATTACCGTCTCGGATACGAAAGCGTTCCTTTCCAGAGCTTCTGCTGTTCGGAAAATTCCATTCTTCTTTGCAGTGTGGTTGCCTTAGCTACAATGCTGACACTAGTTCATTTTCACACATTCACTAGGTCTTGCGTGAAAGATCTGTGGCAATGCTCTCAATTGGCGTGCTGCCTTGTTCTTTATTTGTGGAGCCATTCTTCTGCAGAACTGCTAGCACTATCTCCCGTGGCCTACTCTACCAACCAAATCCATAACCACATTACTTATATTTGTGGAATTTGTATTTCTTGCGTAACATTTAAGATAATTTTCTAACCCTCCTTCTCGTCTACTACTCCAACTTGAGAATTAGGAAATAATGGCTCCAGAGGTGATAAAAGGAAAACTCGTTGAAGTGTAGTATAAACTTCATCTCGCACGGACAATAGATTGATTCTTAACGGCTTAACTCTCCATCTGCTAGGAAAAATATTCCTTTTTTCCTATGGTGCTGAGTGAACGATCGTCTAATGACGGTGGTTACAATGCCCAGTACTAACTAGAGCTGGTTACAAATGCAACCGTGGCCACAGTCGAAGTGAACGAGGGTTGCTCAAAAGCGGTATAGTGGAATACGTCCTGTTACATGTTTGTTTTTGTAGCAAAGAAACAGTTCATAGCCTGGTATGAGTTATTGTTTAAAGTGATACTTAATGGTCTGTCTCTACAATCCCTCGAAGACTGTGCTGGAAGTTTAGTAATACTCCAGAAATTCTTAGTGCTGAAGCTAACGCCACGCTGTCATTAAAATATATGCTTTACTTATGTACAATGGTGCGTAGTGGATACTTCTATTGTGTCTTTTCATTCGCTTATTAGTGATCTTTTTTTCATTTAGTTCACGTATCGACGACATATAAGTAGTAATAATGAACTTTGTATTTCATCAATTTCGCATTTATCAGTAGAACATATTTAAAAAAATTAGCTTTCACCAGCAATACACCATTGTACAGATTTTTTTAACGACAGTAAGTATCGCCTTTTGACTGTCAGCTTGTTGATGACTGAGATTTTTTACTGGAAAAAATGAACTGTAATTTTCTTCGTAATGGAGGTTAACTTGTTCGCGTGACTAGTTAAAGTCACGTCTAGTTTAAACTAGTGCAAATTGTTAGATCGGAGTGCTCGCGAGGAAATGTCTCTGTGGACAGGTGCGACAGCTTACTACTAACATCGCTAAATTTACTGACGTTGATAAAGAGAAAGCACTCCAGTGGCAAAGAAGACAGCCACAGAGAGTGTTTATAAAATACTAGAGTTTATTCGACGATTGTCAGAGGAGTGGTACGATGCCCAGGGGAGTGAAGGAACCAGATACTTGATGATATGCGTAAATGTGAAACTGGACAGTGTTTTTGCGATACTATGCAGACCAAAGGAGACACGAATACTGGAAAAGTTTCACAGCTTTTATTGAACAGATCTAGACTTCTGGATCAGCAAGAAAGCTCCAAAAAATAGTCCTGTCTATACGATTCGATCTCAACAGCTACCACACCAGAAGAGTAAAGGAGAAAGCATAGCTGCAGAGAGGGTTACTACATCAGATTATACGAGAAGGTGAGGCGTAGTAATTCAAACGACGAGCGGTTTATTTAGACGAGACATTGGTTCGCACACATAGCACGCCGAATATACAGGTTGAAAAGTATTTAAACCGACAAGCTCTGGGAGATTGTAGGGGACATCAAAACAAATATTTTTCCCTAATGTCATTTTTTCCTATGAGGATTATTTAAACCGGTGGAGGCCGTATTATGCTCTTCAGTTGTTAGAGGCCGTATTACGATCTTCAGTTGTAGGCAACTGATGTCCACCAGTGTAGTAGTACATTGTCTCTGTTTACTAATGGAGCGATACACCTGGAGTGAGTACACTGATATGGTTGGTGCTTACTGCATAGCGCACCACAACGGACGAGCTTCACAGCGGGTTTATCAACAACAATATCCTAATCGCCGTATCCCGCATCATACGACCTTTGATGCTGTGTACCAACGTCTGCGTGAGACCAGGCCATTTAGCAGATTACCTGGACAGGGACGCCGTCACACGGTAAGAACGTTGCAATTTGAGGAAGCTGTCTTGCAGCATGTCGAGCGGGATCCTTCAGTCAGCACTCGTGCAATTGCACCTCGCATGGGGACGAATCAGACGAATGTAAGAACAGTCCTTCGAGAGCAATTGTTATGTCCATTTCACTTACAGCATGTCCACAACCTAGAACAGTTGATTATCCACCCAGAGCACAGTTTTCGCAGTAGTACCTGGAACAGTGTGAAATGCATCCTACATTTCCACCCTCTGTGTTGTTTACCGATGAAGCAATGTTCGGGCGTGATGGAGTCTTCAACATGCACAATTCGCATGTTTGGAGTGCGGATAACTCACATGCCACAGTTACTAGCGCTCATCAAGTGCGGTTCTTTGTTAATGTGTGGGTCGGTGTTGCTGGAGACTGTTTAATTGGGCCGTATCTGCTACCTAGTTGGAAAAGTGTTTGTTGGTTTAATTAATTTGCCGCCAGAGAAATCTTCAAAAAATGTTCAAATGTGTGTGGAATCTTATGGGACTTGACTGCTAAGGTCATCAGTCCCTAAGCTTACACACTACTTACCTAAATTATCCTAAGGACAAACACACACACACACACACACACACACACACACACACACACACACACACACACACACACCCATGCCCGAGGGAGGACTCGAACCTCCGCCGGGAGAAATCTTCCTCGACTGGTTTAAATACTCCTCATAGGAAAAAATGACATTAGGGAAAAATATTTGTTTTGATGTCCCCTACAACCTCCCAGAGGTTGTCGGTTTAAATACTTTTCACCCTGTATGCCGTGTCAGTTTCAGTGTATCGACGAAGAAAAGTGACTATCAACCTTCAGTTGCAGATGTGCGGTACAGATCAGTTTACGGGAATACCTGAGTACACTATTCTGGGCTTTGGCGCTCTCTTCCTCGGACGTAAACGACGGTACAGGCATTCTTGCTCGACAAGGTACTTTGTCGGGTAAAACCTAATGGACAAACAAGTATTCCTAGGCAAACCCACGACTGATTCGCGTTTCTGCTAGAACTACGGTAGTTATTACGTGTGAACGTAGGACTAAACAGAACATTTTGAATCGATCGGCGATGTACGCAGTTTCATTCTCTTGACTGTTAGAACCTTGAAGATTTAGCTTGACGCGTGCTGCTTAGGGCAGCGTGTAAGCGAAAGTTGGGCTGTGGGCTGCCGCGTGGCGCTTGCAAGCGGCGGCAGCCCCATTCAGCCCTAAGTGGCAGCACTCAGCACTGATCGCCGCGGGGCGCCGGGTTACCTCGGCTGTTTCCGGATCGACTCGCGCCCTGAGGGTTGAGGACTGAGGGGCTGTCCGCTTATTCCGTTAAATGATTACCGGCACACGGCGCGCCGCGCTTTGAGCGAATCCCCCGGCTGTCCTGATGGCCAGCACCCGCTGTTAACACTGCTCGCAATTACAGACACGGCGACGCGCCTCTGATGCTGTTGGTCATGAATTCACTCTCTTACGGGCCGTGAACTCGCAGACCCTCTAGAGACTAGCCGTTTCTGTCGGTCGCTGCCCGTCTCCGTGATAATGGTGACTGCTGTTGCTCGTGAGGGAACTGTCGTTATTGAAACGCCACAGCGAAAACAGTATTATTTAAAAAAATCTCAAGTCGCTTTCTGAGTTAGGTATTTATATTCACAAAAGGAATAGCAGAAGTTTTATAACTTCATGTAGGATTAATCCACGGCCTTCGTGTATTTATTAAATACTTCCCACTAACAGACATCAAAAAATATTATTTTTTATATAACGGAATAATGGAATGTAGTCGAATTAAAGCGGGTGATGCTGCGGGAATTAAATCAGGAAATGAGAAGCTTAAAGTAATAAAGGAGTTTTGCTATTTGGGGAGCAAAATAACTGATGATGGTCGAAGTACAGAGGATATAAAATGTAGACTGGCAATGGGAAGGGAAGCGTTTCTGAAGAAGAGAAATTTGTTAACATCGGCTATAGATTTAAGTGTCAGGAAGTCGTTTGTGAAAGTATTTGTATGGAGTGTAGCCATGTATGGAAGTGAAACGTGGACGATAAATAGTATAGACAAGAAGAGAATAGAAGCTTTCGAAATGTGGTGCTACAGAAGAATGCTGAAGATTAGATGGGTAGATCACATAACTAATGAGGAGGTATTGAATAGAACTGGGGAGAAGAGGAGTTTGTGGTACAACTTGACTAGAAGAAGGGATCGGTTGGTAGGGCATGTTCTGAGGCATCAAGGGATCACCAATTTAATATTGGAGGGCAGCGTGGAGGGTAAAAATCGTAGAGGGAGACCAAGAGATGAATACACTAAGCAGATTCAGAAGGATGTAGGCTGCAGAACGTACTGGGAGATGAAGAAGCTTGCACAGGATAGAGTAGCATGGAGAGCTGCATCAAACCAGTCTCTGGATTGAAGACCACAACAACAACAACAACATTTATTTATTGCGAGTGAAATTCCGACTATTACTCGTATTCACAGACAAATATCAAACGAAAATAAGCACACAGGCATAAATATAGCCACTAGTCAAAACGTTAAGCACGTAAAAGCGGCATTCAAGTCAGACGACACAAGAAACAAGTAACAAATCCAACTGTCAAGTGGTACCTTAGGAACGTTGGGTCGTTTTTATCTGGCACTGTCGTATTGTGTTTATTTGTGCACTCTGTGACTTGGACACCTTACATACTAACTTCATTTTTGGACTTGTGACCAGTCTGCGTACCTGCATTTGAGACTTCTGTCTGAAGTTGAATAATACTCGAAAATATTAGGTAGGTGCATAATTTCGTAGCATTTTTCCACAAGTTTAATAAACACGACAGATACGCATAACAGAGAATTTAGTCGTCAATATATTCTCCATCATTATTTACAAAAAAATGGTTCAAATGGCTCTGAGCACTATGGGACTTAACTTCTGAGGTCATCAGTCCCCTAGAACTTAGAACTACTTAAACCTAACTAACCTAAGGACATCACACACATCCATGCCCGAGGCAGGATTCGAACCTGTGACCGTAGCGGTCGCGCGGTTCCCGACTGTAGCGCCTAGAAGCGCTCGGCCACTTCGGCCGGCCATTATTTACAACAGTCTGCCAAATCTGGGGTAACTTTTCGATTCCGCGACTGCAGAAATTAGCTGATTTTGAGGCGAAGAACTCGCCGAGCCGTGTTCGCAGGGCATTTTCATCCGAAAATGAAGTTCCTTGAAGATTCTCCGGTAGACAGCGGAAAAGGGAAAAAATCTGAGGGCACAAGATCAGGCGAATAGCGTGTGTGCGGAATGACTTCCCAACCCAACTCCTGCATAGTGCTTTTTGTCAGTCTAGCAGAGTGGCGGGCTTTATCGTGAAGTAGCATCACCTCACTCAATTTTCCTGGTTGTTGTTGTTCGACTGCGTCTACAAGACGTTTCAGTTGTTGACAACAAGTGTCATAAGTGATGGTTACACATCGGTGAAGCAATTGGTAGTACAGCACACCGCCGCTGTTCCACCAGATGTATAGCATTATCTTTTGTTGATTCGAGTAGGTCTTTGTACTGGGAGTTGCTGCTTGGTTTGGGCTCAATCATTCCTTTCGTTTCCTTATCTTACTATAAAGAAAGCGTTTACCGTCACCAGTAACGATACATGACAGGGACTGTCCGTGCTGTTCACGAGCCAATTGATAACGAGCAAGCACAATGCACAAATGGCCACCCGCTGATTTTTGTGATTTTCGCTTAGATCATGTTGTGCCCATATAAAAGATTTCTGAACCTTCCCCATTGCATGCAAGCGTCGCACAATGGTAGAATGATCACAGTTCATTACATTTACCAGTTCTCGAGTATCATTGTGGATTAATGAGTTTAAATGAAATTTATCGAACTCCGAAGGTCTTCCTGAACGTGAAGATTCACTTGCGGCAGAACGAGCCTCCTTAAAAGAAGAAAACCATTTTCTTGCCATGTTCTGTGCTGTACCATTATCCCCATACACGGTGCAAATGTTTCAGGCTGCCTCAGGTGTTGTCACGCCTCTGTTCAACTCAAACAGAAGAATACGTCGGAAATGTTCCGATTTCTCCACTTGGCATTCCACTTTCTAGCGTCCACAGCTCCAATCAGTATTTCTAAATGACAAAATGACCGGAACACCAACATGCAAAACAAACACGCTACGAACTTACGCCCCAATCTACACAACAGCAAAAAAAAAAAGGCTGTTTGTAGAAACGATCATGTTTAGTTACGAAGCGTGCAGGGCCCCACACTCGATTTAGAACGGTATCGATATATCTAACACTGTACTCGGTAAGTCATTATATATTGTGTGGCAAACGATAATCGTTACTCTACAATATGCTACTGTTTTTTTCTGTCATATTTGCAGTTGGAGCATTGGAAGAATGGGTTCTTATCGCTGTGCTAGGTGTTATTAATCTAATTTTAACTTTTTCCTTTCTGGACGGATTATATGTAAGAGACTGAAGAAAATTCTTACGTATCACCCAGAAAAACCTGGTTTCATAGCCCTGATAGTAATATAAATTGGGAGACTTCAGTTATGAAGCATTACTTTAGTTATCAGAGTAATATACCTCTACATTTCGTACATTTCGCGAGTGGTAAATCTCCAGATTGGCGTACATGAAATACTAGCAGCGAACATTTGCGCCTGGCTAATATTTTTACTTGAAGATCTGATCTGTATCACTATTTTATTATTAGCTGCCACATTTTCACTTACAAGCGCATCATTCTGCGAAAAACCTTAACTTATAAGTATCACTGTTCAATTAGTCCCTACCATATAACCCAAACATTAATGGCTTCATCACTTATCCCTGTGACCGACCGAAAGTTACATTTGTGTCGTTGAATAATCTTAATGTGCTGTTTTGTGCTTTTTAAGAACTCTTGAGTACACTTGTAAACGTGACTAGCTATACCGTATTAACGCACTTATTGTAACAGACGTTGATTCGGTACTTAATAGTAAGACTCTCGCAACTCTACAAACACCGAATCCGCCCTTTTACCTCTATTGTTGTGAACAATAAGTATACATGACAATGGGCAAAATGTGCATAAGTCTCTTTGCAGCAATTAACATTAACATTCTATAAGCCTGCAGCCAAACCCACATACGTATGAGCAAGCAGTGGAGCAAGTACTTAATAATGGTGATTCAGAATGTGAGGAGGGACACAGTTCAATTGAACGACGAGATACACCATCTTTTTCAAGAGGAAAAATCCCTTAATGAGACCTGTGTTGTAACCAGACTGAACGAGTTTCCTTGCGTCAAAAGTCTAGAACCACAAATAACAGCTGGCCTTAGATTTGAGAAAGAATTTGAACGTATGAAACCAAGATGGCGTTCGAAGAGAGATCAGTCAGTTTACGAATTATCTAACAAGGCAAGGTCTGTATTTATAGCACAGAATAAAAAGAAGACATTATTGGACCCAGCCCATGTCTGAGAAATAATCTGTTATAATCTAACTTCAGTGTGACGGTAAAGAGAAACAAAAACTCAAAAGAAAAGACTTACATCAACTTGATGGCCGAAGGACATAATACAAGAAACTCACTTGCTTTCTAATACAGCAAAAGCTGACTGCACTGTTGTATTTGTCGCACTCCCTTGTGTTCAATTACTCACTTAGTGATGGACTTAAACACTTTCACATTATACTTCGTCTGAAAATAACAACATTTTACAGTTTTTATGGTTTTCTTTTTAGCCTCTGCTGTGACCTACTAACGACACTCGACAAGATGACAAATTACGATGAAGCAGCTGGTAATATGTGGTAGAGTGTTGTTAATCGACATGATGACATTTACATGCAGCGGTAGCCATTACCCACAGATGAAATCGTACAAGATTATAACGGGCATGACATTTCTCAGTCAACCAATTGTCCCCTTAAGAGATCTTTCGCGCCAGAAGAGAAAGGTAAGCAATCAAAGCTCCTCACGTCATGTTTCGCGCCTCATATAACAGATTTTCTTCTACTGTGCCACATTTGGCACTGCATAGAGCCATCGTTTCCATAAATAATTTGAGGTTAAATCAGATTCACGGCCGATTCCCTCCATCATCTTTGCCTGTCAGAGTCATAGCCCCTACCCCCCCTCCGCCCCCCCTCCCTTTAACTTTCCTCCCTTCAAACAGAAAACTCTCCTTCAAAGAGATTACTCTTTAGTTAAGAGCTGGTCGGTCACCTCAGTGTGAGCTCAGTTTGCCATGGTAACTAATGTCCAAATGGTAAAAATTGTTCGCCCCATAAGCCATTCGTCGCATATATATATGGAAAAGATGTTATATGGACATGTGTCCGGAAACGCTTAATTTCCATGTTAGAGCTCATTTTAGTTTCGTCCACCTACGCTCAATGGAGCACGTTATGATTTCATACGGGATACTCTACCTGTGCTGCTAGAACATGTGCCTTTACAAGTACGACACAACATGTAGTTCATGCTCGATGGAGCTCCTGCACATTTCAGTCGAAGTGTTCGTACGCTTCTCAACAACAGATTCGGTGACCGATGGATTGGTAGAGGCGGACCAATTCCATGGCCTCCACGCTCTCCTGACGTCAATCCTCTTGACTTTCATTTATGGGGGAATTAGAGAGCTCT
Source organism: Schistocerca piceifrons (assembly GCF_021461385.2). Taxonomy (NCBI): domain Eukaryota; kingdom Metazoa; phylum Arthropoda; class Insecta; order Orthoptera; family Acrididae; genus Schistocerca; species Schistocerca piceifrons. The sequence continues at coordinate 739,675,598 of NC_060149.1, forward strand.
TGTCTACGCTACCCCGGTACCAAATGTAGAGACTCTTCGTGCTCGTATTGTGGACGGCTGTGATACAATACGCCATTCTCCAGGGCTGCAGCAGCGCATCAGGGATTCCATGCGACGGAGGGTGGATGCATGTATCCTCGCTAACGGAGGACATTTTGAACATTTCCTGTAACAAAGTGTTTGAAATCACGCTGGTACGTTCTGTTGCTGTGTGTTTCCATTCCATGATTAATGTGATTTGAAGAGAAGTAATAAAATGAGCTCTAACATGGAAAGTAAGCGTTTCCGGACACATGTCCACATAACATATTTTCTTTCTTTGAGTGTGAGGAATGTTTCCTGAAAGTTTGGCCGTACCTTTTTGTAACACCACATATATATATATATATATATATCTCGAAATCGTGACCTTCAATTTAAGAATAAATGACACTTTCTCAAGAACATGGAGGTCGGCGTCGTAAACATATTTATCTGTTTGATTCCTTTTCTTTTTGGAAACGATTTCGTGGTTTGAAAGAGTAGCTTGTGCAACAATTTGGCGTGATCTGAGATACGGAATTCATTTTCGTCAGTATACATTGGCCTTGTGGAAACTGTCTGCAAGTACAAAGCAAGTCAACATCGACAGCTAGAGGGGATTCTGCGGACAATGCATGAAATCTGTGTATTTGTAACAATCAGTCAAGGCGCCAAAGGGAACAAACAGCAGAGTATCAGTGACGGCATCTCGCAGCTCGGATACATTTTCGTGCTACTGTTGTGTGTGTGGCAGAGCTGAAGAGGCGGAGGAAGTTGGGTTGGGGAGGGGAAGTCTGGAAGTGTCTGCTGACCTTGCAACGGCGAAGCCCGCCTGCCACAGCGCCTCTCCATAATCCCGTCAAATGTCAACAGTAATGTTGACAACAATGCGGAGCCGCACGCTTAATCCCTTCACAATCAAACTAATCTCTGCCTACAATGAGACATTTAAGTGTCCGTTAAAACCGTGTGACGCGGGGTCCGGGGAACTTTTGTGCTCAATAAACCTCTCAACAAAGTCACCCTCCGGTCATTTTAAATGCGCCGGTTTGATCTCGGCTTAGTCTCTGTCACTGTTATATCATCCGGCTCCTGAGCGGAAGAACTGTTGTGATCCAGTTTCCGAAACCAGATTTCCATCTCGCTGTTTTATTTACAAACGTTTGCCGTCCCGCTCGTGGCCGATGCGTACTTCTCTTCCGATGCTTTTCTGCTAGATCTCTTATGCGGGAGCTATCTTTCGACATTTAAACCCTTCCGTTATTACCGAGCAAGTATGGTGCTTGCCTGTAAGCTATCTTCGTCTTATGCTAGTTGTCATACATAATGTAGCTACTCATAATATGTTTCAAAATGGCTAAAATATCATAATTAGATTTTCGAAAGCTATTGGAAAACAAAGGGCCAAGCCTTCTTTTTTTAGTGTTCGTATCTTCCCTTCCTCCGAGATACTGTGACGTACACAATACTATAGAATGAGCTTACTTTGGTTCTAGAGACTTGTTTTGGCTGGCTCTGAGCACTATGGGACTCAACTGCTGAGGTCATTAGTCCCCTAGAACTTAGAACTAGTTAAACCTAACTAACCTAAGGACATCACAAACATCCATGCCCGAGGCAGGATTCGAACCTGCGACCGTAGCGGTCTTGCGGTTCCAGACTGCAGCGCCTTTAACCGCACGGCCACTTCGGCCGGCCAGACTTGTTTTGTTCCAAAACGGAACAAGTGGCATATTCTGTATTACAAAGGAAATGAATCAAATTCTCTTCGTTCTTAGTGTAGGTTAATTCTTACAGAGAAGAAAACAGCAACCAGCCACTATTAATACTTCTGTTTATTTAGGTAAATAGCGTCGTTACCGGTTTCGAACTGGCAAGTTCATCATCAGACGGCTGTTCACATGATTTTAAAGATACACTTTACATTATCGTCCGTTTTTTATTTTTATTGGTCGTGCGGTAGCGTTCTCGCTTCCCACGCCCTGGTTCCCGGGTTCGATTCCTGGCGGGGTCAGGGATTTTCTCTGCCTCGTGATGACTGGGTGTTGTGTGATGTCCTTAGGTTAGTTAGGTTTAAGTAGTTCTAAGTTCTAGAGGACTGATGACCATAGATGTTAAGTCCCATAGTACTCAGAGCCATTTGAACCATTTTGATTTTTATTATTCCACTGTGGCGAAGTATTTTTGGTGTGTTGTTGCCGTCAAAAATTCCGCGCGATTTTGTGGCGAAGTTGCAGGATTGTATTTTTCGCATATGCCTAAATATATCCAGCACTTACGTAACTTGTACATCACCATATTGTGAAAAGCACCACACACACACACACACACACACACACACACACACACACACATACCAAAAAGAGTTTGCCACATGTCTTCGTTCTTATTCTTCTTAATAGGTAGATGTATCTGCCAAATGAAGACATACTCGAACTTGTTCAATCTTTATCTACACACGTGTAGTGATGTCAGTTTTTTTGTTCCTGTCACATGTTTCGCACATCTCAAATGTATAGCACTAAAACTGCTATTATAAACTTGTTACATTTGGTTGTCACAATTTTGGAAGCGCACATTATGCAAAAATACTTAGTGTGTATATCGTATCGATAAGTGTATATATTTTATCGCGTCGAATAACTTGACGAAGTACTGTTGAAGATCAAACCTTGTAGGTTGTAAATCGTGCCGTATTTCTTTTCAACTTCTACACGATCGACGTTTAAACACCTCTCCTAGGATCTTCTCCAGAATCTTCTGGTGTAGGCTTACACAGTTAGCTGATCACTGTCAGAACTCAATGTCGTATTCACTTATAAAAGGGAAGTTTCCCACTCTTATGATGAAGTGGGTTTAGTGCGTAAAATTCATCCAGCTACTATTGGCAGGCTATCGAGATCGGATAGAAAGCGAAACAGGCAGAGGAACAGAGACGGAATCTTTTTCAAACTATTATTGTCGCGCAGCAGAGGTGACTTCATAATCGTCGTTTCTATTCCTCGCGCGCCGTGGCTGGATATTTGCTTCCTTGACGGGAAGAAGCCACCACGCACCCTATAGCCGCCCTCTTTATTGAAGTTACATTTCTTCTTGGAAATCTCAATTGCTTCTCAGACTTCCCTTCTATAAATATTGGTTTCCATGATCAGTACGTGTACTTTGTTGAAATCACTGTCTTAAGTGCAGCTCCCCTGCTGTTTCACTACTGTGGATTTCACGCTTTACTTTAGCCGGTGTGACGTTCGTCCTTGTTGATACGTTCTTGTACAGTCGTTCCCGCTTCGCATATATACACTCTGACACACCCACGCGTCACTTCGTGGACTCCAGGAGAACGGAAGTAATCGGTAGAATTCTGCTGATGCGGTCAATACCCCTGCAACCGAACAGTAATCTAACAGCCATAAGGCGACCCATCGCCCTATTTACTGACGCAGTTAACAAAATTTCCTTCGGAAAAACCCTGTTTATGAACAAATCATCGTAACCGTTGGCTTTGATTGACTTTTTGAAGGAATCCAGCTCTGATTACAAGTTTTTATTGTCACTAATATGGAAGAGAAGTGAAGACAGTGTTAAGCCTTGCTTGCTTCTGGGCTGGACGGTGGTGCAAAGTGGAATCTAAAAACCTATTTATGTTTGTTGGCTTTCTCTATGTTGCTGTCCCTAGAGTGTTGCCAGATTTTCTAAAGACTAACACGTCTAGGATCGGTTTAAATGAAGTGTGGAATATGCGTTAGTGGAACATCGGAAAGACTGCAACCAAGGCATTTTCAACAACGAGTGTGTTCTGGCCAAGGAAACCAATATTTTTAGAGGGGAAGTTCGAGAAGCCATTGAAATTTCCAAGAAGGAATGTTATCTAAATAGAAAAGGCGGCTATAGGCCCCCAATACGTGCCTTCTCGCCGTCAAAGAAGTAAATACGCAGCCACGGTGCGCGAGATATACAAACAATGATTAGGGAACCATCTCTGCGACACAACAAGATTTTAATAAACATCCGCCCTCTCTTGCTCTGCCTGTTTAGTCTTCTATCGAATGATGGTGGCCTACCAGTAGAAGCTGGAAGAATTGTACCCAATAACAGCACTTCTTCAGCGTAAGCGAAGGTAAACTGCCTTTTATAAGATTATTCACCATTGGTCTCCGATAGTGATTAGCCAATGGTGCACACAAAAAAAACTTTGGAGAAGCTCCCAGTAGTTGGGTCGAAATGTCGATCGTCTAGAAGAAATTGAAGAGGAACGAGACGCAGCATAATGACCTACAAGTTATACCCTCAATGACAACAGTCGCGAAAGCATGCAGACTTCCATAAAATAGTGTTGATTTATTTGGCTTCCTTTCGGTGTGAGTCAAAGTAGCTCCTGTTGTCAAATAGATTAGGATTTACATAACAAAATTATTGTGTGTCCGTTTAAGCCAGCTCCAAAATAATTGTCAGATTGCTGCTGCATCCATGGGCTGGTAAATGAGCCGAAAATTGGTAGAAATAACTAGGGCGCGGGTTTAAGATTAATTCAAAATTGTCTGAACTGCGTTTGACTCAGTGGAGCAGAAGAGCCCTTATTGTAATCTGCCAGAATATAAATTTCTCTCTGATGTCCATGCTTGGCATACTGTATATAACCATGTCTTATGTAATATGACAAGGAAAGTAGCTACATCATTTCAAAACCACTTTCCAGGATCTGAACTGTAATGTCATTTTCGAACGATAGGACAATGAGTATGGAGATCATATCGCATTTTATTGACAGTTTAGAACAAACGGTAAAACATGTCACCTAAAATATATACTACTACTAAGAAACAAATGTGTCATATGATCAAGATCGAATCATCGTATGCACAGGGGTATACAAATTTTAACGATAAGCAGCTTACCAAAAAACAAATTAGCTTAATCGTGATGTATGATGGTAATAATATCTTAAGGAAAAAGATTCTACACTACGTTACACATTAGGTAGAGCACTTGCGGTCTACATGGACTGAAAATATCTTTTCAGAATTCCGAGAAAAGCTATCAGGAATGTGTAATATTTATTAATTAAAATTCAAGTGCTGTTATCTCCCAAACATAATTCCTCATGTTTCCTTTACAATATTATCGGTTTTGGTAAAAGTTTGACTAACAAGAGCTTAACATTGACTCAGACGCAAACGATAACTTTCAATTCAGGTAAATAATAGCGCGAAGTACTGTTTTCCCTCAATCCTAGAAATAGAAGCGCTGTATTAACGGCTGTCAGCCTTTCTGCTCCCATTTAATAGTTTTACAGAGCATGGAAATTACTTAAAATACTTTAAAACCAAATACAAGTATCCGTGTTTTGCGATAATCCACGCAGGTACTAACCATTAACCCATACAGCCCGTTTGTGTAGTATTAATTGTTGAAAACCTCGCGCTGTCTATGGCATGTTGGGAGTGGGGCGAAATAAACTGCTGCTGTTGCTATTTCACTAGACCCGATCATATTTTGTGCTATTTATGATAACTGATCCAAGCAAACTGCAGGTGCAGTACGTAATTTTGCGGTTGCTGGTTTCCCTGACCTTTGCAACACATGTTACACCTATTAACCTTAAAACAGAGTGAATATTAATCAGCGATATCACAGTATTTAGCCGCTGACGATACTAGTTGAATAAAGATGAGAACAGGCATTTCGGCGTGAAACGTTGTGGATCACTGGTAAAATGCGGAACGAAGCCCAAATCGTGCTGTACCTACACTCATACGGACAACCTTCTGTCACGTTTATTTTTTTAATTTTATTGTGTACGCGCTATGGAACACCGAATAATGATCTCCATGCGTGGCAAAGTTATTAAAATTTGTACAATATCTGATGCAGACTTTGTGTTTCACATTGATAGACATTATTGCAGTATGTAACTTTTACAAGACGGGGAAGATGCCGAAGACAGCTATCAGTGAAACTTCTTGTTTTCAGGCACACAGACTGGTTTCAATTCACAAAGCACTGCTTACTGCCAATAGGTTGGAGGAAGATTCACTATTTCCAGCCGATGATGTGGATAACTAATACACGGACGAGCGACTGCCTGGTGTGCCCTGATGCTCTTTTCAGTGGTAGGATGAACTGGACCAATGGGGAAATGCGGTTGCGATACAGAAGACTGGTTTCCCCTGTCACGATTATAAATGGGATTCTTTAGCCCAAAGCAGACACTCTATCTCCTTGCCTAGTAGTAAAAAATCCGTATATATATATATATATATATATATATATATATATATATATATATATATACTCCAGGAAGTAATTCATCTGCTTCTTTCACTACGTTTTTCATCCCTTATCACATTTCTGTGTTTAATTTACTCTGCGAAATAACTCCAATTTGTCTTGCAGTCCCTTCCTTACTTACAATTTTTGAATAAGCTTGTATTTACGTTGCTTCCCGCTAATTCTTTCCTTTTTTATCTTTTCCCCCTTGCTTGAAGTTTACACTAACGATTGTTATCTTACTGTCCACGGTTTCTGAGGTCGCTGCTTGTACCAGTATTTTCAGCTTTTCCAGTGTACAATGGACCTTTGTAAATCTGAGATGGAGTGTATCCATGAGCGCCAGAACGATCGAGTTTAAGTATCCCACTGTTTAATAACGTCTCCGTACATAGAACTTAATATTTCAGTAATGGAACTATGCTGTAGCTATTACGTGAGAACAGAAACATACAATTTTCAAAATTCTAGTGAAACTTTTTCCTTTATAAATGCCACTTGCTTCCAGATAGACACAACTAAGGCAATTGAGTCGAGCCCTGGTAAAAATGTGCCACGTATTTTGTTTACGTTCGCGTTCCTTGATTATATCTAAGAATTGCTGTTAGGTTTCTGTGGCCGGAATGAGGTCTTCGTACACGTAATTTACTCGAGACATTTAAGCTGAGCGTTATTATTGATTATTTCAATGAAGGTAAAAGCAGTCTGTCGACATGCGATTCAAGATTCTGGCAAAGTAATTGTAGTTTCACGCTGTTTGTTTAACGTGTTTTAGATGAACAGAGAAAGAAGCAAAACAGCAAACAAGTAAAGAAAGAGCGTGAAGGAACTTCAAGGAAGTAAGAGCTCGTATAAGTAATTTTTTGTCATAAGAAATGCATTAGTAGAAGTCTGAAAATTCAGCAATCAGACTTGTTAGCTCCCAGTCATTTTTCTTTCTTCCATTAGCAGTTGTCGTTCAGCACACTTCGTATCTGCCATTATGAAGGCATCTAAGGAAAACGGAAGTTTCTGTTCACAATGGAAGCTTTAATAAACAGTGTAGTGTCACGGTAGTATGAGTTATGTTTCAGGCCACTTAGAGCGGGTCATTCCCGAATATTGCGAGAGTAATCACACTGTTCCGAAAAGAAAATGACGCTCTTCAGTTGACATCTGGCTACGAAATTGGCAGTAATCGCTTTTACAATACTGAATATCTAGAGAAGTATCAGCTGCCGTTTTTAACTGGTAAGAGGCAACAAAAACACTGAACGTAGTACTGCCATGAGTTTTGCTACATAAGTATCTGCTGGAACAAAGTTGGGAAACACTCAAATTTTCCTAATGTAAGGAATGAATCTTCGATAACTCTGTTGCAGATATATTTTCCTTCTATCATTCAAAGATCTGCAGCACAAAAAAAGAATGTAATGTAGACGAGTACACCTATTTTAAAGCGGCGTTGAGCGTACAGGAGAATATGACACGCCCTAAACATATTTGTGTTGCCTGCTCATCGCCAGAAAGCGTAGTCACCTGTGATTAAAATTGGCAACGATGCGAACCAATGCGTTTAAAGTATGCCCAACCACGAGAATACAGCTATTAAACAGTTCTGCCAAATCATGCTTCTCTTTTGTGGTCTGTTTACTGGGGTGATGCTTTTAATTAGGGCGAGGAACGATCAGACGTTTGTGGGTGTGTTCGGATAGTGCCTAATTCTATCGGACATGCTTCGTTTAATCTCGCTGCCCTCCAGGATAACAAAGAAAGTAATTCTCCGTCCTTCGAAAGCTGTTTGGCAGTAAATTGGGGGGGGGTGGGGGGGGGGTGGAAGGGGGGAGAACGAAACGTATATTTGGATTAACTTCGTCATTATGGAACGCGATTTCATGAATATTTGTCGGACAGCCAATTACATGTGTCCGTCGCCAACTTCAAAACGGACATGTCTGTCGATTTCTTTTAGACCAAAGTGCCTGAGAACTTCAAACGCACACAAAACGTAAACATTTTCAAGGAAAGCTTCTAGTAAAGAAGTACTGTGTTCAAGGTAGTAGTCAGGGGAGGGTCTTCAGTCCTACTGACGAAGCACATGAGTTGGAACTATCCACTGTTTGCTTCCACAAGTTTTTAATATCGTTTAGCGCTTACGGTGTAACGGCGCCGAATTTCGACTTTATTTACTATTTTATTCATGTGGTGGTGTAGTTTGTTACCTGGACATTTGTAATGTCGTGCATTCCAGTTATTTAATTTTTTTCTTTATTTATTAGTAAAGCGCCTGTAGGTTACATCTGTACTTTCTAATTAAAAACAACTGCTACAAGCGGATTACTGTAGTTTTGTATTATATCATCTGCTCCTCGCATAAAAGCTCGTCGGATAATATTAACGTATCAAGATGATGATCAGTCGTCTCTAAGACGAGTGTAAAAAAAAGAGCTTAAGTCCGCCTCGGTTGCTGTGCTGCCAGCGCGGCGGGCTGCCGAGTGAAGGAGCCCGGGTTCAATTTCCGGACGGGTCGGAGATTTTCTCCTCTCGGGCCTGGGTGTTTTGTTGTCCTTACGTTCGTATCACCATAAGGGACATTCCACTACGGAGCTGGATGAATTGGCACCTCCAGAAAGCCAATAAAAAGAAATGACTCAATAATGTTCTCATTTGTGGATGTATCAGTAGTCGTTAAAGTGACTCATATGGTAGAATGATCACTTAGTGCACACAGAGAGGAAGAAGAAAAAAAAATTGTCCGCATATGTCGCAAAAATCAAGAGGCGCATTAGATTGCCAGTATCCCCATATAAGGATAAGATACGTGTCACCAATAGCTTGCTAGTCCAAGACACTGGGAACTCATTTCTTCTGCAATCAATTTCCTTCAGGAATTCTAGCTGACGTCACGTGGCACTTTCCTTAGCGTTACATTTATAATACACTTATTATTACGAAACGTTGATCGAAGGTTGTATCGGGAACCTATCGAGCGGCCAGAAATGCACAATGCAAACTGGCCACCGTTTTCAGCTGCCAGTAAAGAAGTGCCACCACCGATCGTTAGTGAAATGATAGCTTACCAGGTACCTAAACGCTTGGAAAGCGTTAATCAGATAATATTCTCCTCGCCAAAAACTTTGCTGCATTTTCGTGTCACTACTTCTGCGAATGTCACTGGAGTACAAGAACAAAAGGAATAATAATAATGACGGAACAGGCGGGAGAAATCTGTACGGAAAGCGCAGTCATCATCATTAAGCTGTGGTATCGGGGTGGCGATCGACTCGCCTCGGCTTCTGGGAAGGCAAGGGTCGCGTGTGGGATTGGCACGGGCGACTTTACGTGCGGCCTCTCTGACGGTGAAAGGATAATGATTGCCATTACTGCGCCAGCGGGCAAATAGTGTGCCGACACGGCTCGCCGCTTTGCCGCGTTCCCTGCCTGTTAATTGTGCCAAATGGTTCATACTTGCTGTGGGAAATAAAGCGAGCGGTTTGACTGAGTCAGTGGGACTGTACTTGCGCTCATAAACTTTACTTGTCCCTATAGCAGACTGTCGCTTGCACTGCCATCTGCTTGTGAAAGCAGGTAGTCACTGTTTCCTACTGAATACAAAATAATGTCGTGTAGGTTACAGCCTACTACAGGCATTTCGTCCTGTCGTCACTACTGTAGTTTTTATATCAGGCTTCTTGATTACACTACCGGTCAAAACTTTGCGATCGCCTATCACAACTATGGATTTTTAGTTAAAAAAGGTATTTCGTTTTGAATAAGCGATCATTTCAGTGGCTGTTCTGCTAGAGGGGAGCTGATGAGTGTCCACAACAACTGACGTGCCTTTACCTAAGACGGTTTCATTCGAGTAGGCCTCATTCCTTCTGCTGTCTGTGTACCAAAAATCTCGTGTTTGTTTACAGTACATAGTGCGCATCTAGCAGTGTGTTTTTATACCTGATCAGGTTCATGCCATATTACCTCCTAATGGAACGTAAGCAGGAGACTGGAAATGAAAAACCTGCTGCAATTGTAGCTCTGCATCAGAAAGGTCATTCGAATAAGATAATAGCAAACAACAGTTGGCGTAACGCACTCTACACTGCAGCGATTTAAGCAAACAGGTGCCAATGCAAATGTTTCGCTATATGGAAGACTCCGAGTAACATCATACGGTGAAGATCACTTCACATGTGTACAGAGTAAAGGTCAGAGAGACATAACACCACAAGTACCTTCTCATGACGGCCTCTAACCTGTCGCTAAGCCATCTCTGTAACCGAGTGAGCCGGCCGAAGTGGCCGTGCGGTTAAAGGCGCTGCAGTCTGGAACCGCAAGATCGCTACGGTCGCAGGTTCGAATCCTGCCTAGGGCATGGATGTTTGTGATGTCCTTAGGTTAGTTAGGTTTAACTAGTTCTAAGTTCTAGGGGACTAATGACCTCAGCAGTTGAGTCCCATAGTGCTCAGAGCCATTTGAACCATTTTTTTTGTAACCGAGTGGTCACCAGTACGGTAGCTCAGCGTGTTCAGTCAGGGGACTAGCCACACTCTGTAATAAAAAATAAAGAAAAATAATAAAAAAGCTGAGTGAACTTCTCATCGATTTAATTTGAAAGATGTCATGCGACATTCGCGTAGAACTACTAACGAAACGATGACGAAGAAACAGCTCGAAAGGGCGAAAGAAAAAAAGTTGTAAGTGTAGATGGTTGCCATATGGAGGACCCAGGTTCGATTCCCAGTAGTACCAAGAATCTCACCTCGATGGGAGGACTGGAATAGGATTCAATCAGCCACGTGATGTCAATTGAGGAGCTACCTGATCGAGCCGTAGCGGATCTAGATCTACTAATCCAACAACGGCCGGGAGAGTGGTATACCGAAAACAGCCCCCTCCATATTACAAGGTAGTACTACAAAGTAATGCCTCCGAAATTTTTATTCTGTTCTCAATATCGGTTGAGGTCTTCCCCGTCATTCAGTACTCAATTGAGTTTCTCCCTTCCCTGACGCAAGTTCCAACTATCTGCCTCTAGACGGCTCCGAATTGTAGCGTGTAACATGGCGGTATGTAACGTAACTACGTCGGTGCGTCAGAGACCATCATAAAACTGAAAGCACGATTTTGAAGAGTTCGTCCATACAAGGAGCAGCCTCTCCTTCAGCATGACAATGCCGGACCACACAAGAGCGCTTCACATCTGCAACAATCCGACGCCATGGGTCCACTGTTATCGATCATCCTCCATACAGTCCCGACTTGGCCCCACCTTATTTTCATCGGTTTCCAAATCTCAAAGAACACATTCGAAAACTTCACTCTGATACTAATGAAGCGGTGCAAGGAGAGATGAGGTTGTTTCTCCGTCGCCAAAGTCACACTTTCTACAGTGACAGTATCAAAAAACTGGTCTCTCGTTGGGAGAAATGTGTTCGTCGCCTGAGTGACTATGTTGAGAAATAACTATGTAGACATGAAGAATAAACATGCAGAATGTTAGTAAATTTTGTTTCGTTCAAAAATCTTTGATAGTTTTCACATAAAAATGTCGGACGTATTACTTTTCAGCACACCGCTGTACATCCAAATGACGCCATTGGCTGATGGATGACACGGCGGTAGCATGGCGAAGCCTGCTTTTATACCTTCTTCCAAAATACCAAGGAGCTGGAAAAGCCAGGATTATTTAGACTGTTTTGGATTCGATATGTGGCCCTACATCATACTGGCCGCGTGCTTTCGTTATTTTGTCCAGCTCCCGTAGCAGCTGAGTGCGAACAGTTCTTCGTGTGTGTAGAGCGACAGTGAGCAGTCTGGGTAGAGAGTATCTTTAACCTGGCGGCGGCTGTGTAGTGTGACGGTGTGGTCGTCCTCTTACAAGCGGCGTTAGGCGCTAGGCAGAGGCGTGCGTGCGCCGGCCAGCTATCGCCGACACCGCACAACAAAACGCCGGCTTATCTGAGCCGGCGCACGCTAACGCGACAACTTCTAAATACTTCATTACGCCGCTGCGCGCCGAGCACGCCTCTTGGACGCCAACGGCCGGGTTCGATTACCGGCTCGCCTTTACTTGTCTGCCTACTCACTGGCCTTCCGCGCAACTTCATGCAAATGCAGTCTTAACGCAGACTGTTTTTCCTGTAAGGTAACTGTTTGTACGTCAGTGAGCAACTGATTTAGAGATCTCTCCATGACGACGCGTACTACGGTAAAATAAAAACTATCGCTTTGGCTGAGTGGTTTCGATGAATTCAGTGACATTTTGTTGTATTATGTTGATACGTAGTCACTATAAGGTAAATTAAGTTTCACGTGTATCTGCGTAGTAGTCGGTAAGATGAAATATTTTCGCTTCGACAATGAGATTTCACTTTGTTTTATTGTTTTGATACATGTTGCGCGATAACTTAAGTTATGTGTCGGCTTGTCCTGCGTAATGGCTTTCTTTGTACAGATTTTTAAACTAATCGTTTCGTGTGTGTTTCGCGTACATAGATACACTAGCATACAGTAAAAGTCTGTCGGTTAATCACCTATTTAAATTCATCCGAAACTGGTGTAGGTTTATGAGGCTGCTCTTTCGTTTCCAGCAATTAAGAAATGTGTGCATTAGTTCAAACGTAGTCACATACTACGAGTATTTGAATATATTCATCGGGGATGACGTCCCTTTCACACAAAGAACTAGCAACGAATAGGATTTTCGCCGTATGGGTACGTCATTTGTTACTTGTTGACCAATAGCAAATGGGAACATTAATTTATAAGCAATACTGGGGTACTATTAAAATAATCGTTCAGATTTTTTTCAGCCGATTAAATTCCCTGTACGTACTTATTCGAACATTTCCTGCCAGAAACGAACCATCTGTCAAAACAGTCTTTAAAATTTGACAAACCCTGTAAGTGATATAGTCAAAATTTTAATTGTCCTTGTAGTTGTGATACAAAACATGGTTCAAATGGTTCTGAGCACTATGGGACGAAACATCTGAGGCTATCAGTCGCCTAGAACTTAGAACTACTTAAACCTAACTAACCTAAGGACATCACACACATCCATGCCCGAGGCAGGATTCGAACCTGCTACCGTACCAGTCGCGCAGTTCCAGACTGAAGCGCCAGAACCGCTCGGCCACAGCGGCCGGCATTGTGATGCATCCTGTGCAGTCTCTTCATTCCCGAATAACCACTACAACCTACATCTTTCTGAATCTGCTTACTGTATTCATCTCTTAGTCTCCCTTGACGATTTCACCTCCCCCCCCCCCTCTTACTCCCAACACTAAGTCCGACTACATTCCACTTCCTTGTTTTGCTTTTCTTAATGGTCATCTTATATCCTCCTTTCAAGACACTGTCCATTCAGTTTAACTGCTCTTTCAAGTCATTTGTTGCCTCTAACAGAATTATGATATCATCTGCTAATCTATAAGTTTTTATTTCTTCTCCCTAAACCTTAATCCCTGCTAGAAATTTTTTCTTTTGTTTCTTTTAGTGCATGCTCAGTGTACAGAGTCAATAAAATCGGGGCATGCTACGATGCTGTGGCGCAGGGATTTCAGTGAGTAGCAGGACTGCACAAATGTGCCTGCAAAAAAAAAAAAAAAAAAAAAAAAAGAGGTAACCTTATTTTTTTCGAATTGATAATTAAATTTTTCAGATTATTCCTCGTAGGCTATTACCACTGCTGTCTGAAATGCGAAAGGGATTACCTTGCAAAGAATAAATCACTAAATGGTGATGACTAGATTAGTCTTTTGGACCAGCTAGTTTAAATATATGTTCGAAGGGCCTAGACTGCAAAAGAAAAAATACTGTTGCATCAGGCCTATGGATCTACTCATAATGGAGCTTGTAAACACACAAAATAAAGTATCAGAAAAAGCAGTTGTTGGTAATATATCGATTTCTCCAGATTTGGTAGTCTCTGACTTTTATTCAGATATAAAGGAAATTGTGCCTGGAATACATTCTGAATCAATGAAGAGGACGTAGGTGATGGTTTTATAGAGAGATAGGAATTGGTCTATTCATTGGAAAAGCACTGGACCAATTGTTTAGATATGAAACGCAACTACATCAAAAAACAAGCTCAATTTTGACTTTAAGAAATGGTTCCTTTCACTGGAAGCGAGAGAAATTTTCACCTTGCCCTCGTAGGAAGTCTGCGATAACTTGCGAGCAGCAGAGCAAGAAGCACGCAGCAGAAGTGAACACGAGTGTCTGAGCTGTGAGGCGTGGAAGCCTTTTGCGTAACGAGCGCAGCAGTTACCAGCCGGCAAACCGTCCGCTCTCCTCTCCAGCCAGCGCAACACCTGTGGCTATACTTCAGCTTCCCTCCTAGCCTACTGTCCACACCTCATACGTGTCTACGTGCTGCCCATCTTTACATCCGAAAGAGGCGTAAGTTGCGCCATATGAAAGAGCTGAGTGAATGAAGGGAGCTGATGCTTGGAGTTTAATGCACTGTTGACTTGAAGGTGCATAGAAACAGCAAGGAACAGATGGCTGGCCACTGCTTCGTCTGAGGAACCGTTCCAGTATCCGCGTGGAAAGAATTTAATGAAATCCTGGAAAAGCTAAATCTGGAGGGTGAAAATTTCAGTCCCACTGCAGACGGGTATGAGACAGTATTTCAGTATCTCGCAAAAGTGTACTTAAAAATTAGAAGGACCGGTTGTGATGGTACTTTCTACGCATATTTTATGTACTCTACTTAGAGCTTCCTCCGGAACAGCGATAGTAAAATGAGGCTAATAACGACACAGCTATCCGGTTTCTTGATCTGTACACTTGATCTGTGCGTTTGATTAGTAGACAGTGGAGGGAGCCTGACGCCTGACAGTGAAAAAAACATCGCGGATGAGCCAACTAGCTCTAATGATGTCGAGGCATCGATGAAGAACCTTTGAAAGACTAGAGGCTGTCATAGAGTGAAGTGGCTAGGTGATCGTATCTACCTTCGTCTGGTGTTCATAGATTATGGCTCAAATGTCTCTGAGCACTATGGGACTTAACTTCTGAGGTCATCAGTTCCCTAGAACTTAGAACTACTTAAACCTAACTAACCTAAGGACATCACACACATCCATGCCCGAGGCAGGATTCGAACCTGCGACCGTAGCGGTCGCGCGGTTCCAGACTGTAGCGCCTAGAACCACTTGGCCACTACGGCCGGCCATAGATTATGACAATAGCTTGTAACCTAGATCCTACATCCGAAAGATTCAACCCACTACAGCAGCTAAAGGATGCGACGCGTGATGGTGACCAAATGTCTCTCTTACGAGCCCCAAACCATAATATCCTGCCAGTTCTTCCCGTCTACGGTCTGCCCTTGTTGTAGTAAATGATGGGGTGGTGTCATCGGGTACTGAACGCAAAAGGATTCAGGAAGGTGATATATATGTGTGTAATGAAGTGGACCTAAGCTAATCAAAGTGAAGAAAACCTGTTACAGAACAAATAAAATTTTAAAACACAGTTTCGTACAAAGAATTTAATTTCGGACTTAAGTACATGTCATATTTATGAAACGGATGTGTATTTCGTCATAACACAAAATAAACCTAAAGTCTCTCGCTAGATATTTCACGCTTAAATATTTTCCTGGAAATTTCCACGTCAAATCTTCATAAACCTCCAATTTTTTAATAATTTATTTCTCATTCGCTACTTGCAGGCAACTGACTGTAACATATGAAACGAATCCACAAATGTGGATGCTATAGCGGTGTCTCCTGTCACCAAAGAATACACCGGTACCAATGACGACACGTGGCTTGCTTCTTCATTATTCTCATCGCAACGTCAAATTGGGCCCACAGTCGTCTGTAGCCTCTTGGTATCCAACTCCGAGTTCAAAGCATTACTGAGCTTACTTGTAATATCATCTGAATATAGAATGGCGATCAGTCACTGAATTAATTACAGCCATGAAGAATATATGAGCTTCCGTCCTACAGTTTAACGACCACGCGCCGACCAGAGTGGCCGAGCGGTTCTAGGCGCTACAGTCTGGAACCGCGCGACCGCTACGGTCGCAGGTTCGAATCCTGCCTCGGACATGGATGTGTGTGATGTCCTTAGGTTAGTTAGGTTTAAGTAGTTCTCAGTTCTAGGGGGCTGATTACCTCAGCGGTTAAGTCCCATAGTGCTCAGAGCCATTTGAGCAATTTTTTTCAACGACCACATAAATTTGTTCTTGGGGAAATCAGATGTCTGACTCAGATTTATTGGAAGAATCCTCGTGAAGCATAATTCATTCACGAAGATGGCCGCTTACAA
The DNA here is from genome assembly GCF_021461385.2 of Schistocerca piceifrons. Taxonomy (NCBI): domain Eukaryota; kingdom Metazoa; phylum Arthropoda; class Insecta; order Orthoptera; family Acrididae; genus Schistocerca; species Schistocerca piceifrons. The sequence continues at coordinate 739,692,152 of NC_060149.1, forward strand.
TGTCCTCTATCGGACAACTCCTGATGTTCGTATCTCTGGGACCCTACCAAGTGGTTAACATGTGAGATACAGAAGACTCAAAGAAAATGTGGTCTACCTGTCAAGCATTTGTTTTGTCAGGGCGGGAGCCTCATAGAAACGCTCAACAACCTCCAGTGAGAGAGGCTACAAGAAAAGCGACGTGCATCGCAGAAAGCCTTTCTTACAAAATTACAACTCACATTCCATTACAGGACAACAGGTATATTACTTACTCCAGTAATTCATACACGACATCTTGCAAACAACAGATGGATTCAGTCTTCCTAGATTTTCTGAAGGCATTCCACTCTCTACCACTTCGTTTACTACCACAACCAAGATGCAATCATACGAAGTATGAAACTTCCTGGCAGATTAAAACTGTGTGCGCCGACCGAGACTCGAACTCGGGGCCTTTGCCTTTCGCGGGCAAGTGCTCTACCATCTGAGCTACCGAAGCACGACTCACGCCCGGCCCTCACAGCTTTACTTCTGCCAGTATCTCGTCTCCTACCTTCCAAACTTTACAGAAGCTCTCCTGCGAACCTTGCAGAACTAGCACTCCTGAAAGAAAGGATATTGCGGAGACATGGCTTAGCCACAGCCTGGGGGATGTTTCCAGAATGAGATTTTCACTCTGCAGCGGAGTGTGCGCTGATATGAAACTTCCTGGCAAAGTGTGCGCTGATATGAAACTTCCTGGCAAAGGCCCCGAGTTCGAGTCTCGGTCGGCGCACACAGTTTTAATCTGCCAGGAAGTTTCATATCAGCGCACACTCCGCTGCAGAGTGAAAATCTCATTCTGGAAACATCCCCCAGGCTGTGGCTAAGCCATGTCTCCGCAATATCCTTTCTTTCAGGAGTGCTAGTTCTGCAAGGTTCGCAGGAGAGCTTCTGTAAAATTTGGAGGGTAGGAGACGAGATACTGGCAGAAGTAAAGCTGTGAGGGCCGGGCGTGAGTCGTGCTTCGGTAGCTCAGATGGTAGAGCACTTGCCCGCGAAAGGCAAAGGCCCCGAGTTCGAGTCTCGGTCGGCGCACACAGTTTTAATCTGCCAGGAAGTTTCATATCAGCGCACGCTCCGCTGCAGAGTGAAAATCTCATTCTGCATACGAAGTATCTTCACAAATATGTGACTGCCTAGAGCAATATTTGCCAAATACAACCCAGTACATTGTACCGGACGTCGAATGTTCCCCATAAACTAAAGTAAAATCAGTTGTGTCCCACACAAGCGTATTAGAACATTTAATGTTTTAGATGTACATACACAATTTATCAGATAGGATTAGCAGCACTGTAAGCTCGTTTGCTGGCGAAGCTGATATATAGAGGAAAGTATCGTCGTTGGACGATTACAGAGAATTGCAGAAACACTTGGAGAAAATTTCTAATTTGTGTAATGAATGACAGTTCTCTTTATATGATGACGGCTGTAAAATAATAGCTGTAACAAAGAGAAAGAATACAGTACCTGATTACAAGGTTAGTGATGGAAACCTTGAACACGTCACATCTTACAAGTATTTAAGGGTCATACTAAGAAACTATATGAACTTGGACGATCACGTAAAGCCAGTATTAGCGAAGGCTAATGGAAGTCTTAAATGTATTCCAAGAGTTCAAGGAAAATGTAAAAAACATCATATACAAAAGATTAGTGCGATCAATTTTTGAGTATTGTTCTGGTGTTTGTAGTCCTTAAGAAGTAGACTTCAGAACAGACTCGAACGAACTCAGGGACGCATTGCTGGCATCGTAACATGTTGCTATAGTGTAATAGAAATGCTCGGCGAAATGAACTGGAATCACTTGGAAGGGAGACAACGTAGTTCTGTCGAAACTTAGTAATGTAAATCTAGAGAACGTGTATTCGAATAAGACTTTTATACCATTATGCTGCAGCTAACGGATAAGGGGCGATCAAAAACTTTGCATTCGAGGGTCGTACAGTCCAGAATCGGTATGCCAATCAGGCAAAATCGCCGTGAGCATTGAGGCAACCATACCATCGACGCACTAAGTTGAAGATACCCGTTTGGTAGAACACCGTGTGCTGGTCCTTGCAGAAGTCTGTGACTGCCTGCTGCACATCCTCGTCCGACAGGAATCGTCGACCCTTGCAGGCCTTTTTTAAGGGACCGAAGGAAAGATAACCACATGGGTAAATATCAGGACTGTAGGGCGGGTGTTCGAGTGTCTGCCACTTGAGTTGGCGCAACTTCTGCGTTACGACATTTGCGATGTTGGGATGTGCGTCATCATCAAGCAACAGTCGTCACTGTCGCACCATTCCACAATGGTAATTTTCGACAGGCGTGCTGCCCCATACACATTCTTAATTCTCCGAGGATGTCTACTGGTGTTTTTCCTTTGGCAGCCACATACAGAGTCATTTTTCCCTCGCCTAGTAAGTGACTGATGTAGGAAAGAAAATCGATAAATTTGGTACGATTTAGCTTCCGCATTGCACCGTAAAATGGTTTAAGGGGCGTAGATGTAAATAACGATGAGTGAAATGTAAGCAAATCACGGACGTAAATAGAAAGGTATCGACAATCGTTCTACACGCGTACCAGCCACCAACGGAAAATGAAGATGATGGCGATACTTATGTATGCTCCGCCAGACGCCGTTCGATGTGCACATGTGTAAGTGTGGATGTTTATGTTTTTCTGTCACTTACTATCTTTATTGGAAAGTGATTACCCAGGATCCGAGCAAGGGAAAGGGGATAGTTTTGAGATTCCATGACGGATGTCATTTGATACTACTTAGAATCCATTGCACACTGACGGGAAAACCATTCAAACACCAAGAAGATGTTTTGCAAGATAAACGAAAGTTGGTAGGCATGTATCTACATCAGAAAGATGATGTCTGTTCTAATTTCGCGCCAGTCGCGTAAAAGTGACGCTGGTCACGCCGCCATAATGATATGAATCAGGTTTGATTTAAATATGTACTGTAACGGTGGCGAGTGTTAGTATCTCTGAGATTTGACGTAGTGAGCTGATGTTAGACCTGAATACGTTTAAGACGACGAAGGCACCATTATCAGGCCGGCCGGTGTGACCGAGCGGTTCTAGGGACTTCAGTCTGGAACCGCGCGACCGCTACGGTCGCAGGTTCGAATCCTGCCTCGATCATAGATGTGTGTGATGTCCTTAGGTTAGTTAGGTTTATATAGTTCTACGTTCTAGAGGACTGATGACCTCGGATGTTAAGCCCCATAGTGCTCAGAGCCATTTTTTTTTTTTTTTTGCGCCATTATCAACACCTCACTGAGTTTGGACGAGGTCGTATAACAGGGCTACGAGAAGCTGTGCGTTCTGTGCACTATACTGTAGAAAGGCTTGGAAGGAATGTAACCATTGTACATGACTGCTAGCAGCGGTGGTCACGAGAATGTACGGTCCCAAGATTACTGGTCTCTGGACGGCCACGTGGCACTACCGAGAGTGAAATCATCGTGCTCGGCTTATGGCTCTGGCGCATCGTACTCGGTCTGCAGCAGCAGTTCGAGCAGCAGTTGCCACCACAGTGACACAACGAACAGTTTCAAACTGATTACTTCAAGGACAGCTCCGAGCAAGATGCCCTGTAGCGTGCATTTCTCTGAAGCCAAACCACCGCCGTTTGCGACTTCAATGCTGTCAAGCGAGAACTTACTGGAGGGCGGAGTGGAGGTGTATTGTGTTTTCAGATGAAAGCCGGCTCTGCGTCGGTGCCAGGATAGTCGTGTGTTGGTTAGAACACCGTGTGAGGGCTTACAAGCAACCAGTCTGCGTCCTAGGTACACTGGACTACACGTGGAATTGTGGTCGGGCGTGCGATTTCGTACAAAAGTAATTAAACTCACCCTGACTGCAGATCTGGACGTCAATCGAGTGATTCCTCCTGTTGGGCTGCCATTCATGAACAGCATTCCAGTGGGTGTTATAGAACAGGATAACGCTCGCTCACATACCGCTGTTGTAACCCAGTATGCTCTGCAGAGCGTCAACAAGTTGTCTTGATTTTCTCGATCACCTCATCTGTCCCCAGTTGAGCACGTACGGAACATCATCGGACGACAACTCAAGCGTCATCCACAACCAGCATTAACCGCCCTGGTATTCACCGATCAAGTGCAACAGGCACGGGACTCCATCCTACAAACTGACATCCGGCACCTGTAGGGCACAATACATGCACGTTGCTTCCATGCAACATTCTGCACCGGTTATTAATGTAGCAGCGTTTCACATTTTCAGTGGCTTATCTCTTGCTTTCATTAACCTATGATGTTCCAACGTTAATCACTTAAATACACTACTGGCCATTAAAATTGCTACACCAAAAAGAAATGCAGATGATAAACGGGTATTCATTGGACAAATACATTATACTAGAACTGACATGTGACTACATTTTCACGCAATTTGGGTGCATAGATACTGAGAAATCAGTACCCAGAACAACCACCTCTGGCCGTAATAACGGCCTTGATACGCCTGGGCTACACCAGAGCTTGGATGGCGTCTACAGGTACAGCTGCCCATGCAGCTTCAACACGATACCACAGTTCATCAAGAGTAGTGACTGGCGTATTGTGACTAGCCAGTTGGCCGGCCAGCATTGACCAGAAGTTTTCAATTGGTGAGAGATCTAGAGAATGTGCTGGCCATGGCAGCAGTCGAACATTTTCTGTATCCAGAAAGGCTCGTACAGGGCCTGAAACATGCATTATCCTGCTGAAATGTAGGGTTTTGCAGGGATCGAATGAAGGGTAGAGCCACGGGTCGTAACACATCTGAAATGTAACGTCCACTGATCAAAGTGCCGTCAATGCGAACAAGAGGTGACCGCGAAGTGTAACCAATGGCACCCCATACCATCACGCCGAGTGATACGCCAGTATGGCGATGACGAATACACGCTTCCAATGTGCGTTCACCGCGATGTCGCCAAACACGGATGCTGCCATCATGATGATGTAAACAGAACCTGGATTCATCCGAAAAAATGACGTTTTGTCATTCGTGCACCCAGGTTCGTCATTGAGTACACCATCGCAGGCGCACCTGTCTGTGATGCAGCGTCAAGGTTAACCGCAGCCAAGGTCTCCGAGCTGATAGTCCATGCTGCTGCAAACGTCGTCGAACTGTTCTTGCAGATGGTTGTTGTCTTGCAAACGTCCCCATCTGTTGACTCAGGGATCGAGACGTTGCTGCACGATCCGTTGCAGCCATGCGGATAAGATGCCTGTCATCTCCACTGCTGGTGATACGACGCCGTTGGGATCCAGCACGGCGTTCCGTATTAACCTCCTGAACCCACCGATTCCATATTCTGCTAATAGTCATTGGAACTCTACCAACGAGAGCAGCAATGTCGCGATACGATAAACCGCAATCGCGATAGGCTACAATCTGACCTTTATCAAAGTCGGAAACGTGATGGTACGCATTTCTCCTCCTTACACGAGGCATCACAACAACGTTTCACCAGGCAACGCCGGTCAACTGCTGTTTGTGCATGAGAAATCGGTTAGAAACTTTCCTCATGTCAGCACGTTGTAGGTGTCGCCACCGGCGCGAACCTTGTGTGAATGCTGTGGAAAGCTCATCATTTGCATATCACAGCATCTTCTTCCTGTCGGTTAAATTTCGCGTCTGTAGCACGTCATCTTCGTGGTGTAGCAATTTTAATGGCCAGTAGTGTATGCTGCCTAGACAAAAGTATTTCTGGAATTTCAATACTTGTTTCTTGGTGTTGGGATTTTTTTCCTTCAGTGAATGTTCAGCATTTCTTAAGATTGATACTATTTTCCGAGTGGTGACTTTTTTCTAGTGACGTGGACAGCTGCCCGTGTTTCCCCCTCCGTCGACCCCTCCCTCTGCCAATGTCAGCTGGTCATATGAGGTCGCAGATCGAAGATCAGGACGCAAACAGAAGGCGGTAGCGCCTGCGCCTGCGGACTCGGCAGCCTAGAAAGCGCGCGAGGTGTCAAGGGGAACGGCTGAGGTCGAAGACTCTGGAGCTGGGCTAACGACGTCACGGCTTACGCCGGCCGCCGGCATCTGGCGGCTGCGGCAGCGGCTGTGGCGGGCGCAACTGCTCTCCCGGCTTCCGTTAGTCGGCGCCAGGAAACGAGTTACGGAAGATGTGAAAATAATGACCGGCCGCTGGAAAAAACGGCCCTTGAGGACACCAGCTTCTGCGAATCCGTCCGGTATAAACCTCTTACTCGCTGTTAGGCAGTTAGCCTGATGAGTCTCGCGTTAAATGCCGCGCTGTCTTAAGCAGAACGAAAACGTTCTTGCCTGGTAACTTTAGCTCTGAGTGTTGAGTGCACGATTTTCTGAAGTGCTGGAGCTCCGCTCTTAGACTTCGTCAGATGCCAACTCGTCGGATCGTCAGCGGTTATGATTCAGGTAGGTTTATTATTATATCTCATTTGCGCCACGTTTTGCACCTAATCTATACGTATTTACTTGAAATAGCGACATTTAAATCAACGCCTGTACTCTGCTAACCTCCCTGCACCGTATGTGGGAGGGCATACAACGTGTAAGAAAGAAGTTGCGGCCAAACTGTGGGGCTGACTCGTCACACACAGAGGAAGGTAATATATAACACAAACATGGCTCGGAAAACGTTTTATTTCCATGTTAGAACTGTTTATCTACAAGTATTTATACGAGGGTGAGTCAAAAAATGGTTCAAATGGCTCTGAGCACTATGGGACTTAACATCTGAGGTCATCAGTCCCCTAGAACTTAGAACTACTTAAACCTAACTAACCTAAGGACATCACACAGATCCATGCCCGAGGCAGAATTCGAACCTGCGACCGTAGTAGTCGCGCGGTTCCGGACTGAAGTGCCTAGACCCGTTCGGCCACAGCGGCCGGCTGACTTCAGAGGAAAATGCTCCTCGTCCAGGTCAGACACAACGAGTTGTGACTCCACAGAACATTGCAGCAGTTGAAGCCATAGTGAAGGAAAACCGCCGAGTGACACTGAATGACATTGCAGCATGTTTATAGATTGGTCATGGGTCAGCACACCACATTGTGCATGATGTGCTCCAGTTTCACAAAGTGCCTGCAAGATGGGTGCCACGGCAGCTGACTCCTGAAATGAGAGAACGACGTGTTGATGCTTGTGAAGAACGTCTGTGGCGCTTTGTACGAGAAGGTGATGGCTTCCTTGCAAGAATCGTTACTGTGGACGAAACCTGGGTTCACTTCCACCAACCGGAAACGAAGAGAGCGAGCAAGGAATGGCGCCATTCATCATCACCAAAACCAAAGAAGTTTAGAACAGAACCATCAGCAGCGAAGGTTATGCCGACTCTCTTTTGGGACGAAAAATGCGTCATTTTGGAGCATTACATGCCTAGAGGGACCACTGTTACCAGTGCATCATACACAGATCTATAAAATCATCTGCGGCCTACAATCAAATCAAAGCGACGTGGATTACTGTCAGCAGGTGTCCTTTTGCAACATGACAATGCAAGGCCCCACACTGCCCATTCAACAGTTGCAACAATCACAGACCTGCATTTTGAGTGTCTTCCTCATCCACCATACTCACCAGACCTTGCCCCAAGTGATTTCCATATGTTTGGACCACTCAAAGACGAAATGGGAGGAAAGAAGTACCGTTCTGATGAAGAGGTATGCCACGCGGTGCATGAGTGGTTGCGCGGACTACCAAAAGAATTTGTTTCTAAAGGAATTTATGCATTTTGTAAGCGATGGAGGACTTGCATTGAGCGCGGGGGAGTTTGTGTTGAAAAGTGATACAGCTTTGTACCACTTCTGCACAATAAATAATATTTTTAAAAAATATTTAAGGTTTTCATTTGACTCACCCTCGTAGTATCACGGCAAGCGTACAGTAACACAAAGTATCCACATAATACATTAAATTCATTAAGGCATTAACTGTTTAAAATGTCCTCCGTTTGCATCGCCTAGCGTTGCTTTGAATCCCGAAAGCGCTGGTGTATCCCTGGGGTATTGCGTGCAGTCTCGAAGCCTTACGCGATACGAGCACGAAGACTCTGCATCTTGTGCCACTGTTCGATAGAGAGATGCCTCCACAAATATAAGTCTGATGGATTCGGACACCAGAAAAGTGGTCTACCTGTTCCTATTCGTCTCGCGCCAAATGTGTTAGTTAGAAAGAGAAAATCAAGATTAGCCATTCTAATTTTCGTTTACCGTGGTTTCCCTAAATGACTTCAGGCAAATGCCGAAATGACTCCTTTGAATAGAACACGTCCCATTGCCTTCCTCATCTTTACCCGAATCAAATAAGAGCATTGCTTAAGAAAGCACTTTAAGTTCTTCCGTTGACTTTTTTGTAATAAACACGAGGCCATAACTGTCAGTAGCGATGGCGGATCACACAAAAATGAGGGATAATTTAGAACATTACATGTAACATATTCGCTCTGAGGAGCAACATTTAAGAATTAGTCTGACAGTAGTTTTGGAAGTGACACCCTTCAGGGTGAATTTCATTATCTGAATACTCTTTCAATGAATTTCAACCTGGCACTGTCTTCCGCATAACCAGATTGATGTTGTAGTCCCACCATAAATTGCCCCAAACAAGATCCTTGATTTCAGATGGCTCTAGAATATTGCAGTTGCTTTTTGTAGCTTTGTCTCTTCCTTCAAGCAAAACTCGCCAATTTACGTTCCCAGAGGCCGTCACGATATAATTATAGTTCTCCAATTTTTCGTGTGAATACTGGGACGACTTATCGAACAAGGACACGGGCAATGTTGATCTCTATTCCAATTTTGTGTACAGGTTCCGGAACCGAGGTGATGCAAACCTCGGGTCCGAGAGTTCCGACACCTGTACAGAAAGCTGGAATAGAGATTAACATAAACATCATTTCCGATCTTTTTATTGCTTGTGAAAATCACACATTGCGTTTTGTACCACCATACAGCGAGACCTTCAGAGGTGGTGGTCCAGATTGCTGGACACACCGGTACCTCTAATACCCAGTAGCACGTTCTCTTGCGTTGGTGCATGCCTGTATTCGTCGTGGCGTACTATCCACAAGTTCATCAAGGCAGTTTTGGTCCAGGTTGTCCCACCCCTCATCCTTCAACTGTGGATGAATATGACTATTTTGAAAAGTTGTCCATGCATAACTATTCTGCAAATTAAATACAGGGTGAAAAGAATTTAAACCGACAAACTCTGGGAGGTTATAGGGGACATCAAAACAAATATTTTTCCCTAATGTCATTTTTTCCTATGAGGAGTATTTAATCCGGAAGAGGAAGGTTTCTGTGGAGGCAAATTAATTAAACCAACAAACACTTTTCCATTTTTTATGACCAAGAGATAACACATTAAGACAACCCAATTTCAATTACAGTAGATTTTCAAAAATGCCTCCATTGACACGTAAACAAAGGTTACACCGTCGGATCATGTTCTGTCTGACACGGGCAAAAACCCCAGCAGTATCCTGAATTGTTCCTGCTGCTGCTGCTACTATGTCGGTTTAAAGTCGGTTTAAATACTTTTCGCCCTGTGTAATTTGAAATATATTATTACATATCATGTACCAATAGAGCAAAAAGAAAAAAACGTTATTGATGAGAAACGCCGTCTGTGTGTGAAACCGAGAGACTTCCCCTACGCCCTCGTAAAGCAAAAAGATAGAGAAATAAATCGGCGCGGTTGGGCGGCGTGGAATGGTCCACGCTTTAGCATCTGGTGTCCCGCCTGGAGCCGTGCGGGCATTGGGCAGGACGGCTGTCAGCGGCGAGCACTCTCATAAATAAAGAAACGGCAGGAGACGCGCAGGCAGCGAGGTGTTGGCGATATCTGCGGCGGCTGCTCCGGGCCCTGCACACCCCACGCCCCCACCGCAACTCCGGCCCTAACTTCGGCAGCGCAGCCGGGCTACGAGAAAGCCTTTAAATTTCGTTTTCCACCACTCGCTGCCCTTCTTTTCACTCGCTCTCTTGGCTCCGCTTCTCATCCTCCTCTAAACCTCTCCGTCGCCTCTCTCTCTCTCTCTCTCTCTCTCTCTCTCTTCTCCTTTGGCTGCCTCACTCCCCGTCCCTCCATTTGGCTATTTTCTTTTTATTTTGCTTCTGGGTGAGGGAAAAAACTCTTTGCCAGGATCGATAAAACAGTTTCCCTTTTTCTGCTTCAAACTACCGATTCCTCCGGATGATGAAAAAGTTCGGTCGACCCGAAACGTAGACAAATGAATACAAATGCCGAGCGCCGCGCGAGGTCTGGGTTGCGGAGTGAGGGCGCGTCCGGTTCGGAGCATTTCCTTCTCGAAATCTGTCCACAGCTCGTGTCCCGCACCTTGAAACAGACACGACTACCTCCTGCTTATAATTTCCTTCGTTTCTGTACGCTATGTCTGGTGTGCGTACTGTAAGACCTTCGGTACACACACCATCGGATTATTTGACTTGTCGCTCTAACGAAATAGGCGAGTATCAGCAATATGTCTCGTGGTCTTATCGTGGCGTGTTTATCTTCTGCCGTTAGGTCAGACGATAGAAATGCCACTTGCACGCTTAGAGTAGCAGATTGACGGTGACCAACTTTAAACAGAACTTGATTAATTTTCACACATATTTATTAAAATAATAAAAAGCATAGAAATTACTTAACTTGATTCTAGATGCTGTTTACAATTGACAATCTGAAGTTCCTTTGGTCTTGGTACGTTAATCTTATTCTCACATATCTCTGATACTTGACAAAGTGTCTATACGTTTCTCTTCATGGCTACGTACAGGAATATGACAATCTTATTAGGCGCAGACTGGTGCAGACTAATGCAGACTGACTAATTGGAGGTCTGTACACTCGTTATAATACCTCGCGCGTTCAGGTATCACTGCGCGAGTGTGATCCGCGAGGAGAAAAGGTTCTACGTTAGCAGCAATCTCATTGGCTGCGTGACGTATTAATACGCGGATCGGCGGAAGCAGAATTTGGTCCGTTTCTACGGCAGCGCCATCTCGTAGTGCGGTGACGGACGAGCGCTGCGCCTGCGCTGTTGTGCTTAGCGGGGCGCTCTCTAGTGGGAAAGTTGTGTACGCGCTGACTACGAGGGACTATGTACACAACACTATTGTATGTGTTTTAATCGAAAATATCTTTGTTTCTATCTGTTGGTTCTAATTTTATAAAGTGATGAACTGTAGAAAAGACAAATTATGAAAATGTTCTTCTTTTTCTTCAGCTAACACCCACCCATTGATGAATGAAAGCCTCTTCCGTATTCTTCCGTTCCGCTATGATGTGTGCCGTCAAATACCACCACATCAGTAGTCTTCGTGCTGTCACTACAGCATACCTTTAGTGGTCTTCCAATGTTCACTTTGTGTCCTTAAGGTGAACCATCTTATACCTCCATCTGTTGGAGTCTTGCCTCGCTATGTAGCCTGGCCACCTGGGCATCTCCAGCCTGATCTTGTCCCTTTGGCTGGTGCTCGACTCTGTCGGATCCAATGTTTCTAAATCGTAACTTATTACTAATAGCCGGCCGGGGTGGCTGAGCGGTTCTAGGCGCTACAGTCTGGAACCGCGCGACCGCTACGGTTGCAGGTTCGAATCCTGCCTCGGGCATGGATGTGTGTGATGTCCTTACGTTAGTTAGGTTTAGTAGTTCTAAGTTCTAGGGGACTAATGACCTCAGAAGTTAAGACCCATAGTGCTCAGAGCCATTTGAACCATTTTTATTACTAATAGAAAACAAGGATTGCACACAGGCTGAACTCAATTTTAGCTAATACTTTCTAATTCAGCCCAATTCTTTGTCCAATATCTGTCGTTGGCTTGCTATTCATAGCTGTAATTTGAATCCAATGCTTAAGTATTCTGAGAAGGCTTGAAATTTTCATGCTTCTGGTCGATTGGATTTTTAAAACCAGAACTTGATTTTTTCTCAATTTCATCGCCAAACCAGCTGCTGCAAAGTTAACTCTCAGATGTAGCGAAGACGTATAAAACGATCTCGAAAAAATAAAACATATGGGTACTCGAATTATGTTCTGTGAAGACACGGTGGGTAGCGATACATAGATTGTGCAGCAACACCTAAGATTGGAGGAAACTCAGTCGTGTGTATTCTGCTGTGTGCTTTGTTTCCATGTAGATGGGAATTCCTGACGCGCTTTATGGATGCGACGCTTTCTTCCGCAGGTCGCTTCGACGCGAGACCAGCAATCACTGAAGGCTGGCAGAGATTCCATGAGACGACGTGTGTTCGAGAAAAATTGGGGACAGAGATAAAGGAGCTCACACTTGGTTTGGGTAGTCTTCACCCAATGCAAGTAATTACAGCGATAAATATCTTTAGCGAAATCCAGCTCCAGATGTGGAGAACAGGAAAGCGCCAGTGCCGCTGTTACGACAGGACCACCGTAGGCATATGTGTGGTTTTTCCTAAACGCCAAAAAAAAAAAAAAAAGTTACGATGGTGCCTGAATGATTCTGTCGAGGGAATGGTACACTTAAACATGGTCCCTACATCCACTTACAACGGTAAGAGCTCTCTACGACTGCCGAGTAATAGGGAAGCCTGAATAAATGGTGTTTCAATGTAATTTATGTGAAATATAAGCAGCCGTCAAATGAAAACAAGACAGATGGAAGAATGTAAGTAAACTGTTTATTACTTCAAAAGTAATCGCCATACCTGTCAACACATTCATCCCAGTGTGAGACAAGACGTTACGTGCCTTTATTGAAAAAATGTTTGGGGTTGTTAACGAAACTATGAGTGTACCCGGGTTTGCACCTCTACATCAGAAGCAAATCGACAGCCATGAGAATCTTTCTTCTGGATTCCAAAGAGATGGACAACTCATGAGGAGAGATCGATACTGTATCGAAGATGTGTAAGGACTCCTCAGCGAATTACGTACAGCATAACTGAAACAGCCGTTGCAGCATGTAAACGGACATACCCGCGTTCAAGTGAAGTAACTTACAAAAACGGAGGAAAACTTAAAGTAGGGTGGTTGGGCGGATGTTCGAATCAGTCTCTCTCCAAACACAATTTCAGTTTCTTAACCCCTGCACCACCTCGGTTGGCAAAGAAACATATGCATTGACCAGATAAACGAAGGTAGGTTTTTACATTTCCTAGAAATTGTCGAATACAAATTATGTTGACACGACGAATCGAAAAGTCTGTTTGATGCTACAAAGAGAGTATCGATGCAGAGTTAACATACATTTATGTTTCAAACACATGTATTAAAACTCTGTTCCCATACGGTAACACTTTTATTTGTATTACATACGTCACCTCGCAAAAAAGCAATTTAACTGTTCGCTATTAATTAAGGATTTCAGCAAATTGCAGACGGCACAAGAAGTGTAATTGCGTTGTTTTAGAGACTATTGCCAGTTTCACTCAAGGCCAGTCCAATTATTTCCCCATTAGGATTTTTTCAGCATTATGAAGCATAAGGTATTACGCAAGCATCGTTTCCGCTGGATGAACTTTTACGTAATAGCAACATTTAGCACTTAATGGTAGTCACTTATGCTTTCGCAATGACGTCATTAGTGAGCGCAAGAACACGTGTCTTGCCCCCTGTTTGGCCAGCCAGAAAGTGTCCATTATTTGCTACTAATGGACGCGCTATGAAGAGGATGAAGACATGGCGCAGGAGTAGGGAAACACGCAAGGGAGGAAGTGTGGAATTAATCCTTCCATTGATATCAACAGAATAAGAATACTGACTCAGTAGGCGGGGGAAAGAATCGGATGTAGCGTAGGTTAGAGAATCATACTGACATTCATAGAAAGCGATTTGCCTTGACCACGAAAGCTCATATCAGACAGACCCGATTGGGATGAGGATCCCATTCGTCCAGAATACGAGTCCTGTTGTAAGCCCTGGAGCATGAGTGCTGAGATTAACCCTAACATATGACTGACAAGTTCACTATTAATATTGATAACTGTAGCAACGCTCGTGAGAAGAATGTGCCGTCCGATATAAGTTCTCGCTTTTCGTACAAAATGCTCATCCAAACATTTACTATACTTCATTTATTTACTGATTCAATTTTGTACCTGATTCTGCTTCCACATTTAAGATCACGCGCATCAAGATCCTGGTGATAACTATCCTGTTACCTTAAACTACGATAAAAATTGCTTCTATAACCACTGTGGCAAATTAATCCACATTATTATTTCTTGCCTTTTTAGTTTTATTAATTAGCTGACATTCAATAGAGCGAAATTTTCTTTTAGATGTAGGGCACATTCTGTGACAGAAACTTGATTTTATATTACGACGGGTAGAAATGCAAGAGCTAAAGAATCTTAGTCGCCATTCAAAAAACCTTACTGTTACCTGTGGGTATTGGGCAGATTGTGCTCGATTTTATTACCATGCACCGCTCCAACATTACAGTCAAGATATGTTTTATTTCATTCTGCAGGTTTGTAGAGTCTGTGTCAGACTATAACTATCTTCCATAGCACTAGATGAATACTTGATACAACTAATTGAGATGACGCAATGCATACAACTGTGAAACCATATGAGGGACGTTCAGTAAGTAATGCAACACATTTTTTGTCTGAAAACAGGTTATTTTTATTCAAGATTCTATTACACGAAATTATTCCTCCTACATTTGGCTGCAAAACAATATTTTTCAACATAATCTCCGTTTAATGCGACGGCCTTACGTCACCTTACGGGAGGGCCTGTACGCCCGCGTCGTACCACTCTACTGGTCAATGCCGGAGTCAACGTCTTCCTGTATCAATAACCTCGCCGTCATCCACGTACTGCTTCTCGTTAAGTGCATCCTTCTTTGGGTCAAACAGATGGAAGTCGGAAGGTGCGAGAACAGAGCTGTTTGGTGGATGAGGAAGAACAGTCCAATAAAATTTTGTGAGGCCTTGCGTTGTCATGGAGATGGTGAAGTGTTACAGAGTTGCTTCGGGAACTCAAGTGGGAATCCCAGGAAGAAAGGCGACGTTCTTTTCGAGAAACACTATTGAGAAAATTTAGAGAACCGGCATTGGATGCTGATTGCCGAACGATTCTACTGCCGCCAACATACATTGCGCGTAAGGACCACGAAGATAAGGTAGTAGAAATTAGGGCTCATACGGAGGCATATAGACAGTCATTTTTCCCTCGCTCTATTTGAGAATGGAACAGGAAAGGAAATGACTAGTAGTGGTACAGGGTACCCTCCTCACGCACCGTATGGTGGCTTGCGGAGTATCTATGTACCGGGTGATCAAAAAGTCTGTATAAATTTGAAAACTGAATAAATCACGGAATAATGTAGATAGAGAGGTACAAATTGACACACATGCTTGGAATGACATGGGGTTTTATTAGAACAAAAAAAATACAAAAGTTCAAAAAATGTCCGACAGATGGTGCTTCATCTGATCAGAATAGCAATAATTAGCATAACAAAGTAAGACAAAGCAAAGATGATGTTCTTCACAGGAAATGCTCAATATGTCCACCATCTTTCCTCAACAATAGCTGTAGTCGAGAAATGATGTTGTGAAAAGCACTGTAAAGCATGTCCGGAGTTATGGTGAGGCATTGGCGTCGGATGTTGTCTTTCAGCATCCCTATAGATGTCGGTCGATCAGTATACACTTGCGACTTCAGGTAACCCGAAAGCCAATAATCGCACGGACTGAGGTCAGGGGACCTGGCAGGCCAAATATGACGAAAGTGGCGGCTGAGCACGCGATCATCACCAAACGACGCGCGCAAGAGATCTTTCACGCGTCTAGCAATATGGAGTGGTTCTAATAAAACCCCATGTCATTTTAAGCATGTGTGTCAATTTTTACCTGTCTATCTACATTATTCCGTGTTTTATTAAGTTTTCAAATTCATACTGACTTTTTGATCACCCGGTAGATGTAGATGAAGTGCGTTTGCATTTTTGTAGCGTCGAACTCTCTCAAGTCGTTTCTGTTAGGCCGCGAGGAACTTGAGTAGCCGGCCGGCATGGCCGAGCGGTTCTAGGCGAGACAATCTGGAACCGCGCGACCGCTACGGTCGCAGGTTCTAATCCTGCCTCGGGCATGGGTGTGTGTGATGTCCTTAGGTTTAAGTAGTTCTAAGTTCTAGGGGACTGATGACCTCAGAAGTTAAGTCCCATAGTGCTCAGAGCTATTTGAACCATTTAAACTTGAGTATCCTAATTGAAGTGCGAGTCTCTCAGCACTACCAACAGACATGTCCAATTGTGCAGCGAGATGTTTGATTGTGATTCGTCGATCACCTCGAATGAGAGTGTTCGCACGTTCCAACGTCGCAGTAGTCACAGCTGTGTGCAGTCGGCCGGCCTACGGTTCATGGGAACTCGTGATGACAGACACTTGGCACAACGAATCGCTCTCCTTTTGTTGCCCACCAGGTCTCCGTAGACATTCTGTAAGAGCCTATGAATATTTGCGATGCTCTGGTGTTTCACCAAAAGAAACTCGATAACATCTCTCTGCTTGGAGCGAACTTCCCCCATAGACGCCATTTTGAAGGCTACGTGTACCACCGCAACCCATCTGAACTTCATGAAACTACAGGGCCTGAAGCTGCAATAGCCAACGATGTCCCACAATGAATTCAGCATTTTGTCTAGCGAAGCTGGCACAGAGAGAGAGAGAGAATTGCTTTACGTATTGAACAACCGTCGTATTTTGGTGGAGTGCGGATCCCCAATCAGCCGTCCTGATTTTAGTTTTTCCGTGGCTCCCTTATATTTTTTCACGTGATTTTCTAGCTGTTTTCTCTAACGAGGCCACGGCCAAATTCCCTGGCCACGGTTGCCCAACTGAGCTAGTGCCCCAACTCTAATGACCTCAATGTCGACGGGACGTTAAACTCTAGCTTTTCTTTCTTCGTAACAAAAGCGACGGAAGTGGCAGCGTTTATGAGTAATGAGGCAGACGACAGAAGCTGTAGTGCAGTACGGGCTGCCGGCCAGCTGTCGCGGCCATCCTCATTACGAGGCTCAGCTGCTGCGCCGCCGGCGCTTGCTCTGGCGCTACTTTCCACGCGAAACAAACTCCCCGTAATCGCTCTTGACACAAACAAGCAAAAATGAAACTTTGGGAATGTCTTACAATTACGAAGGCAAGAAGAAAATATCTCGCCCTGTCTTTGGAATACTGTTTCCAGGTTAAAATACACTCATTTTCCAATGAAATCTCTGTTAAGATCTGTGCACGTTGTCGTGTATTTTACCACTGAACATATTCCATCCATGAAATGTGATTCTTTAAAATCCGTAAAATACCTCTCTAGAGAATAGAAGCTTTCGAAGTGTGGTGCTACAGAAGAATTCTTGAGATTAGATGGGTAGATCACATAACTAATGAGGAGGTATTGAATAGAATTGGGGAGAAGAGGAGTTTGTGGCTCAACTTGACAAGAAGAAGGGACCAGTTGGTAGGACATGTTCTGAGGCATCAAGGGCTCACAAATTTAGCATTGGAGGGCAGTGTGGAGGGTCAAAATCGTAGAGGGAGACCAAAAGATGAATACACTAAACAGATTCAGAAGGATGTAGGTTGCAGTAATTACTGGGAGATCAAGAAGCTTGCGCAGGATAGAGTAGCATGGAGAACTGCATCAAACCAGTCTCAGGACTGAAGACCACAACAACAACAACAACAACACCTCTCTGTGGCTGCCATAAGCCCCTTCATGAGTCTCAAAACTATTCCAGAAGCAAATTTCTTTAGATGCGGGAATATATGAAAGCCAGAGAATGGTAAATTAACTGGATGTTCCAACTAATCATATTTCAATTCCCGTAGCTTCCCATTGCCATAGAACCTTTGTCACCAAGCGCACTGACCTGACATTTCTACTTTGCAATCTACGCGTCTTGTGCCGTATTTTCCCATCCGGCTCAGCCAGATTGCTTCCCTAGTATTCGCCAGTTATTGCTGTACAGTTTACGCCTGTAGATATTCCGTAAGGAGAGTTCCTTCGCGATTCCAGAAAATATTATGACTATAATGAATGGCGACCAAGTTCTGAATTCTTACTTTCGTGTGTACAGGCTGCTTCAAACACAGAGCACAATGGCCACGCTTTAACAGACAAGTTTTTATTCTTTGCCTGTGCGTGATTTCTACGCTGAACAACCTAGATCTGCTAGTGTGGAATCCGCAACAAATTAGAACGCAAGTTGGGAAGACACTACACAGTACATAAGGCTAATGAGAAATGCAATTTTGCTGATATACCTCAACAGGACTCGAACGGTCATGAACGAATTGGCTTCTGCACAGTAAGTAAGGTTCAGTTCAAAAACTGTCGTCGCATTAGATGCTGTCCACACTTCAAGAAAGGAAAACACATCCTGTTCCACGTGCCATGCTTACATCATTGCAGAAAGTTGAAAATTTGTGCTGGACCAGGACTCGAACACGGAATATTCCATTTTTTGGAAACGGTCGCCTTGACCACCTATTTTTTTAAACCTCATTTTTTGTTCCGTTTCGTTCGTTGTATCTGCTCTGGGCGGACATCGAAAGACGCCCGTTTCAGTTCGTCGTCGATCCATTAACTCAGTTTCTTTATTACAGAGGGCAGCTAGCCCTCTGACCGAACACGCTGAGCTACCGTGCCGGCGACCGGCCATCCAGACACGGTCCCTGAACGATTTAAATTTCCAACTTATCCACCACGCCCTACTGACGTAGTGCCCCCCCCCCCTTTCCCCCCGTATATCGCTGACTCGTGTAAGAGGTCGAGGGATAACTGAGCCGCCTCGTCCGAGTTGTACACATGTGGTGTCTGTTCCTTCGGACAACTTCTGCTACAACATACTTGTCTATGCTGGTACATGAAAAGTCTTTACATGACATAAACCGTAAAGTGGTCACCTATTAATCCAAGGGGGTATTTTAAGTTATCTGAATATGTTACACAACCGTCTGGGTTGTGTGTTCTTTTCCAGCTTTTACTTTCATTTAAGAAAGTAAGAAGGAACTTAATTCCCTGGTATTACCAAACAAAAACGAAGCGTAAAGATCGTTTCTTAGTGTGTTAGGACCACAGAAAACCGAGGGAGAGTCAGAAGTGACTATAACCTCTGAATGCAGTCAAATGCGAATTTCGCATTAAGTGTTGCCTCAAGAGTATAGTCGGGGTCGTTCTCTTGTGTCTCCCTCCAGCAGTTGGATTCAATGAATGTGCTCCAAGACATATCCTGCTCATTCCATGTCGTGAATAGTTTGGTGCTCACTACTAATGATCTTCAGCGTGGCACATGATAAATAGCAGTTGAGACTTTCCGACCTCCACTGTTACTTATACTCTCTTGGAAAGCAAATTTTTTTTCATTTTCAAGATAGTACATGTTAGTCACGTGAAAGTATTGCTCTTTCCTTCCTCGGAATGTGCATGTACGACGGGCTTTCCTCTTTCCTTATTGATTTACACTGTGTTTTTCCCAATCACCCATGGTGCACCACTTGTCTGTTCGTTGCAGTTGCAGGTGTGTAGTACTTTGGTCTAACCGTACGTGTCAGAATAACATCCGCCACAACTTTAACCCTGCACAATACAGCTCGATTTCCCAACCGCTGTCATCACGTGCGCTGACAATATGGAGTGTGAGCAACACGGAAAGCTCTGGACGACGTGCTTTCTGTGGAAGGAGGGTGTAAACACTGTCAATATTCACAGGCAATTGGTTGCCGTGTGTTGAGAGTGTGCGTCACCATGACAAAGTACTCTTGGAACAGGACAACGCTCGTCTCCGTACCAGTCGGAAAATCATGGCTTCCATCGTCGAAGTAGGGTTCCAGGCACTGCCAAACCCATTATATTCGCCTGACTTGGCCCCTTTAACTTCTGTAGGCCCTCCTCGAGCCTCGCAGTTCCTGGAAATCTGCAAGATGATGTATCAGAAGTCTCTTCATAGCCCTAATCGTAACTAGTAACCAGAAGCGGCCAAGTCAGATGAATACGGTGCGTGTGGCAGTACCTGGAAACCACATTTCAGCGATGGCGGCAGCGGTTTTCCGAATAGTATGGGAACGAGCGTTGTCGCGTTGCACGAGCTCGTTTCAAGTCTGTGCGCACTCTGCACACATTGGAACCAATCGTCTGTGAATATTCACAGTGTTTATTCCCTCCTTCCATAGAAACCGCGTCATGTAACGCTGTCCTTGATGCTGACACTCTATGTTGTCCCATCAGGTAATGCAAGCGGTTGAGAAATTGGGCTGTACTGTGCAGGGATTACAGTTCTAGTGCTTATCCTGCCACCTACGGTTTAGCCGAAGTACTAAATACTTGTTTCTGTAACTTTGGGTCAAACGGCGCCCCATGAATGATGGGGGAAAAGTATAGCGTAAATCAATATGGAAGCCTCTCGTATTTCATTTTGAACTCGCTGCGCCCGATACACACAGAGAGTGCCACAGATCAGGGCCAGTCTCCAGCGTGGGGCTACGTACTAATGAGGAGTCGCTACATAAATGGCGCACAAAACAGGGATCATATTATGCTTCTGCCATAAGTCAGATGCAGCAGCCAAAATTATGCTTTGACGCCATAGACGGCGTTCAGGACAGGCACTACATGCCGCTTCTACCTGACGTCAGACAAATAGTTCGCAAACGAATATTCGTCCGCCAGTTGAGAATAAAAGCTCCACTCGGCCAGTTGTCGCAGTCGCCATTTGCTAGGTGCCATCGATTACCGGCAGCTGCCATCGGTTACCCTGCAGTCATCGAACAGCTGTTAATCGCCGCGGTGGTCGCACAGTGTCACGATAACTGCCGAGTGTCGTAGTGTGCTTATTAACAGAGACAGAACTTAGATACTGTCACCAATAGTAGAGCCAGACTGGAATTCCTATTAGATTAATCGTCGTCCACTGAGTTAGGTATACATCAAGTACCACGCCTTCTCATCGTCAAACTAAAATGGTTCAAATGGCTCTGAGCACTATGGGACTTAACATCTATGGTCATCAGTCCCCTAGAACTTAGAACTACTTAAACCTAACTAACCTAAGGACATCACACAACACCAAGCCATCACGAGGCAGAGAAAATCCCTGACCCCGCCGGGAATCGAACCCGGGAACCCGGGCGTGGGAAGCGAGAACGCTACCGCACGACCACGAGATGCGGGCGTCAAACTAAAACTGAGTATTTGCATTAAGTTTTTAATGAATGATTTTTAATTGTTACTCATTGTGTTGTCACCAGTATTTTTGCAGTAGTGCTAATTGCCCCTGTGCCAAGAGAGCTGCTGCGCGCAAGCATGCCAACTCAATACAGCAACTACTTTCTGTTGCAGGGGGTTCCCTTCGGCTAACTTTATGTTGGGCACCAAACTTATCTAGTGAATACAACAGAACTATCTATTAAATCGAAGATAATTATTTCTAAGCCTGTAATAAAGTCTCTCGAGTTTATTGCTGCATCAATTCCCAGTGCATCCGCGTCATTTTCAGAAGACAGAAGAAGAAAGGGTTTCTTACGAATCTTCGCGAACACTGAATTGTCGTGACAAGAAACCCTAGAAGATTTTATTCCATAGGGGTAACCATCATTTCATATATCTGGATCTGTTGAGTTGTAAAACAGTTCATTTAGCGGGACGATTCTGACACTGAGTGAATCGGGGGAAGATGGTAATCGGTGTGTGATGCCTATTTGCTCGCGTTACTTCAATGTGTCAAGAGAGCGCAGCAGCTGACTGTGCAGCGGTTCCTTGAGTCCAAGTCGTTAGAGGCAAGCTTTAGGTGCAGTTAAAACGGACATTTTTCATGTTTGGGAGCAAAAAACTGTGGAATGTATTAAAATTTACTGTGTCTTGAACTACGTGTTCGCCTAGCTATTTCCCATTAGCTGCCATATGGGAACGCATATTGCAACCTGCATCTCACTCCGATACCTGGGAAAGACGCCATATTTTATCTGTGGTAGGATGGACACTCATAATACCTGTCTTTGTTCATTTATTTATTTGCAGACGATGCGCAGAAATTACGAAGAAGCATCCTAATGGGACCAACATAACTGTTGGATCTGGCATCTCAGTACCCAACACTCCTAATGAATCTGTAAGCGCAGAAATTTCATCTAAGCAAGTGTTGCAGCTAAAGCAGAGACCTGTAACCTCGTTTGAAAAGACTGCACCGATACCAGTTTTAGAAACACCAGAGAAAAGGAGGAAGAAAACTGCATCGGTGTTGACAGACCAGGAAACCCTGCAAAGTTTGAAAGAGAGCAGCAAGAAAGACTGACACCAAAAACAGTCATCCATCCTCCAAACGAGGGAGAAAAGTAAAGTCGACTACTGAATAAAATGACAATGTTGTGTGTAAAAGATACTGCTACGAAAAAAAAGGACTGTAAGTGGACTGGATTCGGTGCACTCGCTGTAAGAAGTAGTTTCTTAAAACATGCCCCGATTAAGAAGATACTTCTAACGACTCTTCTGTAAAACTGTAAAATCAAATGTAGAATAGTCGGTAACTGCAAAACAAAATTTAATTTTTTGTTACTTGACAAAACATATAATAAAATTGGTGATGGTACCACATTTATTATGCCATCTTATCCCGATTTTATCGCATACATTGGTTTTCTCGTTTGAAGAGACCTTGCCAAACATGAGTGATTAACTGAGTTTTGAAAATCCCAAAATTCCCCTCATAATTTCATGTCGAAGCAAAGAGTATGGCATCTTCCCCAACGTACTATATACGTTTGTCGATTTTCTTGTTATGCGTGTTGAACATAAAGACAAAGGTCATCCATCAAATGTAGAAAATGATTTGAGCAGTTTGCGGTGAAGCACTGATTATAATAGCATTTCACCCTTGTCTCGTAGTATTCAAGAGAACGAGACAAGGGCGAAATGTGAGTGTGTGCTTGACCCGGTAACTGTAGTACTGCATAGCTCGGCTTATAAAGACAAAGACAGACAGACAGACACTAATCATAGCCTGGTGTGAAATGTAGGCAGTGTCATAGGAACACGACCTTACTGACTATGTCAGAATGTGCAAAAACTTCAGTGGTAACTGTATGTCTCCATCTTACCAAAACTGTAAACATGAGACGCAAATATCTCGAGGGAAATTTAATTATAAGATCTAAAACTATACCTGTTTGTGCTGGTCAACATGAAAACGATGAATACAGGTTTAACGTCCCGTCAACGTCCAGATTATTAGAGATGCAGCAGTAGCTCCTATCGGACAGTGGGTGCAGAAGATACTCGTTCATAAATGTTTAAGAAACCGCACAGGTATCCGTCTGGGGTTAATTAGGAAAATCGTGGAAAACCTAAATGAGGCTGGTCTTTCTTCCAAACACGAGTACAATAATTTCACTTCTGTGCAGTTTAGCTTGGTAGACAACACATGCGAAGTGCATCTGATAAACTGAAGAATTTGAGGTAAATCTCTGCTCGTTGTGTTATTGAACGTTAGATGATATTTAGGTCGTATGCATGATTTAAATTCGCAACAACGTGAATCGATTCGGATCCAGCCAAGAGAGAAAAGAGGAGATGCAGCTCGCAGCCTAACTGGATTGTGATATTTAGACAATTAACTCCGCTATACGAGACTACACGTTAGAAACTGTTTGCACATCAGGAATAAAGTCTCGTACTAGCCATTCGTTGAGTCTGTCCTTCAGAACCAGTGAAAAAAACTGTTTTTGTAGCCGATAAAAGTGGTAAAGTGTCCAGTTTTGTGAACGACAAGTTACCACACCAATTGTAATGCATTGTGGCCTCTCTCCTGCCTAAGTTCAGCTTTTGATGACAATTTTGCTCTTTTACGTAGTCATCATGTGTTACGAAGCCACGTGTGGTGTTACAAGAGCACCGCTTTGTACTTGAAAGCGGAAGCGTTCGTCATACACACGCAGATTGAAATCTGTGCAGCCAGTGGAAAGCTGCCGCAGGTTGCGGTGTGAACGTTTCCTCAGTGACACCACTACTTCTCTCTCTGTCGCTCACACACACACACACAGATGAGAGATTAGCAAACCTGGCTAAACTAAACAGTCTGTAACACGACAGTTGTTCTCAGCATTGCAAGATCCGCAAAGTCCTCACAGGTAGAGTTTGCATTTACCTCCAAAAATAATAACCAGTTCATTCAGTCACCTCGGATGCTAGTCTACAAGTTAGCATTTCTCGAATATGTAAGACTTTGCCTGGAGTTGAATGATGCAAACGATAATTAAAAACCTCGCTCTCGCGGATGTGAAACGGATGCAGAGAAACAGGACTAAACAGCACTGTTTCGAAGGACAAACTTTGTGTCTCATCTGACAATGGAGGAACGGATCTTACCCGCAATTTCAGCTCTTGTCGAGACTACTGTAGAACAATTTTAACCTTACTCGTCATATAAAATTTTAGAGCGAAGACCGTTTTCATGCAGGTGTGACAGCAGGGTTTGTCTTCTGCAACGAGTTTGGCAGAGCATTCAGCTCTAAAGATGTTACGCCAAACACATGACAAATATTTGTCCGGATGATATGTGACGGATAGTTCGTTTATACTGTAAAAAATGGTTCAAATGGCTCTGAGCACTATGGGACTTAACATCTGTGGTTGTCAGTCCCCTAGAACTTAGAACTACTTAAACCTAACTAACCTAAGGACAGCACACACATTCATGCCCGAGGCAGGATTCGAACCTGCGACCGTAGCGGTCACGCGGTTCCAGACTGAAGCGCCTAGAACCGCTCGGTCACAACGGCCGGCGTTTATACTGTAAAATTCCTGGATGACGTCGATGAGTATTCCTACTGTGTCGTCCTTTAGTTTTCCTATTTTTATTTATTTATTTTTTCTTGTGGTAGCGACTGCCTGTCTCTTGTCTAATTGCGATAACATTATTAGCTAAGCTTCTTACAACTTGGCACGAAGGCAATAAGCGATCTTTTTCAACTAAAACAAAGCTGAAACTGCAATTTTTGTGCCGCTCCGTGACTTCTTTTACGTTATGCTGTTGTTTGATGGTAGTTTTTTTTTCCTGATAGGACAATACAGTGTTGAATTTCAATAAAGAAGGATGCATTACATTCTTATTGTATTTCTCCATTGAGACACATACATGTGTACTTCATTTTCAGAAATCATGTCATGTTGTAATAAGAAACACACTCAAGTATGATAGCTATTTTTTTTTTTTTGCATTATTTTAGACTTTCACTTGGATTTTGGATCGTTGCTTCTATGAAAAAGCTATACGTATTACTCGAGATTTTACGGTACACAAATTTTATTACGCTTTCGATGGCGAATCCTGTTAAATTGCGAAAAATGGATGCTGTAATTTCGGGCTAATTGTAGTGTTCACTTGCTTGAAAAATAAGAAACTTTAAAAAACTTCCTGTATCTTATTTCCAGCTAGTTACTTGTGGTAATTGTAATTAATTACAAGTCTGGAACTTCGCTTTGTGTTTAACGTCATACCACTCCGACTGCATTCGAGATTAACTTAAACTAATATAATGGTGGGAGAGAGTTTCGCTGCCTGTTCTCGGCTGTGCACACCTTGTCTGGTGAAATCTTCCCAGTTAATCGGCCACGTAAACTTACAATGAAATACAACACTACCGGAGGTAGGTGAGTGTGGTTCACACTTTTATATTGCAGCTTTTATGTACGTTTTTCCAACCATTACTCGGTGATTATTCGTAGAGTATACTGTTTGAGAAGAGTTCGTCGGGAAGAAAAGTCATACATCATAATTAAAAGACCAAGTTAAGGACCTCAAGTACGTTAACGTGACCTAAGGACGGCAATGTTTATGTGGGAAGCTTTCAAAGCTCGGAAATTGATGTTGTTTGATATATAAGTACTTGAAAATAACCATACTAGAATGATATTTCGTAAAACAGTGACTCTTCCAGCACTGTTTTATGTTAATGAATTACGGGTTATGAACAAAAACAACTGTACTCATGTATCATAACTGAGATTTCTTAGTACAATAACGAACTGAAGTAGATTACCTAATGATAAGAAGGTGTGTTAGAAAATCACAGAGCACAAATAAAAAAATAATGTAGTAAAAGTAACTAATTAACATATTAAAATAATGGATAATTAAGGGCAACCTTCCGTAGTTGAGCTGTAAAATGGGACAGATTGGGCTAATTAAGAACTCGATGTACAACTTAATTGACAAATGGCTTTTGCCTCATGCTAAGATGTAGACAACACTTCAAATTTTCTGCCTAACATACTTAATATCCCTTATTACACGAAAACATTTAAGCTGCATAACACAGATGTCATCCCTATCTAAGTGTTTATTAAGACAGCTAATGTCTAATGTTTACCTCCTGTTCCTCGTAGATGCAAGTTCATCTGCTTTCCAACTTTTCGGTACTTCTGGGAACGAGTGAGGCTAGTAACACAGAATAGTATTTAAAATAATTTACATTTCGTAGCAGGACTGTTCCTCACGTTGTACGTTGAAGAGTAGCTGCAGAGACTGAAAGGAAGAATACTGAAAAAAAACAATAAAACTGATCACGTTATTTTCAACCAGAAAGGTACCTGGTGAAATCTTATTATTTCTTAGCTAGTTAACTGTTCTGAGCGTGACACAGCAAACTCGTGTACTGCAAATTGTAACTATCTTGAGGCATGGTTACAGCTACAGATACGGTTGCACGCAGTAGGAAATCGGCATTGATCCATTCAGGGGTAGAGAACAGGTGATGGAAGAAACGAAGTAATCTCGCGAAACAGACGTGTTATGAAGAGCCAACACAATGCTACGGCCGGGGAGAACAGAAGGCGCAACATGTGTGTGACCGTCACAAGTCAGGCAGTGCGGAGATACCCAAGGCAAAAAAAGGAAAAAATCACCAACTTTAGACGTACGTACGTGCTCTGAAGCTTTGCCTGTCCAGTTCCATCTCATTAACTACTTCATTAAATTACGATAACTACACCTGTCAACATTTGTTGCTTTCGTAAAGTTCTGCGTTAATTACACTGAGTTTCTCTTTTGCTGCTTCTGAGACGAGCAAATAAATGGTCATCTGCTAACAAAGTGTGTCGTCACTTTCTTCCTCTTGCGCATGAGACAACTGCGTTGCACGAAGGGCGTTCAGTAAGAATGCAAACACATTTATTTTCTCTGCCAGTTGGATTCAAAATGCTGAATTTGTTGTAGGACATCTCAGAATATTCCCGCTTCAGCCCCTATAGTTTCATGAAGTTCCGATATGTGGTGGCGCTAAACGCAGCCTTCAAAATGGCGTCTGTAACGAAGGTGCGTTCCAAGTAAGTTTCTTTTGGCCTAATACCTGAGCACCGCAGATATTCAGAGGTGCTTGCAGAGTATCTACGGGCGGCCGGAGTGGCCGTGCGGTTCTAGGCGCTACAGTCTGGAACCGAGCGACCGCTACGGTCGCAGGTTCGAATCCTGCCTCGGGCATGGATGTGTGTGATGTCCTTAGGTTAGCTAGGTTTAATTAGTTGTAAGTTCTAGGCGACTGATGACCTCAGAAGTTAAGTCGCATAATGCTCAGAGCCAGCCCCAGAGTATCTACGGAGAACTGACAGTGAACAAAAGCACGGTGAGTTGTTGGGCGAGGCGTCCGTCAGCATTGCAACATGGTCGCGCAAACATGTCCGATCTCCCGCGTGCCGGCCTTCCGCACAAATCCTTGACTCCTGCAATATTGGAACGTATGGACCTTCTCGTTCGAGGTGATCGACGGATCACAATCAAACACTTCACTTCTCCATGACAAAGCACAAGTCTGTGCACCCGAGAGAAGTTGACAAAATTTCATGAGACTGTTCTTCCTCAACCACGTTACAGCCCCGTTCTCTCGCTTCCGACTTTTATTTGTTTGGCCAAATGAAGGATGCGCTTCGCGGGAAGCAGTACGTTGGTGATGGAGAGATTATTGATGCAGCAAGACGTTGGTTCCTACGTCGGCTACTAGAGTTGTACCATGGAGCGTAGAGACAACCCCCACCCCCCTCCTAGTAAGGTGGGGTAAGCCCGTCGCATTGAACGGAGATTATGTTGGAAAAATAATGTTTCGTAGCCAAAAGAGTGGGGAATAATATGGTGTACTGGATTTCTGAATAATTCCAATCTGCTTATTGGACGCCCTTCGTACAAGGAAAATTTGACACACCATGGTCAAAGTTTTCGTCGGGAAACCAAAACTGGGTTAGATATATGTTAGGTAAGGGAACACTAAAGTCTCGTACAACTCTGCTGCTCCGCAGTCGGCCATCCTGATTTATTAACTTCTATTTGTAACTTGACAGCTGTAACACATTTAAAGAAAAGTGTGTTTTCGCCATCAACTGTACATATTTAACTTTATTCTTGACTAGTTTCGGTTATGTGAGCCATGATGATTGGAATAAAAAGGTGATCCAAATGATGTACTCCGATTTCTTCCAGTGATCATGGTTTAAATAACCGAAACCGCTCAAGAATAAGGTTAAATATGGACAGCTGCTGGCGAAAAAATACTTTTATTTAAACATTCTTATTGAGGTTTATCGTGGTTTCCATAAATTACTTAAGGAAAATGTCAGTATGGTTACTATTATGAGGCCACTACCAACTACCTGTTCCATCCATGTCAGAATAGACCCGCAGGTATGGACATGCCTATGTATATGAGTTATGTTATTTTTGTTGTTCTTAAATTATAATTTCATGGTATTTCCAGTATTCTCGTAAAAGTGATCAACAGATAAATAGAACTAATGCTACTACTACAGTCCACTTCCAGATATGCAGAGATATTCCCAATTACATCTCCTTTTTATCTTCTAGTACATGGTAGTGTACAAGAAGGTCGAATTAATTTCTGGTTACAGTCTTCGTTTATTTTTCTGTTTCTCTCTTTGACTGAATGAGGTCAAAATGTACTTCTGTGCATGTTTAGTCCTATTCATACATACAGCAGCCCGAAATAAAATCTGCGGATTACTCATCTCTAGCTAATCAGAATCGTACCGGATCGTGACAAGGATCTTTACACTTGCCTTCAATTTCCCTGTGGCAGAGTATGCAAATCAAATCCACATGTAGCTTAGCACAGTATAATGGTCGCCTGGGTAAAAAGCGTTCGTTCAGACCACGAAACCACTCTTACTGCCGATTCATAGATCGAACCTGTTTGTATTGACTAGCACACTGCGTACCGTAGGTTCAGCGCTCTACAAAACTTCGCCTTCAAGGGCCAGTTTACTCTATACAGTATTGTATCGCTCTTTTCTATGTTAAAACGCTGCCTGCCACTGCCGTCCGGTGGTTTTTCTAATGTGTCGTAATCTGACATCTGATCATAAAAGCTGAGTCGATTAAAACATAATAAAACGTCTACAGTGTTAACAGAAGCGTTGAAAGCTACACTTCTGAAACAGCTTTAGTTTGTGTGATATCACAAGGTAAGAGGTGGCTACAAGTGATAAAAGGTAACATTACCGCTCAACAAAACTCACTCAATGTTTGGACCTCTAACACCATCTATAAAACCCATACCTAGGAAATACCGACCACGACTTTGGTGAGTTTGATAAACAACCAGCTGCAGCACATCGAGAACTGTGGCAATACAGCGCAAAACAGCTCACACAGAGTCTCTTTAGAAACGGAGTAAGAAATAGGACAACCTCAGGAAAGGGGGATTTCTCGAGACACAATCGGAAGCCAGTGTGCTTGCTGGTAAACTGAAAAATACCTGGCATAGGATCAGTCTAATCCCTGTCCTACCCAGCGTGCATTCAGTTCTCGCAATAGAAGTAAGGAAGAGTAGGTTTTCATGATTCGCTGTCGAGGAGGTCAAAACAATGGAGCGCGAACTCAGACTGCAGTAGAATGCAGTAGGAAACTCACCATTTACTTTTCAACGTCATCATAGCGGCATTCGCCTTTGATTTCAAACGAGACTCAAGCCATTGAAGATGGAATTTCTGCTTGCCGTTTTAGAGTTCCGTAAAAACGAAACTATTGTAGGATATATATGTATCTGTATGGCTGTCTGTCTGTGCGACTGTTCAAAATCCTTTTTTCTCAGGATCGGGTAGACGTATCAAGTTAAAATTTACGTTACATATTAAGATCTACGGTTCCTTGTCGCTGTAACAAAGTGAAGTTTCTACGCCAATGCAATCAAAAGATACGGCCATTTATGTCATATTTTGATACGTACAAACACTCTCATCTAAACCTAACCTACAGGGTACTTTTCATTGACTTAAAATCATGAAATTTGCCACAAAAAGAAGATTTTTATACTATAACCAAAGGAAAAAAACCGAAATTCGTTAATTTTTGATTATATCACATGAAGAAAGTTCTTTGTCATTTGCTATGTGATTGTCTGTCTGTCCGCGCGTATGTTATGCTTCCTCTTCCTCTGAAACGGGTAAAGGTTTCAAGTTGAAATTTATGTCACATAATAAGGTCTATGATCGGTAGGCGAGTAGTAAACGTAAGCTTCTATGCCATTGCAATCGAAAGGTATGACCATTTATGTCACATATTTTGATACTCGCGAACTCATTCGTCAAAACCTATGCGGTACTTCCCACGGGTCTATAATCATGAAATTTGGCAAGAATCAAGGTTTCACCAAAAAAATAAAGGAAAAACGCCGAAACTTGTCAATTTCTAATTATATCACACACAAAAAATGTATCATTCATTATCTGACTGCCTGTGCGTATGCCCGTCCCTCAGTTAAGCCCCTTGTTTTTCAAAGACGGGTTGACGTATCAAGTTGAAATTTATGTCACGTGCTAAGGTCTATAGTCCCTTGGCGGTATTACGAAAGTTGGCTTCTAAGTCAATGCAGTCAAAAAATAAGGCCACTCGCAAATTCACTCATCAAAACATATAGGGTACTTCCCGTTGGTCTAGAATCATGAAATTTGGCAGGAAGAAAGGTTTCACAGTACAAGTAAAGGGAAAAATCGGAAAGTGTTATCCAACTGTGTTGTTGTTGTGGTCTTCAGTTCTGAGACAGGTTTGATGCAGCTGTCCATGCTACTCTATCCTGTGCAAGCTTCTTCATCTCCCAGTACGTTCTGCAGCCTACATCCTTCTGAATCTGCTTAGTGTATTCATCTCTTGGTCTCCCTCTACGATTTTTACCCTCCACGCTGCCCTCCAATGCTAAATTTGTGATCCCTTGATGCCCCAGAACATGTCCTACAAACCGATCCCCTCTTCTAGTCAAGTTGTGCCACAAACTCCTCTTCTCCCCAATCCTATTCAGTACCTCCTCATTAGTTATGTGATCTACCCATCTAATCTTCAGCATTCTTCTGTAGCACCACATTTCGAAAGCTTCTATTCTCTTCTTGTCCAAACCATTTATCGTCGATGTTTCACTTCCATACATGGCTACACTCCATACAAATACTTTCAGAAACGACTTCCTGACACTTAAATCTATACTCGATGTTAACAAATTTCTCTTCTTCAGAAACGCTTTCCTTGCCATTGCCAGTCTACATTTTATATCCTCTCTCCTTCGATCATCATCAGTTATTTTGCTCCACAAATAGCAAAACTCATTTACTACTTTAAGTGTCTCATTTCCCAATCTGATTCCCTCAGCATCACCCGACTTAATTCGACTGCATTCCATTATCCTCGTTTTGCTTTTGTTGATGTTCATCTTATATCCTCCCTTCAAGACACTGTCCATTCCGTTCAACTGCTCTTCCAATGTCATCGGCGAACCTTAAAGTTTTTATTTATTCTCCATGGATTTTAATACCTACTCCGAATTTTTCATTTGTTTCCTTTACTGCTTGCTCAATATACAGATTGAACAACATCGGGGAGAGGCTACAACCCTGTCTCACCTCCTTCCCAACCACTGCTTACCTTTCATGTCCCTCGACTCTTATAACTGGCATCTGGTTTCTGTACAAATTGTAAATAGCCTGTCGCTCCCTGTATTTTACCCCTGCCACCTTCAGAATTTGCATTATCCAACTACAGAATTGAAATTAAAACATTGTCGAAGGTCTCTGAATCTTGCCAGTATTAGTGTCGATAATAGGCAAAAATCGTCAATAGCCTCGACTCCCGGAATGGACGAACTGTCTATATACATAACTTAGTTTATGAGAAACCTTCAGAACGTGAGTTTTCCTCGCAGCCGGCCAATTTTTGTACAGGTTCTCTGTGGGCTACAATATTTTATCTGTTTAATCGTTTATATACTATAGCTTGTCCATTAAAGAAATAATAGCGGTAAATGATATTGATACCAATATGAACTTATTGTTGCAGGACACAAGGAGGACGAGAGCAAGGGCGGCCACGGTTCGAGCAGCGCCCTGGCCAAGAAGCAGCGCAAGGCGCGGACGGCCTTCACCGACCACCAGCTGCAGACGCTGGAGAAGAGCTTCGAGCGCCAGAAGTACCTGAGTGTCCAGGACCGCATGGAGCTGGCCGCCAAGCTCAGCCTCACCGACACACAAGTCAAGACGTGGTACCAGAACCGCAGGTAAACACAGCTCATTTCAACGCCTCCTCTCATATTTCTGTCTTCATTTTCAGCATACAGAGCTACATAAATCGTGGCCCTCAGACAGATCGAAAGCTGCCCAACTATCTGTCTTGAATCTGATTTCACAACTAATACTACTCCTGTACTAATGCCCTGACATACAGGATGAAAACTATTTAAACCGACAAACTCTGGGAGGTTGTAGGGGACATCAAATTAATATTTTTCCCTAATGTCATTTTTTCTTATGAGGAGTATTTAAACCGGTAGAGGAATATTTCTCTGGCGGCAAATTAAATAAACCAACAAACACTTCTCCATTTTTTTATGACCAAGAGGCAACACATTAACATAACCCACTTTCAATTAAGTAGATTTTCAAAAATGTGTCCATTGACACGTAGACAAAGGTTACACTGTCGGATCATGTTCTGTCTGACACGGGCAAAAACATCAGGAGTGTCCTGAATTGTTCCCCACACAAAAAAGTGGGGATCGAGCAGGCCATGGTACAGGACCACCTCTGCCAATCCACGTTTCTGGAAACCGTCGGTCCAGGAATCGACGCACACGACCACTGAAATGTGCCGGCGCCCTGTCATGTTGGAACCATATGCGTTGTCTTGTAGGGAGCGGGACGTTTTCCAGCAATTCTGACAATGCTCTAGCGAGAAAATTGTAATAGTGCCTTCGATTTAATGGCCTAGGTAGCAGATACAGCCCAATTAAACAGTCCCCGACAACACCGACCCACACATTAACGGAGAACCGCACTTGATGAGCGCTAGTAAATGTGGCATGCGGGTTATCCTCACTCCAAACATTCGAATTGTGCATGTTGAAGATTCCATCACGCCCGAACGTTGCTTCATCGGTAAACAACACAGAGGATGGAAATGTAGGACGCATTTCACACTGTTCCAGGTACCACTGCGAAAACTGTGCTCTGGATGGATAATCAACTTGTTCCAGGTTGTGGACACGCTGTAAGTGAAATGGACGTAACAGTTGCTCTCGAAGGACTGCTCTTACACTCGTCCCATTCGTCCCCATTTTACGTGTAATTGCACGAGTGCTAATTGAAGGATCCCACTCCACATGCTACAAGACAGCTTCCTCAAATTGCAGCGTTCTTACCGTGTGACGGCGTCCCTGTCCAGGTATTCCGCCAAATGACCCGGTCTCACGCAGACATTGGTACACAGCAGCAAAGGTCGTATGATGCGGGATACGGCGATTAGGATATTGTTGTTGATAAACCCGCTGTGCAGCTCGTCCGTTGTGGTGCGCTACGTAGTATGCACCAACCATATCAGTGTACTCACTCCAAGTGTATCGCTCCATTAGTAAACAGAGACAACGCACTACTACACTGGTGGACAGCAGTTTCCTACAACTGAACAGCGTAATACGCCCTCTAATAACTGAATTTCGTAATACGGCCTCTAACAACTGAAGAGCATAATACGGCCTCCACCGGTTTAAATAATCCTCATAGGAAAAAATGGCATTAGGGAAAAATATTTGTTTTGATGTCCCCTACAACTTCCCAAAGTTTGTCGGTTTAAATACTTTTCACCCTGTATATTCTTTCTTTGAAAGACGTTGACCAATAAACTAACAGCAACGTGATATGACTTCTGTTGATGATAGAGTAGGCAGCAAGTAGACTTTCATAGCCAACGACCTTGGCGCAGTGGTAACACCGGTTCCCGTCAGATCACCGAAGTTAAGCGCTGTCGGGCTAGGCTAGCACTTGTATGGGTGACCATCCAGCCTACCGAGCGCTGTTGGCAAGCGGGGTGCACTCAGCCCTTGTGAGGCAAACTGAGGAGAAACTTGACTGAGAAGTAGCGGCTCCGGTCTCGAAACTGACATAAGGCCGGGAGAGCGGTGTGCTGACCACATGCCTCTCCATACCCGCATCCAGTGACGCCTGTAGGCTGAGGATGACACGGCGGCCTGTCAGTACCATGGGGCCTTCCTGACCTCTTTGGACGGAGTAGACTTTCATAACGCAACGAAATATATGACATGTTACGCTAATGCAAAATTAGAACAAAAAATATTCAAATATTTCAACACGACCTGTAAGATAGTTGCATATTCTCTTATACAGAAAACGTGAGCTCCACAGACGTAGACTGCACCTGCATTGCTAACACCCAATAGTAGGAAGCATGAATGATATAATAACCAAATCCCGATGTCTTCAGAACAGAAGTACGTGTCTCAAACCTTTTAGCAGTGGAAACTTATATTTACTGAAAATTGCGTGTAAACAAGGAAGATATTCCAAAATCGAAATGGTTCAAATGGCTCTGAGCACTATGGGACTAAACTTCTGAGGTCATCAGTCCCCTAGAACTTAGAACTACTTAAGCCCAACTAACCTAAGGACATCACACACATCCATGCCGGAGGCAGGATCCGAACCTGCGGCCGTAGCGGTCGTGCGGTTCCAGACTGTAGCGCCTAGAAGCACTCGGCCACCACGGCCGGCTGAAGATATTCCGTATGCCAGTATCAGTTTCTCATTATATAAGAAGCAATCAAATGAATACCGAATACCCGGCACAACGGGACCATGGAATGATTCCATTCAGATGTAATCACCACACGCACTGAGACATTTACCCCACTGGGAGAAGAGACGATCAATTCCTGTTTTGTAGAAAGCTATCGGCCACTGACCGTTCCAAAACCGCACCCCCCCTTGTAATTCCTCCTCCGACTGAAACCGAAATCCACACACGTCTTTCTTCAGGTCGCCAAAGACGTGAACATCACACGGTAAAAGATCGGGGCTGTATGGAGGGTGTTGCAGTGTTTGCCAACCAAATCGCTGCAACCTAGCCTTGCCCGACTGGCAGTGTGGGGGAAGGCGCTATCGTGCAACTTATCGTAGCTTGTGTGAACAGCATCGGATTTCTTTGATGTGGGAGATGTGGGATTTTTCCACTGTTGGCTTTGGCGTTTGCCGTCAGGCTCTAAATGGTTGCACCACGTAATTTCATGATGGTGTGGAACTATCATCAGTGCGCAGCGCTATGAAGATACTTTGCAGAAACTGCGACGTCCAGGAATGCAGTCGGACGGAATGATCCTGTTACACGATAACGCCCGCACTCATACTGCTCATCGGAAGTAGGTTACGCTTCAGCGATATGGTTGGGAAACACTGCAACATCCTCCGTACAGCTGTATCCTTCGCCGTGTGATTTTCATGTCTTTTGCGACCTGAGAAAGACATGCATGGACATCGGTTTCAGTCGGCGAGGAGGTTCAAAAGTGGGTGCTGTTGTGGATCCTTCAGCAACCGACCGTGTTCTACGAAACAGGAATTGCTCATATCATCTCCCTGTTGTTCCCCGTTAGCGGCTAACAGCAGTTATTACTTGTCATGCCTTATACTCGATCCGATACAATAATTTTTAATATATCCTGACGTGGACGGAACTCTTAGTTATTGAAGGTGTAACATGGTAGGAACTCCATGTCTACATCCTACACGAACCATACCTTATAATTTTTATGACATCATTCAGGAAGCATTGTAGTCAGACGTAGAGTTTCACTTCTGTGTCACAGGTAATTGTGTTTGTTCCAGGAAATTTTAAGTAGCCTGTTCATAGTTCACAGAGTTATACTGTCCAGTCAGGAATTTTTCACCATCGTGTGTTCTCGTGTTTTCTCCAGTAGGACACCGTTGCGTTGAAAGAAGCTGCATCAATATCCCGGTAAAAATGTGCAGCAAAAGACTCTGTTGCTTTGTATCACCTGCTGAAAATCTTCTTTCGTCATCTTTAACCGTTTTGTTACATTTGTGGTTTCCATGTAGGTAAGCTTTGATGTAAATTTATGCTTATAATGAAAGCATAACTGTCACTTAAAAAGTACACTTCACATCGGTGATAAATCTTAAATTAAGAATCCGAACAAGAATTGGAGCAGTTGGCATTATTTACGCATTACGGATGGCGCTAGTGGAGACCGTGAGTTGGTTTCATTGCCTACACTTTTGAGACTTCCTTAGCTCCCTTGGGTACTGTTACTGTTCCTTATTCAGCTTTTATTATTATTATTATTATTATTATTATGGTGTGCGTCCGGTTCAAAGTGAGGTCGTTCCACTCTCATACCGGCAGAGATTTATGGAAAGATGGTCCGTTGGTTTGCTGAGTTCACATTCCTGTGTTTGCCTGAAGTGTTAGGAAATTAAT
Source organism: Schistocerca piceifrons (assembly GCF_021461385.2). Classification (NCBI taxonomy): domain Eukaryota; kingdom Metazoa; phylum Arthropoda; class Insecta; order Orthoptera; family Acrididae; genus Schistocerca; species Schistocerca piceifrons. The sequence goes on from NC_060149.1 coordinate 739,728,936, forward strand.
GCAGACTTTAAATGACGATGGCCATATGGGGGGATTTGCACCTAGGTCTATCCGAACACAAACAAATGAGCTGTGGCACAGTACTCCTTAAGATACTGTTTAGCAAAAATGCAAAGAAAGAAACATACTCCAACTAAAAAAAATAATAAAATATTGTTAGCTGAGCTATATTGGAGAGCGGCGGAGGACTGTTTAACATTTTTATAAAATTCTTGCGTCCCTTAGATAAGATTCGTCAGAAGTGTTACTGATATTAAGGTATCGTATCTGGTAAAGGATCAATGGTACGATGGATTGATATCGAAAAAGGGACAGATTTAGTCGTACTTCCAGACGCTATAAATGTGGGGACTGGAATTTACTTACATGCTACAAAGGCCACTAACGTCAGTAGCTGTGGTTACAGATGTGCGTGTTTGTCGAGCTTAACATGTTAGTGGCGTCTCTCACAACATGGAAAACGATTGACGCACGCGGTTACCCAAGTTCCTTTTGTACATAAAAGTGATTGTACGCTCGCAAACAACTATTTCGGGCGAAAGACGCAAATACACACCTACACACTCGTGATGTGGTGACGATCAATTCTGTGAATGAGTATGTTCGCAAACAACGTTTCTTCTCATCGCAGATCGCTAAAATGGAGGAATAGTAACCTGCATAACACTGATTTCTGTTTCGGTTCAGAAGATTTAATTCCAGATTCTGTGTGATCCTTTAAATTGTCCTGTAACAAACCCAGAAGATCTATTTTTTCATCGTTCTTAAAGCCTAGTCACGGACATCTCATAAACCAGTTATCGTTAGTCACGAACATAGAAGCGCCGACCATTGTCTGGTTAGTGACATGTCAATACTCAACAAAGGAAAGCACAAATAGAACCAAGAGAAAATTTATGATCCGATAACAACTATAATTTGTAATCGAAAAAGACCACTTCGAAGATTTTTTCTGGGTGTGCATCACAGCCTGGATAACTTTATTTCCTGAGTTAAAAGTGCGTAATAGGTGTGGATGCGTCATCGTAAACGGTATAAGACAGAAATAACATGCCATGTACAGTTACTGATATCATGGTGTCCAATGTACACTACCTCGGAATAACTACCGATTAACCAAAGTACTATGACCACCTATTTCGCAGCGTGTTGGTCCGCCTTTGGAATGCAATGCAGCAGCAATTCTAAGTGGCATGTATTCGACAAGTCCTTAGTAGGTTTCCAAAGGTTGGGGCTACGTGGAACCATATGTCTATGCACAGGTCACGCAATGCTTGTAAATTATTACGACCTGGTGTTTCGCTGGCGCGATGAAGACTACAGATAGCGGCCCACAAGTGTTCCGCCGGCTTAAGAATTTTGTGTCCAAAACTTGAATGTGAGTTCATTATCAAGCTCCTCAAATCGTTGTAGTACGATTCTGGCCTTGTGACACGGACAGTTATCCTGCTGGAAGAAGCCACCTCGGTCGGGGAAGACACTAAACACGAAGGGTTCAAATGGTTCAAATGGCTCTGAGCACTATGGGATTTAACTAGTAAAGTCATCAGTCCCCTAGAACTTAGAACTACTTAAACCTAACTAAGGACATCACACACATCCATGCCCGAGGCAGGATTCGAACCTGCGACCGTAGCGGTCGCGCAGTTCCAGACTGTAGCGCCTAGAACCGCTCGGTCACTCCGGCCGGCAACACGAGGGGATGCAGATGGTCCACAATAACGTTCACATAGTTCACAGGTGTCATAGCGCCGTCGATTACTACCACAGTCCTACAGAAGCACAAGTGAACATCCCCACAGAGTAACATTGCTCCGACGTCCTGCGTCTGTGGAGTGGTGCATGTTTCGATCAGCCGTTCACTCAGATGCCGCAATCAGAAATGTGAATCACTCGATCAGATGACATGTATCCATTTATCTACGGTGCTCTGGAACACTTGTGGCTGCACTAGAATTGTACACTGACGTCAGATTTGCCACAGATTGCCGCCTATGATGCTTCACAGAGGAGGAAGGCCTCACATTCACGTCATGAGATGAGGTGTGGGCGTCCAGACCCTTGTCTCCTATACGCGTCCTTCAGACACTTTCCACAGATGCTCACGACAGTAGTGTGCGAACAGCCGATCAGCTTCACTTTGTCCGAGTCGCTTGTATCAGTGCATGTTCTGTTTTGCAGCCCGTATCGTCGCTCGAATGAATCCCCATGCGTGCATGAACGAAGGAACATTGCATCCAATTTCTGAACAACACAGGAACTGCAGTGTCGTACGAATCCCCATTCGTCTCTGTTGTGTTAATATACGAGGGCGTGCTAAAAAGTATTTGCTCCGAAATTTTTAGATGAAAACCCCTAAAGTTTTTGAAATAAAACGAACGTTATTAACATTCTGCCAACGGCCTTGCCGCAGTGGTAACATCGGTTCCCGTCAGATCACCGATGTTAAGCGCTGTCGGGCTGGGCTAGCACTTGGATGGGTGACCATCCGGTCTGCCGAGCGCTGTTGGCAAGTAGGGTGCACTCAGCCCTTGTGAGACAAACTGAGGAGCTTCTTGATTGAAAAGTAGCGGCTCCGGTCTCGGAAACTGACATACGGCTGGGAGAGCGGTGTGATGACCAGCCCCTCCATATCCGCATCCAGTGACGACTGTGGGCTTAGGATGACACGGCGGCCGGTCGGTACCTTTGAGCCTTCATGACCTGTTCGGGAGGAGAGTTTATTAACATTCTGCATCTTTATTCTTCATGTCTGCATGTTTATGTCTCAACATAGTCATCATGGCGACGAACACATTTTCCCAACGAGAGACCAGTTTGTTGACACCGTTGCTGTAAAATATCAGACTTCGTTGACGGAGGCACAACCTCGCCTCTGCTTGCACCACTTCATCACTATCAAAGTGAAATCCTTTAAGGTGATCTTTGGCGACCCACTGTTTCGAAAACAGATGAAAATCGTGTGGCGCCACGTCAGGACTGTATGATCGATGAGAGTGAACGTAAGGCGTCGGATCGTTGCAGATGTCGCAGCTCTCGTGTGTGGTCTGGCATTGTCATGCTGAAGGAGAGGGTGCTCCCTGTGTGGACGAATACTTCGAATTCGAAATTCGAGTTTAGCATGCTGTTTCTCACGCACCGACATAGTTACGTTACACACCGCCACTTTACACGCTACAATACGGAGCCCTCTAGTAGGAGAGGGTTGGAACTTGATTCGACCGAGTAATATGCATAACACGTAGTACTTGAACCGATATTGCAAACAGGATAAAAAATTGGGAGGCATTAGTTTTCAGCACGCCCTCGTACTTTCCTTGCCACGTCACGTGCTCGCATCGTCACCAGAAGAGTTTCAGTGGTCATAATGTTTGGGTTCATCAATTTATATCAGCAACCTACACCTACGTGCCTCACATAACTAAAGTGAAACTAAAGCAAATCTTGGTATTTGGTTCAATGATGTACTACTGCGAATCAGCGACTTATGGAAACGAGAGATTCTTCAAATGGTTCAAATGGCTCTGAGCACTATGGGACTTAACTTCTGAGGTCATCACTCCCCTAGAACTTAGAACTACTTAAACCTAACTAACCTAAGAACATCACACACATCCATGCCCGAGGCAGGATTCGAACCTGCGACCGGAGCGGTCACGCGGTTCCAGACTGAAGCGCCTAGACCGCACGGCCACACCGGCCGGCGGAGATGGAGAGATATTTACTATCATGCAAAGGTACAGTTCGGTGCTGGCGTATACTATCTAGTAGTGTAAGTATTGGACGTCACACAAAGCGCGTTCACTGAGGCTTCGGGAGACTTTTGACCGCACGTTATATGGCACGAAGAAAAACTGAGACTCGGTAGCATATGCAGTGTAGGCTTTTGAGGGGTCGCCACCGTCCTCGCCGCGAACACATTTTCCATCGATAACATCGCAGATGTAAAGCACTTCGGAGCGCAGATACGGCGTCCTCGTACACAGACGTGGGTCCATTCGAAGCGTTGGAACTGAAACCGTAAAATTTCGTTTATCAGAGTGAATGCGCTCAAAGCAGAGGCCAAGTGCACGGGAGGCGGCAGTTTACGCCACAAAGAAGTGGCTTAGCGCTGCGCCGTCCCGCTGCCCTCTCCCTGGGGAGAGTCCTACAGTCCCCGCGGCCCGGGCCGGTGGGGGCTCCTTTGTGCCGGCCAGCCCGCCAATCTTCACGGCTTGTTGGCGCTGTCATCGCCGGGCCGTTTTGATTTGTTGTCCGCCAGTTTCGTCCACGAGGTGAGTGCCCTTCGGCCCGCGTTTTAGAGCTATAAACAAAGTAACCGTTCGGTCTGAGCCAAGAGACACGAAAAGCACGACCACGAAACTTTTCACATTTCACCAAAGCGACGATCTTACGTGGTTCAAAGTGGATGCATACAAACCTTATTTCAGTTAAGAATTTACGTCTTCTGCTACGAAGCGGCGATCGCCTCGGTAGCTGCGCGGTTGGCTAAAGCCGTCGGCACACGGACCGTGCATCCGAACGTTGAGCGTGCCGAGTTTCTGACATCATAGCGTGGAATAGCATGTTCGGGAGTCTTTCCGAACGTGCAGAGCAATATCTGCCATGTCAAATATTCTGAGCGTGCGTCTGAGCGTTGACTAATGAGATAGCACAACGCCACCTACGTCACACGCACGCCGTCTCCCTTCAGTACAGAGTTGTGAGGCGCCATATTGGCATTCATTTCAAGCTCATATGTATACATGCCGTTTCTGAGCATCAGCAAATTCAGAATCATTGGAAAACTCGTTGTTAACTGTGTGATTCGTTCCAATAAAATAACGAGAAACATCACATTCGTGGCAAAAGAATTATTGTAACTTGCGTCTTATGAGAGTAGGCTATTTGAAGGCAGTGACACACGGAAGATCCACCCAAAACGCATTGTTCTTGTACAATTTGTTATAATTAAATTTCAATTAGTAACGTATCTACGATGTTTTCTGCAACGGGTAAAGTACTTGGATTACTTGCGACATGTTTCTGTGTGTTGTTGGATTAGCGTAATGAGTAGCGTAACAGTCTTGTATTGAGTAATAGTTGGCGCGGTGGTTCGCGTCGTGACACTCCTGTATTTTATTTCCTAACATTAGCGTTTTTATTAGGTTCTGATACTTTATTATTAGTTTAATATAAGTATATACTATGATATTTGATGTTATGTAAATGTAAATTCACCTTTTTTTGAGGGGTGACTTTGTTCGATTGGCTTAATTTACAGGACAGCTTGCGCTACTTGCATACAGATATTTTTCTCCTTTTCTTTTACGCTTCGTAATTCACATGTTGCACAGATTCTGCTGTTGGGTAGGAACAGTGATTAAGTAAGACTGACCTTGGGGTTTTAACAAAATGTGGGAATGATGAAATAATGTTTATCTTATGCAGAGAAGTATTCCAAATTTGTACCGCACTGTTTGTAATGGAGCTTTTATATGTCTCTGTCCTTATTGATTGGACATGGTACTTTCCTTTTCGTGGACCATGGAGGAAATGTGCGTTTTAATAGAGCTAACGTGAGAATTTAACGCGCGCCCGTTGAGTAAACAGTGTGATTTTCGAACTAGAAACATCGCTCAACTGCCGCTGGAGTGCGTTGCGATCGCATATACCACGTTGGGGCCCACGTACCGTATGCACAAGTCGCATCATTCCTGAGCGTTCAGCAGCAAGTTGAACTTGGCACGCTCAAAGTTAACGTTCAACAGCACGGTCCGTGTGCCGACGGCTTAGCCATAGTGTGCCTTCTATTCACGGCCGGGTCGGAGATTTTCTACGTTTGAGAACTGGGTGTCGTGTTCTCTTCGCGTTAGCATCGTCGCCATTGACATTCCGCTACTGAGATGACCATATGGACACGTTCCGAAAGCCAATAATTTAAAAAAAGAGAAAAAAAACTCCAAGGCGTCTCTTAGAAGTATTGATTCGCCAACTGTGAAGTACAAGGTACGTCTATAAACACGTTATTGCAGTGCTTGTGTTGCTAAGAAGAACTATGCAATGTCTACCGCACATCCGAAGCAACATCACATAGTACTTCTTGACAACACAGGCACCGCAACATCGTATTTATTCGCCAATTCCAGGCACCTACTTTCAATTAAAGTGTGTCCCTTCCCTGTACGGGAATTACATCGTGTGTACGAGTGCAGGTTGTGACGAATGAACAACTTACATGCAAGTTTGGTTCTGGCAGTGAGTCGTGCACGGGTAGTCAAATCGGTTACGACTGATGGTTGTCCGTATGCGCAAGTACGAATGCATTTCATACGTATATAGATTTGAGCACTTAGTGTCATAAAAAAGTAGACCGTGGACGAACAAAATCCTTGAATCTTGATAAGTCGGACACGAACTCCGCAGTTCAGGAAAGGCCCACTAATTCCCCCACACGAATTCCCAAATTTAGTCTTCAGGTAGAAGTATGCGTACGCCTATCTGCGCGGACAAGTCCTCTGCACTTTGGAGAATAACAGATGCATGCGAGTGTTATTATTCTCGTTTTAACTCCTTGAGTATATCTGCACACCCTAACGTTTACATTTTTGTGAATAACTCTTATATTCGACCAAATAAAGTCTGGTGACAAGAAAACCAAAGAAACAGAAGTAAAAATCAAAATTCTGCAATGGGAAAAAGGTAAAATGGAGAGATTGCTCTAATTGAAGCATGTTTCAAACTGTCTTAAAAATTAACATTAGCTTAAAACTATCATTTGAATAAAAGTACTCTCAAAAATGGTTCAAAGGTCTCCGAGCACTATGGAACTTAACTTCGGAGGTCATCAGTCCCCTAGAACTTAGAACTACTTAAACTTAACTAACTTAAGAACATCACACACACCCATACCCGAGACAGGATTCGAACCTGCGACCGTAGCGGTCGCGCGGTTCCAGACTGAAGCGCCTAGAACTGCTCGGCCACACCGGCCGGCAAAAGTACTCTTATTTCAATCTCGTTATCACATACTTTTTTCTTTAAATACTACTTCTTCATCCACCTTCAGGTAGGTTCCGGTATTTAAGATAACAGTTTACCATTTTTAATTCTTTTAAATAAAAATGTAATAGTAAATTGTAACTTAACATTGCTAAACTCGTATAATTTGGCTCACTGCCATGTTGAGCCGAGTTTACAAGAGAACATCACAGGTTTTCTGATAGTTATGGAGTTCAGGTACTGGCGGTAAGTGCAGATCTGGGCAAGTTACGTACTTTGGAAGATGAGCAGGTAAATGGTGCAGAGTTCGTGAAAGCCTCTTGCTTAACTCCGTGGTTGTTCTTCTGTTAAAAATTGTTGAGAAAGCCAGTTTCTTTTTGGAAAGCTTTTGCTTCATTGTCAGTGTCGTTGTCGATCAGCAGTAAACATCTTCAGACATTTATTGATGGAATCTTCTCGGGTCGTCAGCACTTATCGACTTATCGTCAGGATGTGCGATAGGACTGCTCTTTTTCTCTATATACATAATTGATATGACGGACAGGATGAGCAGCAATTTACGGTTGTTTGCTGGTGACGCTGTGGTGTACGGGAAAAGTGTTGCATTGAGTGACTGTAGGATACAAGATGACTGAGACAGAATTTCTAATTGGTGTGATGAATGGCAGCTTGACGTAACTGTAGCAAAATGTAAGTTAATGCCGATGAGTACGAATAAGAATTTTGTAACTTTCGAATATAGCATTAGTAGGGTGCTGCTTGACGCAGTCATATCGGTTAAATATCTTGGCGTTATAATGCAAAGCGATATGGTGTGGAATGAGCACGTCAGGTTGGCAGTAATGAAGGCCAATGCTCGACCTCGTATTATTGGGTGAATTTTGGGAAAGTGTAGCTGATCTATAAAGGAGACGGCGTACCGAAAGCTAGTGTGACACATTCTTGAGTACTGTTCGAGTGTTTGTCATCCCCACCAGTACGGATTAAAGGAAGCCATCGAAGCAAATCAGAGGCGTGGAGCTAGATTTCTTACCGGTAGGTTCAGTCTGCAGGCAAGTATTACAGAGATGCTACGGGAACTCAAATGGGAATTCCTGGAGACATTTTTTCTAGGAAAGTTATTGAGAAAATTTAGAGAAAACGCATCTGAAGCGGACCGCAGAAGGATTCTACCGGCATCAACCTACATTTAGGGTAATGACCACAAATATAAGAGAAATTATTAATCGTATTGAGGCATGTACAGGGTGAACATTAATAAAACCGACAACGGCAGGGACGGAAGCCTGACTGGTTCAAATGGCTCTGAGCACTATGCGACTTAACTTCTGAGGTCATCAGTCGCCTAGAACTTAGAACTACTTAAACCTAACTAACCTAAGGACATCACACACATCCATGCCCGAGGCAGGATTCGAACCTGCGACCGTAGCGGTCGCTCGGCTCCAGACTGTAGCGCCTAGAACCGCACGGCCACTCCGGCCGGCGCGCCTGACTGGAAATGGAGGAAAAAAACGTACTATAAACATGTGTCCGGAAGTGCATCGTTGCCACGGTGGACGGCGCTGACGAATGAAAGTTCCTCTGACCATGTGCTGTGTATTCCTCGTGTGTTGGAAGCTGTGCGATTGACGCAGCGTGATATAAGCAGCAAAATGGTCCGATACTCATGTCAGGAACAAGCCGAGATGGTGTTTGTGTACGGCCAAGCAGATAGAAACGGTCGAGAGGCAGCACGGCTATGCCAAAACAAGTACCCTCACAGACATCAACCACATCGTACAACATTTCAAGCAGTGTTTGGGCGTTTGTGTGATCCTGGGTCTTTTCAGACAGATGAAAGTGCAGGGAGGCGACAGATTGAGCGTACACCAGATCTGGAGGACTGCATCTCGACCGTTTCCATCTGCTTGGCCGTACATATCATCATCTCAGCTTGTTCCCGACATGAATACCGGACAGTTCTGATGCTTGCACTGCGCTGCATCAATCATACAGCCTGTAATGCACATGGAACACACAGCACGTTGTCAGGTGAACTTCCACTGGTCAGTGCCATTTTCCGTGGCAACGATGCATTTACGGACACATGTTCATAGGACCTCTTTTCTGCAATTTACAGTCAAGAATCTATCCCTGTAGTTTGTAGATTTTATTAACATTCGACCTGTAGACAGACGTTTTCCCTCTCTCACTTTGCGAGTGATACAGAAAAGGAAATGACTATTAGTGGTACAAGGTAAAGGCCGCCATGCACCGCACGGTGGCTTACGGAGTATGTATGTAGATGTGAATGTAGATGCCCGAGCAGCAAGCAACGTTTCAACCATCTTCCTACTAGTCATCTTAAAGCGAAGTGAGTTTATTACTCGCTAAAATGTTACTTCAAGATGGTACTGCTACTCTGTTGATAACTTTAGAAACTTAGAACTATTAAATTCATGTGCATTATACAAGTCGACATTTCAGTGAGAAGTCGTCTGTTGCTTTGCTGCCTGGGAAATGCGTGAGATAGTGACAAAGTTTTAATGATCACCTCAAAGAATAAAGTTAAGTAAGTAATTGTTTGCAGGTATATGCGCGGAGTTCTGTTACAATTGGAAACGCCTGCGCCACAGTATCGTAGTAAAATGTGTCGCAGTCCATTGAAGAAGTGGAGATGGGATGATTTGTTAAGTTTTCGCTGCTGTAGCAGGCTGTTACGATACTGCAGAACAGATATGTACCTGTAAACAAACTAAAATTAAGGTATATAACTTTTCTTTGGAGGCAATAACTAATACTTATTGATTACCGCTCGGATTTATGATAGGGTAATGTCCAAATGGCATGAACCGATTTTAAAGCAGGTGTAATGTATTCTGGTATTAATTACTTGAAATTTTAGTGAGATGTGTGCTCTGATGTTCGAATGTTTGATCCTTAGCCAAGTGAAGAGAGCCACGTTTTGGAATCTTCCACCATCAGCGTTAATAGCGGTAACCCACCTAATGATACTGACTACAGACCTACACTGTGCAGTTGAGACGGAAGATGGGACGCGCACACTTCTAAAGGAGTGATACAAATGTACCAGAGATGGGATCATTTTACCAATTATTGTACTGAAACACGGCGCCGGTTTTTTCAAGCCGCATAACGCCGTCTCAGCTGCATTAGAGACGAGCGAGGGATTTGGCAAATTTTCAGCGTTCGGCAGTAACGGGCGAAGCCGCAAGCAGGCAGCATCTCTGCTGACAGCGGAGTAATGCGACCATCGTGTCGGCAGGCGGTCCAGGAATGCGCCTCACGACGGCGACAAATCTTCGGTGTTAGCGGAACAACGTTTGCTGCTTGGAAATTCAGTTAGCCAACGCAGTCGTGAGGAAACCTCTGCTCTTGAATTAAGACGTTTCCATAGCAGCTCCGGCTAACAGGACCTAGTCTCCAGCCTGACTTATTAGAGCAATTAACGTCTTAATGACCAGAAGTGTTTCAGTTACGCTTCCATTACCTGCTGCTAGTTTCTGAATTTAGAAAGGAAGAAGTAAGCCCGTTTAGCAGGGAGTGTTGATACGTTGCGGAAATAACTCACTCGGCTGCTGTAATCTACATAATTTTAAAAACATCCTTGGCGTACATTTTGGGGCCGTTCCTTTTTAAAATTATTTACGCATAAACGAGGTGGATTAAGCAGATCGTGCAGCCTCTGTCGTGACGGATGTAATTTGAAAGTGAAAGGACGGCAGAGAGTCGAAATAACATTTGCAGTTCAGAGAGACGGTCGAAAGGAATCTGATAGCGGGCAGAGGAAGCCAACAATTCGGCGAAACATTATACAATACGAGATTCGCGTGTGTGGGCCAGATATTGGGTAATATTCCTCAGGGCAAAGTGGGAGGGCTCCCAGGAGCCGTTGCACCACCTCGAATCTGTTATCGGACCGCGGGTCATTAAAGACTTCCGACTGTGGAAGCTTTTCAATTGCACGGTTGGCTGTGTATATTCTTCGCTCGACAGACACATAACGTGGAAATTGCATGTAAGCACGCGAACCAATTGTTAATATTAGTAAAAATTCGGTTACGACTTCCAGCGCGGACGACTCGGCAATAACGACGCCAAGCGAAGTTTCCGACGCTGCCGCATTTACATTCCAGTCTGACGTGGTGAAGCGGCGAGAACCCCTGCAATATCTCCGGCATTTTGCTACCTTCTCACAAAGGCGCTGCGAAATACAACACAGTACGTCGCTCCCACCGTTTTCTGCTCATCACCAAGTAGGGCGCTGCCATCGCGCTTTCCTTCAGGTACCGTACAGACGGTTATCATAGATTATTCATGCGCAGCGTTTGTTATTCGCTGTTGTCGTGAAGGAGTACTCTGTAGTATGGTTCAAATGGCTCTGAGCACTATGGGACTTAACATATGAGGTCATCAGTCCCCTAGAACTTAGAACTACTTAAACCTAACTAACCTAAGGATATCACACACATCCATGCCCGAGGCAGGATTCGAACCTGCGACCGTAACAGTCGCGCGGTTCCGGACTGAAGCGCCTAGAACCGCTCCACCACCACGACCGGCTACTCTGCAGTATGTTAGACGGTATATTAAGTCAGTACAACATTATAAACGAATGGTTGAACTAGCCTATAAAGTAACCAATAGGTACTCAGAATCTAGCGTGCCTGTTAGCTGTATTACACAAAATGTGTGATTTCCTAAGGGACGAAACTGCTGAGGTCATCGATCGCTAGACTTACACACTACTTAAACTAACTTATGCTAAGAACAAAACACACACACATACATGTCTAAGGGAGGATTCGAACCTCCGGCGGGAGGAGCCGCGCAATCCGTACATGGCGCCTCAAACCGCGCGGCCATTCCGCGCTGCTGTATCACACGCTACAGTTGTTGTACAGGGTGATTCTTATTAACGTTTAAAAACTTCAGAAGCGACGTACATGATGCTGAGACAAGTAATTTAATGTAAGACACATGAGGTCCGAAATGTCGGGAAATACCCCAAAAGTGTATGACAGATGCTGAACATGTGACGTTGCCAGATAACGTACTTCGCCGCTCGTGCAGCGGTCCAACCTATCGGTCTGTCACACCTCAACATCCCTACCCAAGTCAAGTATTCACGTCGGTGTGGCTCCGGTCTACGTTCGCGACTTAAGCGCGTGGGGCTCAAGATTCCAGTCTTGAGTCCGGCGGATAATACAATTTTTGCGTTAGACAATTACGTGTTTACAACGAGGTAAGATTTATTAATTTATTTACCGATCTAGCGGCCTCTGCTTGTTCATTGCAAAGGGTACTACAACCGAAAGCTACCGTATTCCGTCACAGGTAAATGAGTACGAGCTTCCGATCTACGTTGTTACCAGTAAATTATCTACGCTTTCTTTACTAAATTACGTCTATGAACAAAAGAAGACGGGAAAAAAGGAAAGAAACACAAAATAATAGCAGCTTTTGCTTGGTTGCAGTGATGAAAGTAATTTTGTAACTTACGCGTTCGCCATTTGCTCCGTTGCGCAGCAAAGTGTGGTTGGTTGGTTGATTCGGGGGCGGGGACCAAACAGCGAGGTCGTCGGTTCTATGGGATTAGGGAAGCATGGGGAAGGAAATCGACCGTTCCCTTTCAAAGGAACCATCACGGCATTTGCCTGAAGCGATTTAGGGAAATCAATGAAAACCTAAATCAGGATGCCGGACGCGGGTTTGAACCGTCGTCCTCCCGAAAGCGAGTCCAGTGTGCTAACCACTGCGCCCCCTCGTACGGTGGCGAAGTGTAGCACTGCCTTCTACCAGTGAGTGCAGAAGCGACTAGCACAACCGCTGCGCGTGCGGCGAAATACGCCTTATGCTGACGTAATATGCTGAATATTTGTCATTCACTTTTGGTGTATATCCCGACATTTGCGGCCCCGTGTGCCATGTATTATATTACTTGTCGCAGCGGCGTCTACGTCACTTCGTGTACTTTATATTAAGAACAATCACACCGTACCGCTGCTGACTATACGATTTTGGGTCTCATTGCTGTTGTCGTGGTCTTCAGTCCAGAGAATGGTTTGATGCAGCTCTCCATGCTTCTCTATCCTGTGCAAGCTTCTTCATCTCCCTGTACCTACTGCAACCTACATCCTTCTGAATCTGTTTAGCATGTTCATCTCTTGGTCTCCCTCTACGACTTTTACCCTCCACGTTGCCCTCTTATACTAAATTGGTGATCCCTTGATGCCTCAGAATATGCCCTACCAACCTATCCCTTTTCTAGTCAAGTTGTGCCACAAATTTCTCTTCTCTCCAATTCTATTCAATACCTCCTCGTTAGATATGTGATCTACCCATCTAATCTTCAGAATTCTTCTGTAGCACCACATTTCGAAAACTTCTATTCTCTTCTTGTCCAAACTATTTATCGTCGATGTTTCACTTCCATACGTGGCTACACTCCATAAAAATACTTTCAGGAATGACTTCCTGACACTTAAATCTATACTTGATGTTAACAAATTTCTCTTCTTTAGAAATGCTTTCCTTGCCATTGCCAGTCTACATTTTATATCCTCTCTGCTTCGACCATCATCAGTATTTTGCTCCCCAAATAACAAAACTCCTTTACTACTTTAAGTGTCTCATTTCCTAATCTAGTTCCCTCAGCATCACCCGACTTAATTTCACTACATTCCATTATCCTCGTTTTGCTTTTGTTGATGTTCATCTCATATCCTCGTTTCAAGACACTGTCCATTCCATTCAACTGCTCTTCCAAGTCCTTTGCTGTCTCTGACAGAATTACAATGTCATCGGCAAACTTCAAAGTTTTTATTTCTTCTCCATGGATTTTAATACCTACTCCGAATTTTTCTTTTGTTTCCTTTACTGCTTTCTCAATATACAGATTGAATAACATCGGGGAGAGGCTACAACCCTGTCTCACTCCCTTCCCAACCACTGCTTCCCTTTCGTGCCCCTCGACTCTTATTATTGCCATCTGGTTTCTGTACAAATTGTAAATAGCCTTTCGCTCCCTGTATTTTACCCCTGCCACCTTTAGAATTTGAAAGAGAGTATTCCAGTCAACATTGTCAAAAGCTTTCTCTAAGTCTACAAATGCTAGAAACGTAGGTTTGCCTTTCCTTAATCCAGCTTCTAAGATAAGTCGTAGGGTCAGCATTGCCTCACGTGTTCCAATATTTCTACGGAATCCAAATTGATCTTCCCCGAGATCGGCTTCTACCAGTTTTTCCATTCGTCTGTAAAGAATTCGTGTTAGTATTTTGCAGCCGTGGCTTATTAAACTGATAGTTCGGTAATTTTCACATCTGTCAACACCTGCTTTCTTTGGAATTGGGATTATTATATTCTTCTTGAAGTCTGAGGGTATTTCGCATGTCTCATACATCTTGCTCACTAGATGATAAAGTTTTGTTAGGCCTGGCTCTCCCAAGGCTGTCAGTAGTTCTAATGGAATGTTGTCTACTCCCGGGGCCTTGTTTCGACTTAGGTCTTTCAGTGCTCTGTCAAACTCTTCACGCAGTATCATATCTTCCATTTCATCTTCGTCTACATTCTCTTCCATTTCTGTAATATTGTCCTCAAGAACATCGCCCTTGTATAGACCCTCTATATACTCCTTCCACCTTTCTGCTTTCCCTTCTTTGCTTAGAACTGGGCTTCCATCTGAGCTCTTGATATTCATGCAAGTGGTTCTCTTTCCTCCAAAGGTCTCTTTAATTTTCCTGTAGGCAGTATCTATCTTACCCCTAGTGATGTGCGCCTCTACATCCTTACATTTGTCCTCTAGCCATCCCTGCTTAACCATTTTGCGCTTCCTGTCGATCTCATTTTTTGAAACGTTTGTATTCCTTTTTGCCTGCTTCATTTACTGCATTTCTATATTTTCTCCTTTCGTCAATTAAATTCAATATCTCTTCTGTTACCCAAGGATTTCTGTTAGCCCTCGTCTTTTTACCTACTTGATGCTCTGCTACCTTCACTATTTCGTCTCTCACAGCCACCCATTCTTCTTCTACTGTATTTCTTTCCCCCATTCCTGGCAATCGTTCCCTAATGCTCTCCCTGAAACTAACTACAACCTCTGGTTCTTTCAGTTTAACCAGGTCCCATCTCCTCAAATTCCCACCTTTTTGCAGTTTCTTCAGTTTTAATCTACAGCTCATAACCAATAGATTGTGGTCAGAGTCCACATCTGCCCCTGGAAATGGCTTACAATTTAAAACGTATAATACTGATTTAACACCTTCGTGCGTGCAACTACACGGACAACGGTGAGACCAAATGAGAGGCCTGGCAACGCGATTTTAAGTTCAGTAAAATTGAGCAAGTGTTTTGAAAAATTCACAATTATAAGCCCGTGTTACACGACGAACAATCAAGCCAATAATTGTCTACACTGCAGCTGCGTGCTGTAGGTGGTGCTAAGGCTGGCTAGTAGGCACGGAGAGTTTTCTTAGAATCTGGGTGCCTGTTGGCCACTTAACATGCCAAACATGGTACTCAGCTGCAATCTACGAGACTGTTCACTCATTCCTTTGCCGCGTGACACAGGCTTTCACGTTATCAGAGCGACAGCATCTGAGGTGAAGGATGTAAGAGTGACTCGTGGCACCAGTGAGTCATAATAATAATAGCAGCTGATAGCCAAGCGTTACGAATCGCCTCAAACTGAAAGGGGTTATCTTAAGGAACAGTGAGGGTAATGCGACACAAGTTGTGTCAGAGCATAGCATCTCGAACGACTTCTTGTTGTCACAGTTCGATGTTATCTGCACGAAATGAATAACCACTGCTCCGCCGTATTTAAGAATCTTTCTGTCAGCACCG
Organism: Schistocerca piceifrons; assembly: GCF_021461385.2. Taxonomy (NCBI): domain Eukaryota; kingdom Metazoa; phylum Arthropoda; class Insecta; order Orthoptera; family Acrididae; genus Schistocerca; species Schistocerca piceifrons. The sequence goes on from NC_060149.1 coordinate 739,744,764, forward strand.
ACAACTCTGCGCAGTGGCTGTACAACATGGACCCACGATGGTTGGAAATGGGTAGTATGGACTGCATACTGATCTTACGGCTGATCTTAAGGAGGCAATTTAGTACATGAGAAGATCCCGTAAAGGTAATGAAGATGCCAGTTGTGTAGGTTTTTTTTATTTTGTTAATTTGAGTGTAATGTTCCTTTGCTGGCCGCATTCACAAACTGACTGCATGATTATGAACACACTGTGTTTTACACAGGACGCCAAAGAATAAATTAGCGTATCAACTCTGTGACGAGTGTTGACTCGCTTAAGTCAATACATTTAATGTGTATGAGTACTGCTATCATCCTTTTTTATGAGAAAAGGAATGCGGATTATTAATTCCACGACGCGTTATTAATGGGAAAAGAAATGACGTACTGAAATCGGCCAATGAACAGAAAAGAAGTAGATAATACAAGGCCGTACGTAACCATCTATCTTCCGTGAATGATTTTCTCATTCAACATGCTCGTCTTATGTCAGTACTTCACCGTCGAGAAGTTATTTTCCCATCCTAGCCACAATAAGTTTGTGCCAACTAATCTTAATTTACATACACTGCCCTTATAGAAAAGTGTTTCCGACGGCTGCTAGATTATTACCTCGTCACTCTATAATCTTAGCTTATGTTGCTGTAAGGTAATGGTTATCCTTTTCCGATAATGTCAGCGACACGTAAGCAATTCGCATCTTATCTATACCAAACAAAATTACGAGCTCTGACCCGTTCGAAATCACTATCTTCCGTGAGAATCGATTGCGTTTATAGCAGCGTATCCGATTGCCTTTGATACCTGTTCTGAAACAGAGATCGTGGAAACCGCCTGCATGCGTTCTCGTTTAAAGCTTAAACCGAAACATTGATCTGCGAGACGCCTATGATATTTCACTCGCTTGGTGTGGTAACAGTTTTTGTAACAGTATCCGGCCCCGTCTTCTCGGTTTTCACACCTGTTTTTGCTTGGTTCGATGAGAAAGCCCAGCGACCTATTACACCAGCAGCCTCTGGAAAGTACCGCTAGCGTCTGCATTACTTACCAGTGATACGAGGAAAACTGAATCGTTTTTTTGACGTAATATCGTACTTGCTGTTTGTGAGAAGTTCATTGCGGAATAAAGTTGCGGTAGAGGAGTGGTTATGTCGTTCTTACTCTTGGCGGAATGGTTTCACACTATGAGTAACACCTCGAGCAGTCTAATGCGAGTCGAAATTTTCAAGACAGCTGTGGGGAGACAAACTGCAGGCTCACAACGAAAATATTCATTGTCCGAAAATGAATAATAAAGTAAAGTTTATTGTCCTCCAGGGAGACAAGGAAACATGTGTGTTCTTTCCAATAAAGTGCGGATTAAGGTTTAACGTCCTATCGATGACGAGATTATTAAATATGGAGCACAAGTTTGGATTATGGAAGGAAATTGACCGTGTCCTTTTCATGAAACCATACCAGCATTTGCCTTAAGCAGTTTCTGGAACTCATGCTAAACATAAGTCTGGGGATTAGGACGGGAATTTGAACTGCTGTTCTCCCGAGGGCGACTCATGTGTCTTACTTACTGCACCACCTCACTCGGTGGAGGCATAAATAACAATCTAAATTTTAGCCCCAATTTCCCAGGTAGCAACGCTACAAGACTGACATGAGCGGCCATGCGTCTCAAGTGTCTTATGGGCGACATTTCAGTTTATTCAGATGAGAAGATCTAAAAAAATCGCAAAACGATTTAGAAAAGATGTCTGCATGGTGCGAAAATGGGAAATTGACCCTAAATACTGAAATGTGTGAGCTCATCCATATGAGCTCTAAAAGGAGTCCGTTAAACTTCGTTTACACGATAAATCATCGAATCTAAAGGCCGTAAATTCAACCAGACACCTAAGTCTTACAATTACCAACAGCTTAAATTAGAAATTACACATAGAAAATGTTGTTGGGAAGGCGAACTAAAGACTGTGCTTTTTTGACAGAACACTTAGAAGAAGCAACAGTTCTTGTAGTGTAGACAGTCTCTTTTTCTCATTGATTAGACATAATACCTTTTCATTAGTTTCACGATGTACCCATCCATTCTTAAGTATTCTTCTGTAGCACTACGTTTCAAATGCTTCTGTTCTCTTCTTGTCTGAACTGTTAATCACCCACGTTTCACTTTCATAAAAGGCCACAGGCCAGACAGATACTTTCAGAAAACACTTCCTAACACTGAAATTTATATTTTATTTTAACAGATTTATCTTCTTCAGAAATGCTTTTCATGTCGCTGCCAGTTTGCATTTTATATCCTCTTTATCTCGCCCATCGCCGGTTATTTTGCTGCTCAAATAGCAAAACTCAGCTAGTACTTTTACTGTCTCATTTACTTATCAAACCGCCTCATCATCTCCTGATTTGATCTGATTACATCCCATTACACTTGTCTTTTTATTTGTTCGGATTCATCTTATTATGTCTTTTCGAGGTGCTATCCATTCCGTTCAACTGACCTTCTGAGCCCTTTACCATCGCTGACAGAATTTCTGTTTCATTTGCAACCTTTGATGCTTTTATTTCTTCTACCTGGACTTAATTCCTCATCTCTGACAGAATTACAGTGTCATAGGAAAACATTCACGTTTTTATTTTTTCTCTCTGAACTTCAATTCCTTTTCCAAATTTCTCCATGATTTGTTTTATGCTTGCTCAACGTAAAAGATATATGAAGCTTGTTCAAAAACTATCGGGAATTTACATTTTTTTAAAATAATATTATTTATTCGTCTGCATCAATGTTATCTCCTTCAAAGTAGTCCCTATGAGATGTTATACACTTATGCCAGCGCATCTTCCAGTCCCTGACACATTTCTGGAACTCGATGTTTGGGACAGCACTTAGCTCTTTCAGCTATTCACTTTTAACCTCATCTAAACGTGTGAAGCAACTGTCCTTTCAGGTTATGTATATTTTTGGAAACGGAGAAAGTCACACGGGGTCATAGCTTGTGAATATGTAGGCTGGCGCATGATTGCAATGTTGTTTCGCATCAAAAATTCACTAAAAACCAATGAAGTGTGAGCAGATGCAATAGCATGGCGCAAAATACACGAATTATTTCGTCACAAATCTCCACATTTATTCGCATTGCTTCCCGAAAAGAGCGTTGACTTGTAGGTAGTACTCCTTATTGACTGTTCGACCATTTGGAAAAAAACTTATGTTCCATTATGCCTTTAAAATCGAAGAAAAGAATGAGCAGAGCCTCAACATTCGACCACACATGCCAAGTATTCTTCGGTCCTGACGATGTGGAATGCCTCCACTGGGAAGATTGAGCCTTAGTTTCATCGTTTACCCGTACACCCATGTATCGTCACTTGTTACAACAGGTTTCAGTTGTTCTGCATCGTTGCTGACTTCATTTAGTGAGTCTTGCGCAACTTCCATTTTGCTCGAAATTAAACAACTTTGGCACAAATTCTGCTGTCACACGTTACATACCCAAAATAACCGAAAAGATTTCAAGGCATGAGCAAATCGATATGTCAACATCATCAGCAACTTCTATTGTGATTCGGCGACCGTTCATAATCGCCGGCCGGTGTGGGCGAGCGATTCTAGGCGTTTCAGTCTGGAACCGCGCGACCGCTACGGTCGCAGGTTCGAATCCTGCCTCGGGCATGGATGTGTGTGGTGTCCTTAGGTTAGTTAGGTTTAAGTAGTTCTAAGTTCTAGGGGACTGTTGATCTCAGATAAGTCCCGTAGTGCTCAGAGCCATTTGAACCGTTCATAATTTATTTATTTATTATTTATTTATATATTCATTTTTTTTGGCTTTTTCCGTGTCTTCAACGGTTGTTAATGTCCTCGGGCATCCAGAACCTTCGTCATACTCAACTTCTTCACGGCCATCTCGGAAACTCTTATACTGTTGACAAACCCTATTTTACGCACAGCGGACTCACCAAAAACAACATTCAACATTTCTAAAACTTTTTAGCATTTTGTTCCACTTTTATAGCAAAATTTAATGCAAATGCTCTGGCCCATTTTTAAAATAAATCAGTAATCGCCATTCGAAGCAAACACGTGTAACCTTCTTCAATATTGACTACAGACTATACATCTCATACAGCTACCAACGAACACGTACGTTTAAAACATGTTTACCAATATAACTACGAAAAATCGCGCGAATCAGACGAATACAACCAGCTAAATTACAAAATTCCCGATAGTTTTTTGATCACATGTCGTATAGGTCATGAAAAGATTATAAGTGCACTGGTTATACTGGGTGTACAGAAAAGGACTCCCTGATTTCAAAATTAAATATCTCGAAAACAAAGATCGATAGAGGAATGCAGTAAACGGTATGTTTATTGTGAAAGTCGTAAGAAGTTTATACAGCAGTTTGAAATAATAGCTACAAAAGCTGCTAACAGATGGCACTGTATGCTGTACAGCTCATATCAGCATACATAAGTGAAATAATCGTATGAAAACAATCTTTGCAAACAATCACATCACAATGTTTTCAAAATGTTCACCATTGACACTACAGAGGTGGCGCAAACGAAGATTGAAATTCGCCATCACATTTCGTAGTGTCTCAACCGAAATGGATTCACATGCCACAGAGATCGCCGATTCAAGCTCGTCCAGCGTGGCGGGATGCTTTGGGTAGACCATGTCTTTCACTGTGCCCCACAAAAAAAAAGTCACAGGGAGTCAAATCCGGCGAATATGGAGGCCAATCCATGCCTGCACCAGTAAATTTGGGATATTCCAAATCAATGACTTGATTCCCGAAGTATTCCTCAAGAAAGCGAAACACTTGTTCGCCCCGATGTGGTCGGGCTCCATCTTGCATAAACCATTCAGAACCTGGTCGATCCTCTAACGCTTGCTGTGTGGCGACAAATTGTTCCAAAATTGCAACGTAACGTGCACCAGTGACAGTTTCTCGAATGAAAAAAGTGCCAATAATGCCTCTGCTGCGTACTGCAGCCTACACAGTAACTTTAGGAGAATACAGGGGTTTCGCTTCACACTAATATGGCTTTTCGGAACCCCAAAATCGCCAGTTCTGCTTATTCACGTATCCATTCAGGTGGAAGTGTGCTTTATCTGTAAACCAGATGCAGCCAACATCAAATCCTTCACTATCAATCATTGTGAGCATCTGATCAGCAAAGGCAACCCTTTGTTGCACAGCTCGTACGGGTAAGGCCTGGTGCGTTTGAATTTTGAATGGAAACATGTGTAGGCTTTCTCAGTATTTTCTGCGTGCTGGAACGCTTCAAACCAGTCTCAGATGCAATTCTACGGACGGATGACATTGGATTTCGCTGAATAATTCCAGAAACTGTGGCGATATTTTCAGGCGTAACTACGGTTTGCTTGCGGCCAACATGCCCCACTAGATCATCAGTTACGCTGCCTGTTCGTTGAAATTTTGCGAAGAGCGTACGAATGGTTTTCGCTTCGGGTCCTTTTGGAACGTTAAATCGTGCTTGAAAACTTCGCCTTGTTGCCGTAGGACTCTCTTCTAACCTGTGCTACTCTAGCACCACAAAAACGCGTTGTTCAATGGAGTACATGGTTTTAATCTCTTCCTTCGGTACGCTAACCTCCTTTCAGTTTCAGTAGTGGAACTGATCGCTCTGGGCGTCGGATCACTATCTATACTAGGCATTACGTATGGCGATTACAGCGCCATCTGTTAGCAGCTTTTGTAACTATTATTTCAAACTGCTGTATAAACTTCTTACAGCTTTCACATTAAACATACCGTTTACTGCATTCCTCTATGGATCTTTGTTCTCGAGGTATTTAATTTTGAAATCAGGGAGTCCTTTTCTGGACACCCTGTATCTCTGAAAGATACCATTTAAAGAGGGGCACATAATTTCAAAACGATCCACTGGAAGACAGGCTGCTTGACAACAAACAGTCCTCTCTGTAAGAGTCCGAGAAGGTTCTCATTCATACGGCACTCACGCGAAGCGAATTTTGAAACGTGTGAGGAGTTGCGTCCTGGCAGAGACGACACGACACTGGCTCCAGTGGAGGCAGTGCAGGTTTCGAGGCGGCGATTGCAGCCATATGGCGCAGGAAGCGAGTGAGACCTGCGAGGGCGATGAGCGAGATAAGCGGCGCACACACCCACTTTGAGGAACAACCTTCCTGAATTGCCCCTAATTGCTTTTAGCCTGTTTAAATAATGCATGAAGGCCGGGCAGCGGCACTTAGGCGGCGCTGCAGCGCGGCCTAACTTATTACTAAAATACATCGCACACAATGACACTGCCGGCCGCGCGCAGATAAGCTACCGCGTGCTCTACTCTCTTTCCCAGCCACTTGCCGTCGATTGAAGTTAGGCTTATCTACCGCTGTCTGATGCAAGCAGGCACCCGCTAATTCGTCTAAATAAACGTCAACGGCAACTATTTACGGCAGAGAGTTACACAACGTGGAAAAACGAGTGCCACACTTGTGATGAAGAAAACGCTATGCTATCTGCAGGTAAAACTCAGTAAACTGCTTTAGAGACTGGAATGTCAAAGTCTCTTCCTGAAGCTACTAACTGATTTGTTTACTCGTGTCAATTCTAAACTTGCGACAGATTCTTATGTTCCAATCCGCGAGTGCTGTTGGTGACATGGCCAGCCCGTTATTGGCGTGAGGAGTCGTTATGTTGAATGGTGGAGAGAGAGGGGGGGGGGGGCTTCAGAGGGACGGCACTGGCCGATGTTTCACTCTAGGCTACGAGTATTTGCCAATCGCTCTCGCATATGTTACAGCGTTATATACGAGGAGTGTACAAAAAAGTAATGATAACTGCCTAGGCACTGTCGTTTAAGCCTTTGTCTGCAAGATGTGACACAAACCAACAGACATCAGTTGCAGTAATGTTGTTTTAGAGAAGTGAGTTCAAGCTATGTTGATTTCAATTCCTGTGAAATGCAAAATTTGTGCTGTGATTAGAATTTTAAAAACAGCGTTGGCTACCATAGAATATCACAAGCAAGCGTAGACTACGATAATTTTCCTAGAAGCTTCGGTCAGTTAAGATTGTAACTGTGTTACCTAGCCGCGTTACCGTTACGTTAGGTGTGTTGCATACCTATCGGGCTTTACTTCATATCGATAGCTTTGTTTGCGTACGCGATCAGTGTTTTACCACATACCCCTAGGAACTGGAAGCAGTGAACCGTCTAGAAACTGAGTGACGATATATAAAGGGCCGCATAACCTACGCAACATTTTTGCTCCGCATTCTGATCCTCCTGTTTCTTACTTAAAAATAAAGAGTATTTATAGCTAAACTGAAATTGTCAATATTTAATTCAGGTTTTATTCAGAAATAGTTGATTTGTAACGTGAAACAGAGGGATGTTGTAGAAAAAACTGTAGATTTATGATATAGTACAAGAAAACGCAATTTCCTCAGAAAAAGGTAAAATTAGGAAAAACTGCAAAACGAAAACATACCAAACATCTATTCAATACTTTGTCGAGCTTATATAAAACATGTTTCTGTTACTCATAAACAACTTTCTCCCTTATCAATAATAAAAGGAAACTCTTGCCTTTGATCATGATGAAGAATGCTCTATTGCACACAAAAAACAACAATAATAATATATATTACTTTTATTTTTGTGTATGTAAACTGTACTTGCATCAGAGGTAATTTCCTTGGTTACATAAAAGCGCAGAAGTTACTCGATCAACTAATTTTTATTACTTATAAAATGCAATTCGTATTTTATAGGGATACGGAATACACGATGGACTAACACTGAACAACGTGCGGTTCGAGTGATGTGGAAAGCACACAGAAAAAGAGAAGTCGTCGGCTTCCAGTTCCTCTCTCGTACATTCATTTTTATGTCTCTTTCCTACTAATGCTACCAATACTACCGGTATTTACTACGTCACTTATGTATTGCACCAACACGACCGAACCGTAGTTTTGGTAGAGCGCAGCTCTAGCTTTGATACAACAGGAAATTATTTTCGCGACGACATTCCGAAAAGCGATGTCACTTGTATTGCCTGCTACACACATGATAATAAGCAACGAAGACTGGAATGGAAGCAACACACTCACAACTTGACGATGAAAACTTAATTACTCACGAAGCGAATGAGAAAATGTAACAAGTAATGGAATGGCGCAATTCACAATCACATAATCTTCATGATGACACTCGAGTGACTAGCTAGACGCCCGAGAATACGCGACAGTAGATAGAGTGGCCCTGCGTATACGCCCGTGAACTTGACAATGAACCTACACGAATGACAATATGTGACAATGAATGCGATGGAGCCACACGCGCTGGCATCAACTTCACTATGAATGGTCAGGACGTTGTTTCTTTACATTTATTTTTGAGAAAAAAAGAAAAGGACTAATTTTCGTCAAACTTTTACTCAGTTAACTCCAAATTAATGCAGTATCTACGCCGAGGCATTACAGGAGCTCCGTCCAGCTGTCAAAAACAAGACGAGATATGCTGTCGTGGAAAGACTGTTTCATTGTCGACATCTCCCGCCTGCACGTACATTATATTTAGCACATATTTAGCATTGATCCTAAAATACTAATTTTGCGCCATATTGTTTTCTCCTCTGTCCATTATTGATAGAATATCTGACTGGAAAATCTTTTGGAAACGGCAGTCAATTTCTATAGGCAGTGATGTTCTATAGTATGAAATAATACGTGGAAGAGTAAATAAGCATACGTTTTAAACATACTTAAAGTGAGCACGAAGACAAGGGCTTCAGAAGTATTATTTGTGCACTGTGTTCTTACTTTCCAGGTTACGCTCGCACACTGAAGTAAGAGCTCAAACCTCTTTCTACCATTTAAAAATCCGGAGAGAGTAAATAGATGTTTCTTTCCCATGCATTATCATCTCGCCATCGACAGGATTCTAAACTAAAAATAACGTCTAAATACATTTTTTGATGTCTCTCATATCATGTTAGATGGAGCTTTCACTTGTAATATGTGAATGCATCCAAACTTTTAAAAAATTTTCTCCATAGCTGAAACAAATTTTCGTGTTCGCTAAATCTAGTCCTTTTGCTGGTGACATAAAACAAGAAATATACATGTAGAGTTGATATGACTTATGCGGAGCTTCGTTCTCTGCGTCTCCTTACATTTATGTTCTTGTAGATGGAACAAAGTGGGTCTACCACCTCTACTGATCTCCAGGAAACATTGAAGTTCCAGACTGTATGGAGACCAGTAACTGGTACAGGATAGATTTGCATTAAATATTTCAATTTTCAAGCAGTCTGTTTCAAAGTTCGTCCAAGTCACCGTATATCAAATTTCTCTTCGTTTCCTAGCTCTTTAGATTTCGTGCTGTCACTTGTATTAAACTGGACTCGCATTCGGGAGGACGCCGGTTCCACGTCCGGCAATCCTGATTTAGGTTTTCCGTGATTTCCTTAAATCGCTTCAGGCGAATGCCGGGATAGTTCCTTTGAAAGGCATGGCCGACTTCCTTCCCCATCCTTCCCTAACCCGATGGGTCCGATGATCTCACTATTGGGTTCCCTTCCCCGAATCAACCAACCAACCATCACTCTTATTTAGAGCTTTCATCTTTGTTGAAATATTATGTGAAATTATTTCTGAGATATACCAAATCACACATACCAAGTCTACCTACATAGTGAAGCAGCCTTTGTTTTCAAATTGAACTACAACTTTTTAAGGTTAACTCGTGAAAAATAGATTGTTGTGATATAACAAATGTCAGGACTTACAGCGAACTTTTCGAATAAATACCTGGGAAACGTGAGGCCTACGTTTGGGGCACAGACACAGGTTGGTTTTATCCCCGTTAAGTGGTTTACATAGAAATGGAATTCCACAGAATTTGGCTAGACAGTTGTCATACATTCAGGCTATCTTTTGCTTAAGGTTTCGCTATGGGTGATGAAAAGTTTTATAGCAACGCGCTCCGCTTTTCTTGATCTTCGGAAACAGCTGATAAACGTTGATATTAATTGTAGCTCTATTTACCTACTTCAGTTTTCAGCCCCCAGAGTGTAAATGCGCAGGTTATTAGATCGAATGAACTCACTAAAAATTGCAACGTTTGTGAACTCAGCCTAACTTACAATTTATTCCACACAAGGAAACGGTGATTGAGTAACTAATACTTTATTTATGTAAATAACAGTTTCAATATTGGTATCCATTTCGAATTATTGACCCATTTTCCAGACAAGACTTTAAGAAATGTTGCGCAGCGGACATTCTTTGCGACCACTTCGCATAATGACCCACTATATTGTCGAGACGCGAAGCGTGGAAGAAGCCTAAAGAAACAGTGTCACGAACTATTCCCTTCCCTCGACACTGAATTTGCCACATTTTGTGGCTGCAGGATGCGAGTTGGTGCTCGTTCACCGTACGACCCTCTGCGTCATTCGGGTCTTTGCTTGCGAGGGTCGTAAAACTCCGATCCGTGCCATTAAGTGGCCTTTTTGCATGTATCACTGCTTTACTGCTACCCTGCTCCGCCTCTTGCCGTTTCGTCATCCTGCACCCTTTCCCAGTGCCCCGTCTAACTATTTTCTTTTAGGAACGTTTCTCTAAAAACACCATGTGGCAGCTATTTGTTTAACGGCTATTCCAATACACGTGTCTTAACCCACTTCGGAGATTCACTGATTCTGATGAAAGGAAGGGAGGAAGAAATGACAGGTATAGCGTCCAGTCAATTTGGAGGACATTAAAAACGGAACATTAGCCCTGATTAGATACGAATTGGAAGAGGCTTTGTTGAAGGATCCCTCCCAGCATTCGCAGGAAACGATTTCGGGCAACTATAGAGATCCGTCGGCGGAATGATCAGATGGAATCTTTAATCCTGTTGCTGTCTTCACTTCAAGTAAATGCCGGAGTGGCTCCCTTCAAAACACTGCGGCCTGTTTCCAACAACATCCTTGTTCAGTCTGAGTTTGTACTCATCGGATTATTAAACCTTGTTCTCCCTTCCTTCTGCTACTCCCGAGTTCAGTCCTGACAAACGAGTCACACTTTTCAATACATAATTTTAGTGCTCAACTAGTATCCGGCAACTTCTCGTATATTGCTTGACTGTTCCAGTAACTTACACAGATATCTTTATTGCAGTTTGAATTGATCATAACTCCGCTTACAAAGTTCTAGAACTTGATCAATGTTATCCACTGAGTGTTTTATAGTGATCTCCGGTGTATCGTTACAGGATGATCCTTTCAGTTTGCTACCACAGTTTAGTTCGTGACTACACTGCACTGAGCGCAGCTATACACCTGCGGAAATGCGTGTATTACGAAATCCGTGTCGTGTTTACGAACAAAACATTTATAATGAAGAATGAACATGATGGGTAGATTTAGACAGATGGAAATGGGAACTGAAGCAGATTTCGAAGAGCATAGCGTATGTAACCAAAAAGGCTCAATGAAAAATAAAAGAAGTTAATAATATCCAAGCTTTTAAACTGGCTTTAATCATACTTTATCGTGATGGGTGTTATTTATTATATCACTGTTCATGAAAGAATCATAAATGAAGGCACATGCGTTCGAAGTAAGGATATAGTACTAGCCAGTACTTTAACGGAGAACAGTGTTGCACACGTCGTATGTAATACCGTATTTTGCACTAATCTGAAGCAAGTTATGCAGTAGGAATTATACGTGCCATATTGTAGTTTCGTTATATCATGACAAAACTTTTGTGTACTTGTATGGTGCTTTTGCTTCTTCTTCTTATTTATACGGTCAAATTCCATCAGCAAAATTGGGATCTAAACCTCGGCAGAAAGGAAAGAATGACGAATAGCGTGTGGATCCCCGTCGACATCCAGATCAATAGACGCAAGTGTATGTTCGGACAGGCCTTTATCAGTTAAAGAAATAGGACGCACCTTTTCAAAAAGAACTCTCGACAGTTTCGTTAAGTGGTTTAGCGGAACCATGAAAAATCTAAATAGTTATACCCTCACAGCAACCTGAGTCCTGCTCCTCTCAAATAGTAGCTGGGAAACTAAAGAAGAAGCCAAGACGCTATATGAGTAAGCAAAAAGTTTTACGGAAATTTACTGTGGCTTCCAACTCTTCGTTCTCAAATTATCATTTGAGAGAGTCATACACACAGTAACACCACCACTGCCACAGAGAAGGCTTATACACTTCAATGATGATATTGATGATGAGTGAAGTGGGTGTGTCTTCTCTAACTCAGTGGTGGTCCCACTGATGATGATATATTTCTGGCACAATATAAAAAGAAACTCTGGCTCCACAACAGAAAATATTGATCTAACAGAAAATTGTTCACACACGTAAGAATCAGCTGAAGTGCTAAGGCAAATTGACTGGTTACGGCTTAAAACATCCAAGCCGTACGACAAGAGTCATACAAACAAAGTATGGGGCCATTGTTACTGAAGTTTAACAATAGATAGTAGAGGAAAACACAGGAAATCAAATCATGCATCAGGACTGCAAATAATTTGCAGGTAGCTTCGAGACAGGCCTAATAACATCTCGGATGTGCTGCTTCCGCGACCTCAGGAACAGTAGTCCAGAGAGTTTCAAGACAGACTCGTATTGTTTGCTGAATGAACATAGATACCTAAAAGGGATGTTAAAGGCAGTTGTGTGCTTATCCTTCCTACCATTTGGTAGCCACATTTTTAACGTTAATTTTCAACTGTTAAACAACAGTGACATGCAGTTTCGTTTGTTGACAGGCGCAGGTCGAAATAAAACCACCCTGGCAGAGATGGGTGAGATTGGGTTTAACGTCCCGTCTACATCGAGGTCCTTAGAGACGGAGTAAAAGGGTGGGGAAGGTTCAAAGGAACCATCCTGGCATTTGCCCGGAGCGATCTACGGAAATCTCGGGAAACATAAATGTGGATGGCCGGACATGGGTTTGAAACGTCATCCTTCCAAATGGGAGTCCAGTGTGCCGACCATTGCGCCACCTCGCTCGGTGCCAATGTGGTGTGTCATTTCGGACATAATGTCACACTTTCACCTCTTTCATCAATTTTACGTCATAATACTAAATAGTTTGCACGTATTCGCGATGGTGAAGGATGTACCCGCCGCCGAGAGCTGTATGTTTCCCTGACGCTGACGCTGGAATGACGAGCCTGTGCTTGGCTCGTGGTGGTGCAGTTTAGACAAAATTTGTCATTCCTGCGGTTCCTGTAAGAGAGAGAAGTATATATTACCACTCTCGTCGATTGGTCCTGTCTGGTGTAACCTGAAAAAGAGAAAGACACACTCTGTTGAGGGATTAGTGAAACTTAATCCCTCAGCAGGTCAGGCCAACGCGTGGTTGACCTGTGATGAGGTTGTTGGCCTAGTCCACGGATGAGCCGGCTGCGGGAGCGTCCCTTCTTCTCGTAGAATGTATGTTTCCCTGCTACATTTCCATTATCAACCTCTTTCCTACACTGCCCCAAAATAAAAGTCACATTCCAGTTAAAATCTTGTTTGAAACTTCTCATACAAATAAGCATCAAAAACGACTATGTCCTAGAAACAAATGGCTCATTCACTCCAACATCTTAGATCAGTCCACACAGACTTTTGAAATGTTCTTATTTTGGTAGAGAGTATAGCAATTTTAGGGTCTAGGATTCGACAAGTGGGACCAGCTTGTTAATTGTAGTGCGTAGGTGCTACCTTGCGGCAAGGAGAGATGAGGCGGAGCTGAGTAGAAAACACTCCGAAAAGAAGGCTGTTTGAGGATTACCTTCCCATCGACGCCGAACTCGTTAGAGACGGAGTACTATTTCGGATTAGGTACCGAAAGGGAAGGCAATCTACAAAATTGTATTCAAAGAAACCATTTCAGAAATTTATATGTAAAATGAATGTGGAGAGGGGAAGGAAGGAAAGGAAAGGGAGGGAATCACTGCTGTTAGCTATATCGAGACATTACGTGGAATCAGCGGTGACAAATGAAAATGCGTACCGGAGCGGGATTCGAACCCGTGATCTTCTGCTTATTAGGCAGGTGCGTTAACCACTGCGCCATCCGGGACATAGTATTAGCGTAACTGTCCGGTGTAAATCGGCATGCTTCATGGCCGATCCACATTCCCATCGAGCGACAGCTATCCGCAGTCCTGTCAATTTCCTCCATGTTCGCTCTCTGAGATTCCCACAGGAGGTCGGGCGTGTCCCAAATAACAGACACAACGCGTTTATATCATTTCAGAACTACAAGAAATCTAGGAAATCCACGGAAACACTACGTCAGATGCCAGACGGAGAGTTGGATCCTGCTCATTTCGAATGCAAAATTAGTGTCTGCACCACTGACCCATGTTGCTCAAACTAGAGTAACCAAACTAGATCTCACACAACAGTCCGCCAAAATGTGCTCTTTAGGTGTTTTCCCCTTCCATGTAGCTCAGTTTTCGACTGATCCCTCTTTAGGAGAAAAACATAAGACAGAAGTAGTTAAAGAGGAGAACATCATCCACGGATCGATTTTCGTTTACGGTATTAATTCTTTAGAGTGAGATGACGCTGTGTGGTGAGGAAGAGCATTCACTTACAGAAATCAGGTGCCACATGCATGATTATCAAACACACATCAGGCGTGAACGCTGAAAATCGTGATAAAATTCGCAAATTCGCGAGGAACATTTCAACTCTTTTATGTACGTTTTTCAAACCTCAGAATTGAATGACGATATTTTTCATTCTGTCAGTTCTAACAACCCTACCACAACAAAGATCAAAATTTAATAATGATTGTGGTGTTGCTCACGCTGCTAAATACTGCATTTTCGGGCCACAACAAAGTTATTATGTGGCAGGTGTCATTAGAGCACAGTTAATAAAGTCATTTCATGTAATAATAAATATACTAGGCACTCATCTTTTCGTATTTCCCACGCTGGTCTCGTTGTAAATTATCATTGCTCAATCGTCGAAAATCTAGGTGGTGATGATTCCAAGCTCGGATGCAAAGAGGCCTAGGTTTTTATTCTGCGATATTCAAAAGTTTTATAGATGTATTTCACAAACCATTCTTGAAGATTACCCTTTTGCAGGACAATGGTGATCTAAAAAAGTAATCAGCACTACGAATAACAATACAAAACATACTTGAAAACATCGTCCTCACTGTTAAAGTTCACATTGTATAAACTGGCTACAATATGCGTCTTTCCAACATAACGTCCAATACTTGACTTTCTCAAGGTCCGACTCTCTAAAAACTAACTAATAACCGCTTACGCGCCCAAAAATCAGAGTTGCAAGTACGTCAAAGGTCATAGTGACAAAAGAAAGAATACACACAAGAATAATATCATTGCAATATAAACATATCGATGTATCAAAAATGAAATCAAATCTGAATGTTGTCTCAGAAATATGTTAAGTAGTTAACAGAAAAACAGTAGAATATTGCTGGTATCGAGAGGTTGAGTTGAGGTGCCGTAATGGTTACGTAATTCAAGTACCATTACACAGTCCATGATTCTTATTCCTCTGCACCCTTATCCGTGCAGTCGTAAGTGATTGATATCTTTCATAAATGTAATGTCGGCGAAACGTTAGACCGTACCTTCTTTCGTTTTCATGCAGCCGCTGCTTTCTAACTTCGCCATGAAAGTGACGCTACACAGCAAACGAGAAGATAAGTAGAATCACGTCTCATCTCGGACGATTAAGGAATGATTTCATTGTAACAGAGGGATTGATGTTTTCGACGCTGGCGGGATCTAAATCACTAACGATTTCATTTCTGCAAAGCTAAACTCCCTTCAGCTTCATTGCTCGTACGGTTAAGTGCTGTACACGCCAAGCGTTTTCTGGCACGATCTGTATTATACCTACGTTCATACCGACTTCAAAGTAGAGAAGGAGCCAGCTCTGTTGGTCGCAGGTAGCGGCGTGGTGTGAGAGTCGGCAATAGCCGGCGGCTTTGCGGCCAACCCTTCCCTCGAGCGCCTATTGCAGTTCGCTCGCCTGTGAGTGATCGCGACATTAAAAACAGCTTCATCACGGAACGGAACCTCGACTCAGTACTTACACAGACAAAAAACGCTTTGCCGCAATTTGTCAGTCGTCGTAATAAAATATTGCTCGGCTCGCACTTCTATGACCGCGCTGGTGATATATTATTTGGAGTGGTAGCTTTGTAAATGACGTCTGTGTTGTGAATAATTATTGGGGGGATTTACATTTTATAGCGGGGTAGTCAGGGGTGCGTGAAATGGGTGCTAATCCGAACGCTGTTTATTGTGGTTGGTCGCTGAGTGCTAAGGACACTCGCCGCTTCAAATTTAATGTTATTCCAAACGTAAAATTATTATTAACGCTCGCCACTCAGAGGTGGAGCAACTTAGTGCTTGCAGCTTCAGTCCTTACTGTAACAATTGGCGCCCACTTGATCACAGAAACGTCTGCAGCTGCTTCAACGGAAGCTGTTACCCGCTGCTACCCGCACGTGTCGTTCTCAAATAGATGATCTCAACACGCTTACCGTACGATCGGCCGGCCATACGTTTGTTATGTGTATGCGTCCTTGGTGTCAGATGTTCACTCCACGATGACAGTCATATAATTTGTGTAGCCAAACTAATACAATCACATGATATCTCCCTATGTGATGTAAGAGGAATAGAGTGTACTAGTATAATTTTATTCCCTTCTTATTCCATTCTCAGACATTGCGTTGAAGAAAAATTGTTCAGTACACCTGCGAGTTAACCTGAGTCTATTTAATTTTAATGTCATCATTATCAAGCGAGGTGTATGTGAGAAGGAATAATAATACTTTTCGTGACTCCCTTGGAACATAGGCTAGCGGGATTTTAAGCTAAGCTTATAAATTGTGCACGAAGTCATTGCTGTAGCGTCTCTTATTGGATGTCCCTCGGGAATTCTGCATAAACTCGTGACGAATTTCGAAGATCTTGTTTAAATTTCCTCTAAATATAAATCCAACGTTGTGAGAGACCTAACGTGTCGACTATTATTTAAGAGTGGGACAACAGAGAATCTCGTAAGCAATCTCCCTTGGTGACACGTTACACGTAATTAATTTGGTTCCGATGAACCGCAGCTTGACATTTGCCTTCGGAACATCTAGATTTCTGTGGTCGTTCCACCTTGAATTACTCCCAATTGATTGCCTTAGACATTTGCCGGTTTGGAATGACACCAGTGATTTTACAACGATCATATAATCAAGCAATATCGTAATCTTTCTTACCTTTCTGCGCATTACATCATGCTTGTATAATTTTGCATCTCTTTATCCGTATTATACGTCCTCTTAGGGTTCCTCATGATCGATGGAAGCGGAATTCGTGTCTATTCTTATAGAAGAGTTAATTGGTCTCCAAATAAGTCAGAATTTAATTTCATGCAGAGCAAAATGGTTCAAATGGCTCTGAGCACTATGGGACTTAACTTCTGAGGTCATCAGTCCCCTAGAACTTAGAACTACTTAAACCTAACTAACCTAAGGACATCACACACATCCATGCCCGAGGCAGGATTCGAACCTGCGACCATAGCCATCGCGCGGTTCCAGACTGAAGCTCCTAGAACCGCTCGGCCACTGCGGCCGGCTTCATGCAGAGGATATAGAGTTACAGAACTGTACATCTTTCCTCCTTCCCTTCTTATTGCACATCTAAATTCTTACTAATTTAGCAACCTTACCGTGTGTATGAGTATATCGTATACCAACATCATTTCTCTTCCATGTTTCATTCACGGTTGACACCATTTACGGTTCGCTCGGGGGATGAACGGCTATTGGAAAACCTCCATTTGAAGTTTAATTTCCCTTATTTTGGCGGCATAGACATTTTGCGAATTGTGTTTGGAAGGAAGCAATTTTTGCTTGACTCTTAGTTAAACGTACGTTCACGGGATTTTGACTGGGAACCTCTCCAGAGTTCAGAACGCCTCTCTTCTACCAGCTACTATTTTAGTTGGATGAGCAACTCCCTGATGTTTTCACTCTTATTAAACAAACCTGTGACGAAATGTGCAGCTCTTCCTTATATCTTCAATATCTCCTTTACTAATCCTACCTGATAAGTGTTTCAGATTGACTAGCAGTATCCAAGAATTAGGGTTTGTGAAGTATTCGAAGCATTCTCTGACGTAGTCCGGAAACGTTGTCTTCAGTTGTCATGGGTTCGGGCATCCGTGATGATAGCATCGTGTGCGCCATCTGTCTACAAAACTGAAACTCCAGCGCTTAACTATTCTTTTACTTTTTTTCCTATAACTCCCCAGGATAAGACATCAATATTTCAGTCTAAACTTGCTTATGTTCTAAAACTTTAATTCACTATTGGAATAGGTGCCAACGAACTTGTCACTCCTCTCGGGAAAGTGTAGACAGCAATTTTCTGTACAGTGTAATTGCCAGTAATGACACATTATGACGTCGAAGTCGTACTGGTCACTCTGAACACTGCAGATTCACTCGGTATTGCAGTACGACGTTTTACAGGTGAAGAGGGTGCGAGGGGGAGTTTCCCTTGTCAGAAATCCGTCGAACGAGTGTTTCGTAAGCCACTTCTCTCTTGGATGAACTACACTTCCTTAAGGGCCTTCTAGTCCTTTTCAGCCTGGCATGTGGTTCTCCTACTACTTATTTTATCTGGTAATTCCACTTCAGGTCGCACCGGATGATTACCCCTAGGTGTTTTACGGTAGTTACTATTTCCAGCGACTTGTCGCCTGTAGTGTAATCCAACAATAGTAGATGTCTTCATTTGTTTATGGTTGCAATTCTTTTGAAACTCGGCGCCATTAAAAAGGTACTGAAACTATGAAGACAGCTGTAAATACAGGGAAAGTGCAAAATATAGTGTTGGACAAGCAGAAATGAGAGGTGTGGAAAATACGTGACACTACAGGCTTGCCAGAAGAAGTATGCGAACACCTCATGTAATGCGGAATCGACCACAAAATGCTACGAGAGGCGGAACCGCCAGAATTAATAAAGGAGGGCGAGAGTGCTGTGTTGTTAGCAGAGAAGCAGTAAAAGCGCGATGGGTAGGTCAGAACCATCAAGGACATTTCTTTCGTCTAAAGCTGCCAAAGTCGACTGTCGATGGCGTGATCGTGAGGTGGAAACATGAAGAAATAACCACCACTAAGCCATGACCAGTGTCCATCAGGTACTGCGGAGGGAGATTGTGAAACTTCTCATGAAATCAACGGAAGGGATCACTCGGTAATTCCAAAGTGCTAACAGTGACCACAGTGACTGTGCACAGTGTGGTATCGTACATTATCGATACCGCACCAAGCAGAACGCATCCCAAGGTTGGCAGTAAACCATGCGACGGCCTCACCAATCCGCGGCAGGCTTGAAGTCACACCTCTTGCTATACCAGGGAACAGCGCTACCATCGAGACGACTTAATGGAACGCGGAGCACAGATGTCATCCAATTTCATTGCGGAGTTCGTAGAGTGCATTAGCGGCCTTATTCGTGTTTCTCTTAGGGCAGCTGATAAAATATCGATATATCGATATGTCCTTTCTTACAGGGATCGATAATAGCATCGATATCTCTTTTCAAGAAATATTGATATCGAAATGGCAATATCGAATACCGTTATTTTTATTTTATATTATATTTTTTTCGCAATTTTCAGTAAATATTCGAAATTGAAGTAGAACAAGATTTTACTTTCATCGTGTGAACGTGTCTTACTACTTTTTTGAGCTTTCATCGCGTACAGTCTTTTTCTTTGACTGTGTGAAGCAAGTACAGGTGGCACAAAGAGTTTCGATTGCACTAGTAGGTGGTGGTGTGAATGGAATAGTAAGATTGCCGATGTGAAGGAATAGCACACCAGTTGCGTTAGAAACCAAATTTTAATGCCACTAGTGTCCTCTTCCTTTACAGCGGCATTCTTCAAAAACAGTTGCTGAAAATGATGAAGAGAAATCTAAATGGCAGGAGTGGTCCTTGCAGTGGACGGAGACGTGTGAAGGGAAATGCTGCTGTAATCGGCGCTCCGTGCTAACAGCAGAAACCGCAACGTTTAACTTCACACGCAATTTTGACACTGCCACTGCTATGTCCTGGCGTTTGCAGAGATGAAAAAAAAACGGGGAAGTCGACATGAAGTATTCCGGATTAATCCGATATGCGATGAAACCGAACGACTGACACATCCGACGTCTTTTATTGTGCAACTTACATGCAGTTACGTGCATCGTTTTCCATTCAGTTATTCTGCGAAAGGGGATAAGCAGGCTAGTAGCTTGTTAATGTACAGAATATCTAACAACAAATCAATACTTAAATATACAGTTCTAAAACCGGCAGCATATTTACAATGTGCAGCTGATGTTTTAATATGCCGAAATGTCGATATACTTTTCGTCACAATATCGACATAACGATACATTTTTCAATACGTCGACGGCCTGAATGACACTTTTTTAAATATCGATATATCGGATTCCCGATATATTAAAAAAATCTCAACAGTCCTAGTTTCTCTGTACTGTGATCGTTTATTACGACTAGGTTCAGACTGACAAATTTCTGGAATAGAGTTGGAGTTGCTGCTTTAAAATAAACGGCAGTGTCAATCAGATTACGTGGATTTATAATTATTTTTGCTTCCTGTCTAAGCACCCACTTATTCCTCGGCTCCCATCTATGCCTGATCCAACACATAGGAAATTAGAAAGATTGGGGTATATTGGTCGAAGAGCTACTTATAAACCAAACATTTGTGCAGTCAGTGCTAAGCGACACTTGAGGTGATGTAAAGACCGACGTATTCGAAGTGGATGACTGAAAATGAGTGATTTTGTGTGATGAATCACGCTATGCCCTGTGGCAAACCGATGGAAGGTTTCGGGTCTGGCGAATGCCTGGGGAACGTTACCTCTCATCATGTGTACTGCCAACAGTGAGGCACCGAGGCAGTAGTGTTACGGTATGGGGGTGTTTTTTATGGTTAGGGTGCTGTGCCAGTTATTGTGCTTAAGGAAAGCTGGATGCGGGAGAATTTGAAATCATTTTACATCATTGTGCACTGAATACGGTTGAGGTGCAGTTTGGAGACGATGGTTGTTTGCGTAAGCGTCACAATGTACCATGTCATAAAGCAGCATCTGCCCGGCAACAGTTTGTGGACGAAAACATTCCTCAAATGGACCGACCTGAATCCAGTGGAAGACCTTTGACGTGAGTTAGAATATCTACTTGGCTCCAGACCTCAGTGTGCGACATCACTACACTCTCTCGTCTCGGCTATCGAGGAAGAACGGACTGCCGTTCCTCCACGGACACTCAAACACCTCACTGAAAGTGAGCCCAACAAAGATCAAGCTGTCATAGAGACGAAGTGTGGAAATACTCCATATTCATATCCACTAATGGCCGTCCGGATATTTTTGATCAAATGATTGTACATGAGAAAAGCATTGTTGGTGTCGAATAAGTTAAATTCTGACCAAAGGCAAAGGCGGAAGTAACTTCTCGGCAATTTCTGGATGGCTTCGGAGAGAATCAGGCGAATTCTGCGGATCAGTTTGCTACTGTAGATGGGAAGAATGTTCATCTTTTCACTCCGGAACTGAAACAGCAATCGGAAAAAAAATAGAAGACAGCAAACTGGACTTTTTCTACTGGGAAGATTATATCAAGTGTTTACTGGAATGCAAAAAGGATCCTCTTTGTTAATTATCTTGTAACGAGTAAACGAATAACTGGAAAATACTATGCAAGTCGTCTGAACCAGCTAGAGCATCCGACAATTTCGCACGCTGTATTGCCTGTTTGCACAGCTAAACAGATCTATGTCTTGGATATGTATTCATTCTAACGAAGTGGGTATGGCAATGGAAGGCGGATATATTGCACACCTTCTAGAATCAAACTTTTTGGGAATGAATCGTCTCACAGGATAGAAGTTGGACAAAGTACATCGGCTTAAAACGGCATTACGTCCGAAATAAGTGCAATTTTATTCATGAATTAGTTCCTCATTGCTAGGTAATGAAATTTTTGCTGTGTCCTAGTATGCCGAATGGAATCATTAAGATTTTCGTTTCGGGGCCAAACAATGGAGTTTTAAATGTAGGAGCGGAGTTACTGTTGCGTCAGGTGACATTTTTCGTCGTTTCACCTAAATCACTGCAGGAGAAAACCGATATTCTTCCCCCGCCCATATTCAACTGATGCAGTGCTCAGTCTCTAACGTTCTCTATGTCGACCAGACGTTAAACTCTAACTTCTCTTTTTCTCATTTCATGGTGCATGTGTCTACAGCGCAGTTGAACGTTCGGAACTTCGCCTTGCGGTTTCCAGCAATCATAGATGAGGCAGAACGGAACTACTTTCTGCAACAACTTGTAATGTTTTACAGCAGTAATTCGCTTGTAAACAGGATGTCATAGGTAAGATTTGCGATCAAGACAGTGGTTTTCTTGCGACTGCATGAATTACCTGCGAGTCGAAACAAGAGCTGGGCGTGAAGTTTTTGCTGGCCGTGCCGGCACGTACGCACAAATGTTCCGCGACAAAGGACGCACTTTCTTCTGCAGTGGGATGCCATCAGCTCACCACGGAACTGCGAGCTGTCTCTTGAGAGGCTCATCTGATTATATGCTCTGCAGCTCCATCATCGAGTGTTACGTGATCCCAATGTAAAATACAATATTTCGTAAACGATACTATTGAAACAAAAAAAGTGTTCCATCTCTTTGACACGCGCATTTCACCAAAACTGTGAAGCACTGTTCTTCTCCCAAACGAATACCAAAATCTAATATCTATGTTGATTATGTTCGTAAGATGTACCCCCTCGAGGTCGATAGCTCACTAAACGGGAAGTAATTTGTTAAAAGTGACACGTGGCTCATTTATAATTTGTAGAGGCTGTTCAGTAACACATGTGGGTAAGTTTTCTCCGTTAATCCTTCACGTAATATAAGGTGCGATCAAAAAGTTTCCGTTTGAAGGTTTGGTGCAGCGTATATGCATCGTAGCTCGACTCCGATGGTTGTATATAAGCATCGACATGTAAGTAATGGATTAGTGTGACAGTCATGTCTTTCCGACTTGCGTACGGTAAATGCGGACACGTGCACCACGACGGCGTTATTATCAACATTATTTCCATTCGAACATGCCGCGTAGGATAGCTGCGCGGTCTTGGGGGCCTTGCCACGGTTCGCGCGGCTCCCCCCGTCGGAGGTTCGAGTCCTCCCTCGGGCATGGGTGTGTGCGTTGCCCTTAGTGTAAGCCAGTTTAAGTTAGATTCAGTAGTGTCTAAACCTAGGCACCGATGGCCTCAGCAGTTTGGTTCCCCAGGAACTTACCACAAATTTCCAACAATTTTCCACTCAAACATGACCAACGTGCTGTTATTCTTTTCTCAGCTGCCGAAGGACAAACACAGGTACACACGCATCAGAGAATGAAGAATGTGTATCTCCAATTAACGCAAAACGCCCGTGATAACTGTGACAGGGAATGTTGCTGCTTCGTGTTAACGGACGTCCCCATATAGGAAATGTCCTAACCCAAAAGTTACGCTAACTCAATTGGGAGACGATCGACACACGTCCCGTAATCCTGATCTCGATTGTCATCAGAAAAACTTTCAATGGTCGAAGATTCCTGTCGGACGAGGGTGTACAGCAGGCAGTTACGATCTTCTTCACGCAGCAGGACTGTGTTTTACCTAACGGGTATCTTCAACCTGGTACGTCGGTCGGATGATTGCCTCAATGTTCACAGAGATGTTGTCTGACGGCATACCTATTCTGGACTGTACGGCCTTTCAACGGAAACTTTTTTATCGTAACTTTTATTTTTACATTAACTTACGACAATAAATTGATGAAGTTGTCAACTCACACTGAATAATATACACGCCAACACTGTGTATACGAGTAGCATGAACGTGATCTTCCATATACATTTTGTGATGGATACGGTTTCCCAAACCTAGATCGAACCCGTTTAGCGACTTATGTAGATTTACGAATATGTCAACGTAATTTTTTTGCGTTCCGCTGTATCCGTATGCCACACAGTAGAGGGTACTTTGCACCGGCATTTCTCCCTCCCTTTCCTATTTCACTCTCAAACTGAGTTCGAGAGAAGTGATCTGCTCACTCCATAAGCTCTTGTCTTTTTCTTATGGCTCTTCCACGGATGTACGATTCAAGGAGAAGAATTTTCCTTACTCTCTGTCTCGGATAGAGTTCCATTAAAGGCCGAGCGGTTAAAGGCGCTACAGTCTGGAACCGCACGACCGCTACGGTCGCAGGTTCGAATCCTGCCTCGGGCATGGATGTTTGTGATGTCCTTAGGTTAGTTAGGTTTAAGTAGTTCTAAGTTCTAGGGGACTTATGACCACAGCAGTTGAGTCCCATAGTGCTCAGAGCCATTTTTTGTTCCATTAAATTTGTCGAATAGCTCTTCGAAAATTGTTGTCGACTTTGTCAGAAATGTAAGATCCCAGTAACACTCTGGCACTGAATGAAAGTTTCTAATGCAGAACGCTTCTGAATTTGTTCTTTGCCTTCGATCTGACATGGCGAGTATGCTGCACATCAGAGCGATATTCAAGAATAAGTGACAGAAGTGTATTTATATGGCCTCCATTGCAAGCACAAAGAATTTGCTTTGAAATGTGAAATACATATTGATATTCTACAATTAATCTGCTTCTGCCAAAAGAAAACGAGGAGCAGTACGTCTCTGGTTCATTGGAACTACCTTCCGGAAACTTATAACACTGCTGGATGAAAATGGCTGTATCATAGTCTCCAGAATGTCAAAATCGCCGAGGATATCTTGTTAATATCCGGAAAGCAACGTCGTCTTACTTATTATATTCGGGCAACACGTTTTCTCAGCCATGTCTTCCACAATACGGTATGCTTTCAGCCACCTGCGACCATTACGCATCTTTCTTCTTTTTTGTACTGTCTCGTATTATTAATAAATAGAACATTGAAATACCCTCTTTATTAAAAGTGAATACGTTATGAGGCATACTTTTGTCCATAGTGGCAGAGACGTGTAGAACAAGCACATTCGAAAGCGTGTTGCGAATAGCGTCGTGGCAGTACGAACGATACGTGAGACATCAGGCATATCACACATATCTGGGTGTTTGATTTCAAATAACGACCTAAACTCAACGTTTTTTGCTACCAACACGTTGATATGTACACTCCTGGGAGAAACAGTTCGTAGTCATGCCGCGGTGATCGTCCGCGATTTAGAGAAATCCGTCTTGTTAACTAAACCACCTGTCATTCATCTTCCCGATCAACTGAAACTGAAGTAACGTGTATGAGTTAGTGAGAACAGATATATTGTGACGGCGAACGCGATAAACTGCTCGTCAGCGAACTAGAACCGAAGGTAACAATGGAAACTCAAGCACTTTGTCGGGGAGGGAAGCGCCTGCAGTGCGCGGTGAGTGCGCATGCGCGCGAAGAAGCCACGTAATTGCCTGCGCTGCGGTCTGAAGCAATGGCGGGCAGCTTGTCTCACCTCCTCACATCCTGCTGCGGTCGCCGCGCCGCCGCGCTACCGAATGCAACGCGCCAACGTATCGAGGAAACGTCTGAATTTCGGGATTATTCCACACGGCATAGCAGGCGTCTATACAGGGTAGAATAAACCGATTCGTGCTAAAGGCTTACTGTGAGAGGAATTGGTGAACGGCGTTTCCGTACTTTTCATATCTTAAAAAAATAAATAAACATTTAAGTAACGAATTTTTTTGACCAACGGGAACGTAATTTGAGTAGGTCAAAATTAATTATTGTTAACGGAAAGTAAAAAAAAATATATCAAATACTCTACTGCCATTTACGTATATTACGAAACGGATTTTTATTTACGAAGCCTTTTTTAATTAACAACTAGTAGCTGACTTTCGGAAACGTAAGTTTATTATATTTTTTTACCATTGAGTGCACTGCGGAAGCGGTAGTGAGCGTCTGTAGCTGCCACGCTTGTGACGCAGGGTCGATCCCAAGCACAATCAAGGAATTACCGTTTGTTGGAGGATGGAACGCTATCCGCCCAGCCATCTGGAAGGGGTGTTTGAAGTGAAAGTAGGGGCTAATGTTTCGAAAACCGATACAGAAGCCCGAGAGAATGAGGCGCCGCTGCAGCAACGCCAGTCAATAACAGTTAAGACAGGGAATAAAAAAATGTATAGAAGTCGACCAGCATGACCAATATGCTGGACGGTACTACTGTATTGTTTTAGTGTCTACTTTAGTTTTTTTACCGTAAATTGTCATAAGAGTTCACTAAAATCACTGTAAGTAGGTAGTTAAGAAGCTGGTACCTTTTGAAATGCAGTAGCTGCCGTCTGAAGCATTCCTACCTCAGCTAAGTAAATTATTCATGCAACCGGCATCGACTTGACGAATTTGGATTGGTAGCTGCTTGAGGGAGTGAAGATACAGTTACGGAATTAAAGATCTCTCTATCGT